>NC_052046.1:31922120-32522362 GCF_015832195.1 Motacilla alba alba | reverse complement strand
CTGGAAGAATAAAAACATGGTTTTGTGTAGCCAGAGACCAGCTCAGGAGTCCTAAGGCTCTGATGGAATTAGAATCTTGCTTGTTAAATCTGATTTCCTTTTATGACCAGGTAATCCATCTCATCAATCAAGAGAAGTTGCTTAATTTCAGCAAAGCTTTTGATACAGTACCTCCCAGGACGCTTCTGAATAAAACATTCATGACACAGCTGGATAAACACACCATGTGATGGGTGAGCAGCTGGCTCACTGGTCAGGCACAAAGGGTGACATCAGTGGATGAGGTGGCATCAGACTGGGGACCTGTCACTGGTGGTGTTCTGCAGGGCTCCATCCTCAGCCCTGTGCTCTTCAGCATCTTCGTCATGAATGACTTGGACACAGGACTGGAAGGGAAACTCAGTAAGTTTTTCCAACACCACCAAACTGGCAAGAGCTTTTGACTCACTTGAAGAAAGGGACAACATACAATTATTAAAATATTATCTATTTATGTAGCTCGTACAATAGCCTTTTTAAGCTGAAATACTCTCAGTAAAATATGTCTCACAAGGATATATTTAGCACCTCCTTTTTAGGCACATTGATGCATCTGTAGACCATGAGAACATATATACTCAAATGAGCAAAAATTTATTTTATCACATGACTTAAATAACTTAAATAACTATTAGTTAGTTGGTTTAATTCCTTTTTAAAGCAGAACTATTAATCCTTTATTTCCTTTTATGGGAGGTGGTCAAAAATCCATTGAACTCAAGCACCAGTGACACTCAAACACATGAAGCCACTTCAGATCAGGAAAAAAGAAATTCCAAACAAAATAAAAATTCCAAACAAAATAGGACCTTTCTAGAAATATCTGTGAGGAAACCAGAGAGACACAGCTCTGCAGAGGTTAATTACTAGTTGCTCAGACAGCTACATTCTTCAGCTGAGCGTATTAATATGAATTCCATCCCTGTTTGACCACCTAGATTATACATTGCTTGCAAAAATATCAAATAAAGTGAAATATCCCACACACAAAATTAATGTTTATAGTAATGCTGAGAGATGGCCACGACGTGAGGGAGAGAATGATGAGGAAGACTCCATCTTATCAGAAGGCTAATTAAGTACTTTTTTACACTATATTGTTCTATAAATCTAAAACTGAATCTGCCATGCACTCACCCTTGCTCACAACTGCTCACAGTGCACTGAATCTCATGACTGTCAGCAGACACTCACTCTTGGCCTGATAGGACAAGGGAACAAAACATCCTCACTTTGGGTAAACAATCTCCATATTGCACTCCACTTCAGCACAACACAGGCACACCAAGCAAGATAAGAATTGTGTTTTCCTTCGTCTCTGCTTGTCTCACAGCTTCTCTCTGCTCAGAAGGCATGGGAATACCACAAATGTTCTGATTGGAGAGCTGCTGCTCTGAAATGCAGTTGGATCTAAATCTTAATCTGAAGTGGTTTGCCTCCTCACAAAATCCTCTATTGAAATAATACATTCCAAAGTTTGCCTTATTGGTTCTTTAAAGCACAACTTTTTTACTCTAAAACAAATGTAATACTGAACCAGCATGTTGGGTTACATGTCCATGTTAATTGTGTGGAAAGAAAAATTAAAAAAAAAAAGAAAAAAAAAGAGAAAAATAATAAAAAATTGATTTATAGGGGAATTGATTTATAGGGTTCAGTGTAGAAATAGCAAGTAAATTACTGCTTCAAATAAATACCTCTTCATATTCCTTCATATTGTGTCTGTGATGAAAAAATGACATTGACATGAATATGTGTTGCTTTAACTATGCATTTGAAGAATATTCCTCTAGTAGCTAACATCCGTACCAGAGGAGATAAAGGCTCTTTTACCATTTATTTAACTAATGCTGAAGATCTTTCTATTTCTCCTCATCTAGTTCTGATGTTACAAACACATTCACCAGTAAATTCTGTCTGAAATAATTGTGACAGTTTGTGATCTGATTCCTCTCCTGTAGGGACTAATAAAATGAAAGAGTCAGCCATCAGAGTTTGGGGAATAAAGGTGATGAATAGGCATTCCTTAACAGAGTGGCATCAGTTGTGATTTTTAGCCTCTGTTTTACAACCCACAAGGAGAGACTGCTCTAGCTGAAATATCTAAAATCTTTGAAGCATGGCTAGTAGGGGAAAGGACTGATGCATTGTGTAAGAAAACGAAAACAACCGTGGCATGTGTCATACATCAGCTGTATAGAAGAAAGAAAGATCACTGAGAGAAGTGATAAATTAGGATGTGACTTTTACAAGCTAGAGCATGCTCTGACCAATAAACACTATCAGGCATGGTCTTTCGAGGTTATAAGTAATTTTTTTCAGTTTAATTGCTGTAGACAATCATAAAAAAGAGAGTAAGTATAGAATTTTTTTCAAAATATATAATTTTATATTGAATTTTTTTCCAATTAATGTGTAATCAAGACCAGAATCAGTTTTCCATTGAAGACTTGTTTTTTAAAGCATCTGAATATTTCACAGTATATGTAATTGCCATTAATTTTTGGTCTAGTATTTTCAAATTATTTCCATTAATATCTCAAATTTGAATTAAAAAAACCCCATACTTGTAATACATGTATTTCCTTCACAAAATTCAGAGAGGCAGGGAGAGGGGAAAATCCAAATTCAAAGGAAAACATGAGCTAGAAGTTTAAAGTTTTAACAAGTTAGTAGAGACATGAAGACAATATGCTAGTCGTAAAAAGTCTGGGAAGAACTATGGTAAATTGACTCAAGCAATTACACATTGACTTAACTATTACAGAAAATTATGGACTTCACAACAAATGTAGGTTTTAAATGAGTAAAATATCGTCTGAAATCATATATATCAAACTGAAGATTCTCTGAAATTTTAAGAGGAGTAATTTCTTGGTTTTGAGAATTTAACTTGTGAAATCTTTAAAAGTTTATAGTACTGCCAAATGTCAGATGATCTGACTGCTGAGAGCTCATTTATTTTCAAGAATATGAAGAAATGTGAATAGCAGGAAAGATTAAAGCCTTTTGGTTATAACACGGGCAAATCCTTTCAATTTTTTTTTTTTTTTTTTTTTTTTTTTTTGGTGCATAGAAGATATGATGAATGTATCTGTTAAATACTGCTGAATAAAAGTGAATTCTGTTGCTAGAAACCTACTTTTGTTGTTCTTATCTACCACGGTTATAGCAGGTATATGTTATGGGGATAATCTCAAGAACTTTATTCTGGAAAATTATAGAGCTCTACAAAAAATGTAGGGCTAAAATTGAAATATGCATAAAAATAACACTGAATAATAAAACCTTCCCCAAATGAGTAAAAAACTGGTAATATGTAATATTATATTAGAAAAATATAATATATATAAAAGACATAATAAATATTTTAATATAAGAAATATCAGGAAAATGTATAATAGTCATAAAATCCAGGAGTGTCATGCTTCATTGTGGACAACTGCAAGCACAAAAGAATTAAAAAAACAAACAAACAATAAAGCTCACCACATGCTGATATTTAAATAAAAGTTTGAGAGCTTTGCACAGCTTAGAAAGAGAAGGCTGAGAATCTGCTGATAAGCAGCTTTCCCTTCCAAAGGCTTACTGTGCAATGGAGGATTTTGAATCATTAACGCAGATATTTTTCTGTTGCAAAAACCAAATAAGTTACTGAGTTGCTATGATCAGCTTGCTCTGAAATGCATTTCATTCAGAGTAATAACACTACACTACAAGGTTTTACTGCAATTAAAACCCAGCATGAATTTTTTTAATTGACTCAGCATCAAGATTATTACAGCAAGCAGTTAAAGTCTACCAAAATTAACAAAGAAAGCTTGACTCAGCAATTGTGACTATGTAATCTGTTGCTTAAAGCTAAAAAGCAATGCTACAAATGACCCCAGGGTTTGGAAAAGATTTTTTTCCTGACAGCATGAGCTACTTATTCATGCTTATTTGTTTAGAGGGAAAGTAAAAAATAAAAATTCAAAAAGCACTGGAAGATCTGGAAGTTCTAAGCTTCTATTGGTTCTATTGCCCAAGGTACAAGTCTTACTCAAAATACGGTTAGAGTAATGCCTGAACCTAATGTTATTACCAGCTTAACTTCACATTTGCTAAGAATATAATTTCTGATCTGTACTGTCATACCTTTAAGTTTCACACAGTGGTTTAAATGACAGTTTATTAATTATAGAGTGCTGAACACATAAATGACATAATTTAAAATATAATACAACTAGACAAGATGTGTACATCAGAGCCAAAATGAAAAGATGAAAGCATTCATATAAAACGTCTTAGAATATGGGCAGCTCTGGTCATATCATAACTAAATTTGCTGTGGGTAACAAGAAATCACCAATATGTGTTAGAAATAATTAGAATGGTCAGTGCAGGTTCCCAAAAGCAGCTCTGCTTGCTGTAAATCAAGGACCTGATGAAACTTCAGGGACACATAGCAATTCCCTGCAAAGGAATTCTGAATACAATCTTGAAATAAAATAATGTCTTTGTGAGATTACACACACAGAAAAAAAAAATTTCCTAATTAGCTTTGGAAAAGCTACAGAAATCACCTTAAAAAGTGATAAAATGTTTTCATATGCAAATATATGGGGAAAAAAAGGCCTGCACTCTGAGGTTCTTCACTTCAGTGAAACCACCTCCTGTCATGGCTTCAATTCCTAGAGGAAATTATACAGACAAAAGCCAAGTTTTCCTCAGGAATTTTCAGAATTCATAACGTAAATACAAAAGGAAATCCGAAAAAATGCAATCTTACATGAGCTTTGTCTCAGCAGAGCAATCAGTGCAACCAGTTTATCAAAAACCCTATGTGAATGTCTGCATCAAATTTATGCTCTGAATTCTCACAAGTGACACATGTTTATGCAACCTGACAAGTACCTGTGCTATCTCCTACAGAATATTTTATTTTCCAAGTCCTAGTTTCTTAATTTTTCATATATGGTAGCAATTACAGATACATACATTCTATGCATTGAACTTGATTCTGGGGTTTGTTTTCTTTATTTTTGACATGTAATTACCAAGTTTGTTTCTACATGTTAGAAGGTAAAAAATAGTGAAACAAAAAATGAAAAGCAGAAAATGAAAAGTCTGTTGCGTGGTGTTATAAACTGTTCTTATAACACTGAGATATTTGTTTCATGTATTTCAAAAACTTTACCTAGAAAACAATGATTCTGCATTTGAGAAATGCTGGTCTGTCAAATCCTGTGTAACATCACTGTGGAAGGTGTAACATCACTGTGGAACTTTGACAGCAGGAATCAGCAGATTTTCTCTTTGTTCGAGTATTCTACAATAGATCTAAAGTATTAAAACATGGATTATTTTGGTTTTGTTTGTTTGGTTTTTTTTCTCTTGGACCATTTACTTCATTTTATTATTTTGTGTTGTCCATCTCTTTCTTTCACTGGCATTTCTTTTGTTACTTCTGATGTACTTAGAGTTTGGCATTTACTTTAACAATGTCTGCCATTATTTGTCAACCCTTGTGAGGTAAAATTCCCAAGAATTTTCTATTCTCTCTGTCTCTCTCTCTCTATATATATTTGCATTATGTTATGCAAGATGGTGTACTAAATCAAAACTACATTCCAGGTGTTTAAGCAATGTAAAACAGAAAATCGGTGACATACAAAGTGAAATAATGTATAATACCTCTTTGTTCTCTAAAATGTCATAGAAATATTCAGTGACAAACACAGTTTCTGTATTAACTGCAACACTTTTTATGATAATTAAAAACAAATTTATGCTTTTATACACAATGGAGTGTAAATTTAACAGGTAACATCACTGTTAAAAAATTGCACAAGTGTAGTAGTCCTCTTTTTCCTTGCTATTTTTCAACAGTTTTAGGTAGTTTCACAAGAAAGATTGAATATGACTGACAGTTCTGGGTTGTGTAAGCACCCGACTGTAACTCAGCCCACTCCTAACACTCTCATTCATGTTCACAGATTGGGGATGTATGAAGTAATTTTTTTTTAGAAATTCCTAAGTGACGTTGGATACCAAATCTCATTTTCAAATGTTGCTTTGTACATATAAACTCCTGCCTGAGTGAAAATTTTCTTCTACTTAGGTGCTAAATAAACACAAATAAATAATTTGATTGGATCACATCTGTTTCTTTAACTCAAACCAGACTTTCATGCTCCACTGTACCCTGTCCATTCAGACCAAACAGAACCTGAAGTTTTGCCTGATGCATTTTTTTCTCTATTTGTCACCCAAATATCTTAGACAAGAGATTTGGAAGTCACTAAGTTTGAATATTCAAGAGGTTCCATTAAATTCCTTTTGTTGTTAATAATGTTATTCACTGGGGAGAGTTGTAAATGCATTTCTCTTCAGAGAAAGGAAATGCAAAAAAAGTTTCATATTTTAAGACAAAAGTCAGAAAACAGAATAAATTGGAGGTATTCAAAAATCAACTACATTGTTTAGGTTGGCTAAAATTAACCTTACAAAATCACACAATGTTTTAAATTTGTTGCCAGTGCAGGTCTTACTGAAATATTTTTCATGACATCTGAAGCAAAACGTTTAATTGTGTAAGAAAAGTATTTCATTTTGCTGAGGGTGAAACATGACATCTTAGTGCTTATAATTTCCTAATAAATTAAAATCAATGCAAATTCTTCAAGGACACACGACAGAGATAGAATTTTTTTACATGAAGAGATTATATGACGCCATGGAATTTATCCTCAAGAACATCTCTTCTATTCCTTTTTTAAACACCTCTCTTTTGAAGAAGTCAAATACAAGTTTTTCAAGCAATGTGGAGTTTTTCTTAATATCTATTCTGACACACATCTCATTTTCTAAATCAAAAGATGAAAACCAGGCTGGTGAACTACATGTGAGTACATTAAGTCTGACCCAATGCAAAGTAGAATAAAATTGGGATAAAAACTGGGGGGGGTGGGGGGAATAGCACAAGAGCAAGTATTTCTGAAGCTCTTCTCCAAAGATCATAACTGAAAATTATTTCTTCAATTTAAAATAGATTAATAAGTAAAAGACAAAAATTGTTTTAAACCACTACTTCAGTAATGCTCTGAGTGGCTTTCACTGAATGTTTGGAAAGAAATAAGCCAAGTCTTAAAGATACATGTGGTCCTATTAAAAGGTACTTACTAAAATAAGTCTTATATTTTGGAGGAGTCACATGGGTGAGACAAGAATTTCTTTATTTTGTTTTTTAAATTATTTCCTCCCGTGTGAAACAACAAATGGTAGTAAAAAGTCCTGAAATGCATCTTCCAACAATTACTACTCCACTGAAGCGCACCAAAGCATGCTCCTGACACCACTGTTGTACCATTGCACCTGATGTGACCTTTGTCTGTGTTCTTGTCATGTAATGTTTCTGATGTAAGGAGGAAAGGTATCAGAAGTTTGTCTCTTGAATTATGTAATTCCTCAATTCAGATTAATCTATTTTTCATATACGATGAAAATATTTACAATATTTTGAAGCAGCCAGAAAAACTGGTTCATTTAGAATCTGTGACCATAATTCGCCCTTAAAGTTTTTCTCCTTAATATCCCAGCAAGGTTTACAAAGAAGAAAATAATCTGCTGGAGATAGAGATGCATAAGGTGCAAGTGTTTTTATGACCTTCAGGGAGTCAAGGTTTTTATCCTAAACAGAAGTTCAGCCCCTTTTGTCTTCTTAGAATATTCTTCATCCAAATTTCCCTGCCACCTTACCTGATTGGTTGCATGTGAAACTAACCTCTACAAATTATGAAATTATGGTAGACACGAAGTCTCAGAACATTAAACCATCTGATCCCAAAGATGTAAATCAGATGGGTAACAGTGTTTGGTTACTGGAATCCCCATGATCTCTGAGTTAAGGATACTTTTCCAATAAAAAAATTATTTAAAAAGAGATGCGTGAAATGTATCTGAGTCACCTTTGGTGAAGAATTATTAAAAACTTAAATTACTCATCCCAAATTTTGAATAACTTTTTTTCTCTCTTAGTCTCTCATTATCTCTTTGAGAAACCAAATGTCAGAAGTGTCCAGAAAACAACTCCAGACATTCTAATATGTTTAAGATCCATATAACTCAGAATGATGCAAGGTTACCACTAAACACAACACGAATCAATGGTTTCAAATCAGCAAATTATTCCATAGCCATACAGTAAATTTTAGCTTTAATCAGGAAAATTATTCTCCATGTATAATTCTACCAATAAGATACTACCTAAATAATGAACTTCAAAAGATTTTTTTAAAGCATCTCTTGATTTAAATATTTGAAACATGCTTGGGGTGCATATTTGAAGGGTCACTTAGAACCTTTTGCAAATTTCCAGCGCCAGGTTTAGCCAGCAGGCACTAGAAGGCTTTCAATAATTATCAGAACACCAGTGTTGTGCTTTCTCAAGCTACATCTCTTCCCTTTTATTTGCATATTTCATTTTAACCACAGATGAGAAATAAAGTGACAATGGTATCACAGCCATTCTATCTTAAAACAGTGTTAGGACATTTATTTGCAGAATTGGTGTCCTGTTTGGGTCATCCAGTTCCAGAGTTCTAATCATATCAGACCTCTGCAATTTTCTGCAATTTGAATACCTTCAGGAATAGTAACATCAGGTATAGTATTTATCATCTTTTTAGCTTCATGTACTTGGTTCCCCTGTAAGAACTGATCTAAATGCTGTAATTTAGCATCATACTTATGCTAGGAGAATTTGGATTTATTGTTTCTTAACGTGACTTACATAATAATGCCTTTTTTTCTAAGAATTTGATGAGTGACCTGAAAATAATTTGTCTAACATAACTTTGGAGGTGCAATACTCATTTATGCACAGAACGTAGAGTAATTTCACTAATGAACTTCTGTTTACACACCAGAGCTAATACTAGGCATCTAACATGTCTGATTTATAGACAGCAAGTGTAGCTGCAGATAATATTATATTAAATTATCATGAGCTGTCACAGAGGATGCATAAAGAACAACCACGGAATGACCAAGAAATTAAAAATCCAGATTCCACCTGCAGAAGGTCAGTAAGGTCCAGCCTAAAGACAGTAGATCCAGGAGGTCTGGATCTTTCTCTCCAGGAAGTGCAAGATGGGTTTTATGCTTAGAGAAGTTGCCATATGGAAGAGGTTGCAAGTGAAGCTGAAGGGCATTAGAGCCTCTGGGAAACAAATCTCGCAGCAGTTTTTAGGTAATGGAAGAATAATCACACTCATCAGAAAACTTCCCACAACAGACACTTCCTGCACCACTTCCAGTGCTACTTATTGTCCACACATTTAGTTAAGAGAAATGAGGTATTATACCTTTCCCTTTAGTTCACAGATTCTTACAACTTTCCTTGTGCAAATTAGAAGAGATTTGTCACTTCACATCCATTGATGGAAATTTCTTAAATGTCTGTTACATATATGCAAGTCTAGTCCATAAGGTATCTTTTGGCTCTTTGATTTAGTAGTGTACAATAGGACTAAAGAGTGCCATGTTACATATGTGTAGCAGGTCAAGAGCAGTGCAGGGTTGCATGTGTAAAACAAGAGCAAGGACATTTCATTCATCTTCCAGTAGTCCTCCTACTTCTGCTGCCTTGAACTTCTAAAGTTTTGGAGTGAATATTAAATGATATTTATTGAAAAACATGATCTCCATATAGAAACTTCCAGCAATTCTTGGCACTTACATACCAGGATTGTAGATGATCTTGCATCATAGAATCATATGATGGTTTGGGTTGGAAAGGATCTTAAAGATCACCTGGTTCCAACTGCTGTGCCACAGACAGGGACACTTCCACAGCAGGCTGCTCAGACCTCCAGGCAACTTGGCCTTGAACACCTGCAGGGACAGGTCACACACAACTTCTCTGGACAACCAGTGCCTCCCCACCCCCACAGTAAAGAATTTCTCCCTAAGATGTAATCTAAATCTACTGTCTTCAGTTTTAAGTCTTTCAGTTTAAAGCCATTCCCCCTTGTCACTACAAGCCCTTGTAAAAATCTCTTCCCATCTTTCTTGTAGATTCCCCTAAGATACTGGAAAGCTGCAATGTGGTGACCCCAAAGCCTTCTCTGCTTCAGAACAATTCTCTCAGCCCAATTTCTTCATAGGAGAGATGCCCCATCCCTCTGATAATTTTATTGACCTCCTCTGGACTGTCTCCAAGAGCTGCCTTCCTGTGCTGGGGACCCCACAACTGGATGCAGGGTTCCAGGTGGGGTGTCACCAGGGCAGAGCAGAGCAGAGGGGCAGAATCATCTCCCTTGCCCTTCTAACCACGCTGCTTTGGTTGCCCAGGACACGTTTGGCTTTCTGGGCTGTGAGCGCCCATGGCTGGGGCATGTCCAGCCTCTCACCCACCAGCATCCCCAAGTCCTTCCAGCAGGGCTGCTCTCAATCCCTTCATCCCCCAGGCTGCATTGATACTGGGAGCTGCCCTGACCCTGCTGCAGCACCTTGCACTTGGCCTTGTTGAACCACATGAGATTCCCACAGGCCTATTCCTCAAGCTTGGCCAGGTCCCTCTGGATGACATCCCATCCTTCAAGAGTGTCACTGCACCACTCAGCTTGGTATCATTGGCACATTTCATGAGGGTGCACATGACATTCATGAGGGTGTCATGAATATATTAAATAACAGCAGTCCCAGTATGGAACCCTGAGGGACACCAATTGTTACTGATGTCCTTTGCAACTCTGAGCCACTGTCTGTGGCAGTGTGTTTTTATGAGTTTTGCATTTATTTTATTGTAAAAGTTAGTTATTCAATGTTAATGTGGTTCAGTGCATGTACCGCCGTTTTATCCCCTCATGATGGTTTCTCCCAAGTTATTTACTCCTGAGTTTTCCCGCCAGTTGGCTGTCACTCAGAGCGCCCATCTCCCTGTTCCTCCCCTCCTTTCCTCGTATGGCCCTGTCAACCCAAGCTGTGCTACCCCCCTCTCCTGTCTGTCAACCCAGATCCACCCATTTTATTCCAGAATGTTCTGTGTCAATCACCCTGGTTCTAAGAGCTGATTTGTCCTTAAGGCTTCTCCCCTCCCCTGTGCTAACTCTATTGGTTTTGTCAGGTTTCATACTCCTCCCCAAGGGTTTCCCCATTGGTTGTGTAATGTTCCCACCCCTTGGAGTGGCTCCCTTTAAAAGCCCTAGGCGGACCCCTTTTCTTTGTCACTCATCTCTGGCATAAATGCTCTTTGGACTGCAGGTGAGTGTTCTCCCTTTCAATCCTGTGTGTGGGTATCCTCGTGGTCACCTGCTGCAGCGTCACCCACACCCCTGCACTTGCTGCCACCTGAGACACCTCGGCAGAGGCTCAGGGGCAGCCTCTCTCATGTGTGCCTCCGGTCGCTCAGGGAGCTTGCTAGCTGGCATTCCACCGCTCAGTGACCACAACAATTGTCCACTACTCTCTGGATGTGATCATTGAACCAACTCTTTATCCACCCAGAAGCCACTTATTAAACCCATGTCTCTCCAATCTGGGGTGAGGGATGTTATGGGGAACAATATCTAAAACTTTGCAGAAGTCAGACAAAAGACATCCGTAGCACTTCCACTGTTCATGTGCCACTTCGCTGCAGAATGCCATTGAGCTGTTCAGGCAGGATTTGCCCTTGGTATGTGTGCGATGCTCAACTTTAAGAACTTCAAGGGATGAATGTACTAGATGCTGCCCAGGACTAAGTCTGTGATGCACATGCATGTTGAATCAGGACATAGAAGAGATTTCAGTTCTTGCAATGCTATCATTAAATGTTACTTCAAAGGCGTTTCTGCTTTTTCTTTCTGTTTCTGTGCCAGTCATTCACAATGCCACCAGAATCAGGCTCAGATGGGGAAAAAAATTCTGACTGCTCTGTAGAGACTGGGAAGAAAGCAGCTAGGAAGTCACAGGATGCAAAGAGCTTCGTACATCTTAACACTAGTAGCTCGGGATATTTCTTGCAACCGTATCCAAAATTATTTCAGCTTTTAACTGTCCCTTACTCGCCACAAAATTGTCCTAATCCTCAGCCAGATTAATTTGCTGGAAACCAGTGTTGCTTGGCATAACCCTAGTTTTACTTTAATGTACATATGATAAGACACTACCAAGAAGGGATTTTATAAATTAACTTGTATTTCATGTTGTAGTATAAATAATACCTTTTTAGCATTCATGAGAAAAAATTGTTTAGAATTTAAGACATATACATGGATTTAAATAAGAGTTAATAGTAAGGATTAATGGTATAGGTACATTTCAAACAACATGATATATTTGTTTCCATGTGGTGAATACTTGGGTAAGAAATTATACTGAAATCCACAAGAATAATAAGCACTCTTTGAGGTTTAGGTTTTTTGCAATTTCTAATGAGTGTTTTTTGATGTGATACAAATTAAAAGGCTGTCTTTTGGTTCAAGGTGGACTTCTTTCATTTTAGATCTATGTTATGTATTGCAGGTACAGGCAACATTCAAGAGATTTTCAACAAGTGATCTACTACTGCTGTGATCTATAACTTGAGTCTATCTTAAATTAACAAAGTAACCAAGAAACATACCCAGGAATATTATTAGGATGACAGCTATCTGTCTGTTTGAAGTTAAAGCTCTGTAATTTCTTTCTGGGAAGAAAAAATCCCTCTACATCTCAAAAATCAAGCTTACATTTCTTAGCATTTAAAAACATGCTTAAATTGTATCAACCTGAGCATCTACTCTTCTTATTTAAATCCTTCCATAGATTATTTAAAAAAAATTACTTTTGTGGCTGTCTTTGTATAACACATCAGCAACATGTAACTGGGTTGCAAACTCAGAAGCTGCACTAGATGATAACAAAGTCAGTGTAGGTATGGTATAGGGACAAACAAGAACTAATTTCTCCATCTCTATCTCCAGGCTGCCTGTAAATTTTGGGTGTTCTTGTGGTTGTTATTTAGCTATGTAAGTAGTCAGGAAAAGAAGCAAAATGAGAGCATCTTAAATACTTCTGAGCCATGTCCCGTTAACTTGAACATTAGGGAGAAGTGAAAAGAGAGAAACTAAACATTTAAAAAGGGGTATTATTTTGTATCTCAGTATTCACACCTTTTGCACTTCAAGCTGTAATAGAGAAGTAACATCTTAATGAAAACTGTTCTCAGGCTTTTTTCTAGGAAATCCTGAATCAAGTACAAGAAAAGACAAGAGTTTAGAGTTCTAGCAGCCCAAGCTCTTGCATCACTGTCACCATTAGGATGAGGTGGTTCACTGTTGTTTCACTCCTTCAATAAGATTTGTAGTTTCTGTCATTTATTGTGACTAACCTTAATTTATACATATTCTTACATCTGCTTGACAAAAATATTAAATATACATCTTTTTCACATCAATTCTGGAAAAAAAACGTAATCTAAACATTATCTACACTTAGTCCTACCAAATGCTATGTGGTGAAAAAGAACCTTGGAAATAAAAGCTTTATGTGTACTCTGGGGAGGTTTTCTTATTCCTTGTTAAGAGAACACATCAGAAAGAAATCCAGTATCATTTATCTGGGTAGCAAAACTCTGAATATCATATAATGTTCTGTTTCTTTCAGGATGTATAGATTTTTCTAGAAGTTCAAAAGCTAGATTTTTTTTTTTTAACTAATGTGACTGTTTGTTAATATTAAGTTCACAGGAATCTGTTAATTTTTAAGATACCTCCTCTCACATTCACCTTTGTGTAACTTTTGCATATTAACATTTATAAAGTTTACCCTCTTCATTTAAGCTCCTCATATAATCCCTTTTGTTCTGTCAGCTGTAGTCCCCTACACCAGATCTGTTGTGTACTGCTCTTACTTGTCCACAGTTACGATCCACTTCAAGCTTGTCCTCTTCATACTATAAATTTAGAATTAATTCATTGGCTCAACCTGCATTTTGTATGTCTGATTTCCTAGAAATTGAAATCACTTAATCTGAGTGCTTTAGAAACCCAAAAGTACTTCCATACTATACAAAGAATAAAAGCCTTGAAATATTTCTAAGATATATTAGTCAGACTCGGTGACTTGTGTGTATAATGGCTGGAAGAGTTTAAACCAATCTCACACAATTTCTCTTCTTATGGTATGCTCAGTTTTTGTTGGCTAATGACATTCATTTACAGCCTTTTGGTTGGGATTTTTTTGTGAGGTTTTTTTTTGTTGGATTTGGGTGGGGTTTTTTTGGTTGGTTAGTTGGTTGGGTTTTTTGCTGTTACTTGTTTTGTTATTTGACATTACTGACTTTTGGTAAGAGCTTTTTGTTTTGGTTCTAGTTGTTTTTTTAAATGTAGTCAAACTTTTTATTAACTCATTTATCTTAAATTTTAAAAACTTGCGCATCTCCTGCAAACTAGCTGTGGGTTAATCTGTGAGCAGCTGAACGCAGTATTCTGAAGCGAGAAGTGAATAATAATAATGCTGCAAACTGTTGCTGCATTCTATTGCTAATTGTTTCCTGATGACTTTGAAAGCTGCAAAATACAAGATAATGGAGTCTACTCAGTTGGTTATTTTGGAGATTTAATAATCATTCTGTTTGATCAATGAGCTTTTAGCAGTTCTGAGAATTGCTTTTTTCTCTGTGCAAATTTTTGCTCTAGATTCTATTGTTCCAATGGAAATAACGACAACTCATTTATGGTTTTCCCTATGTTGGACAAATTTGCATGCTGGTGACTGAGATGTTTCTGTAAATGGAATTAAAAACACATTCCTGAGAATGCACAGAAGTATTTACCAGAATATTACTGCACATATACAGTGTTCTGGATCCAGTTTTTTGCTCTTTGGGTTTTTGAAGACAAATACCCTGAATAACAAATGGAATAAGAAAACATTTCAGTCATGTAATTACCTGGATTTGATTTTCTTAGCTTCCCTTCTGTATATTCTCTAAGAAAGACAGGTCCTTCCCTAAATACCACATGACTTTTTGGTTGGCTCTGCTGAAGCACAGGTCACATTAATTCTTACTTACTGATCCTGGGTTTCAATTCAATATATAACTAAGTTCTGTTGCTGCTTGCATTGAACTCCACAGAACAATTATTAATGAAAGTTTCCAGGTAAATGCTATAAAAACACATGTAAAGGAACATCTTCACAAACTATTGCATAGACATTCATTGCTTAATTACCATGACTCACCAAGCTGCTGAAGACAATATAGGATATATTAAAGGTATTTATTATTAAAATTATATGTAGATAAACTATGGTCATTGATAACAATGCAGAGAGCACTATGTGGCAAAAATCCAAGAGGCAATGATTCACCTGCTCTGCACATCTGATCTGTCCCTGAGCACATCCAAGGATCCTCATCACAGATGCTTCAAAGTAGCCCAGATTTCTCAATTTCTTCTGTTGGGATAAAAGAGAAAGGAGTAGTTACAAATCTCATTAAGATCATCTGGTTTGCCAGTATCACAGGTTTGCTCAAAGCTTGCACTGGGACAAAATTCTGTTATCATTTATTGACAATGACTGTTTTGGGATTTAATAGACATCCACAATATTGCACCATAAAGCTGACTATTTAGGTGCATAAATGTTGCTTATTTCAGAAACTAAATTTTTGTTAGTTCACAATATTATTAAAACAGTTTTCTACTCACAAAGAAACTGAATTTCACTTACTATCTTTTTTCTTCTAAAAGGAGATAAACTTAGTATCTTAGGCCAACTTAATTTGCAAATGCTTCTGTATACAAAGACTGCTTATCTCTCTGGCAGATGGGTGATGGTTAGTCCTTAATTTGGAAATTAATTTTACTACATTAAATATTAATATTAGCATTTTGCCTCTTTCTCATTTCACAAGTTTTACTTAGCATTTAATAATTTTCACAAAGTATTTTTAACCTAATAAGAATTTGAATCTCCAAGGGTACCTGGAGCTGTTAGCCACATTCTTGCAGTGTTTTCCTCATAACTTGGTATGGTCATCTGTCTGCATTTATCAATGTATTTTTTTTAATTTCAAATAGATGAAAATATTTAAATGACATTTTTAAATAAACTCCAAGGACAAGTGATTTTTTAATTTCAAACTGGCAGAGCTCTCATTCACAAAAAAAAAATTGTGATGTCAGCATATCACAGACTAGGAGAAAGTGCTTATGTATGCATTACAGCAATTTATTGATTTTCAGCTAGCCTTTGTAAATAATTCATGAGCTCTGATTTCACTTGATTTTGTGTATGAGTAATTCATGAAGCCAAATTTCATATTTCTTCAGGCATAACTTTAAGATTGAATCCATTACAACCAGTTTTTTAAAAGCTTTCCTGAAGTAAAATGCAAGAAAGGGTATTTAAACTTTAATTTGCTTTGAGTTTTATCACCCAAACAGAATGGGAAAAGAGCTGTTAGATTCAAGTGGTGCCCTACCAAATCATGCCGGCTCTTTCAAGAGGTAGCTAGCAACAGATATCTCATACAACTTTATGAAAATGTTCACATTTATAATGATCAGATCATTTTTAGAAATTATCAACCAAAAATTATTGAAAATCTGGAATAATTTTGATCTGTCTTGACAATGTACTCACACTTATCATAACATAAAACCAGCCCAAGTTTGCACGAACAATGATACCATGGCACAGTAGACAGATCTTAAGATGTTTTCAGAAATCCATTTTTTCAAAAATTATGTAGTCCAATAACATGGGTAACAGGAGGGAACTCCTGCCAGGTCTCTATTGCAGTTTGCTCTGGGGGTACCCAGGTGGAACGGCATGTATTCTTATGCTGTCCCTGTGGGCTACCGGCATACAGCGTATTTATGGACTGTATTAAACACACACAGAAATTGTAGAAGGACGAAAGAATTGAGCTCTTTAATCTTTCTATGTTGTAGTACTCTTATTATCTCACTGCAGGAGTTCCTGAACGCACAATATAAAAACAGGAAACAGAGCATACATGTGAGCAAAAAAGGTAAATATAATATTTCATTAAACCTTCTAATTAGGTTATTTTCTGTGGAGTTAATTTTAAGTTTTGTTCCGTGAATCTCAAATAAAACCCCCAGAAATTTAAGTTTTAAGACTGGGTCATTTTGGGAAACAAATAAATAACTTGACCTGCCTTAAGATCTCAGAACTTGAGGGAAAAGAATTGGAAAACAGTGTATACATACCAGAAGCCATCCTTTGCTTCTGATATCACTGGCAAACAAGTGTTTCTAATTTTTCACTACTGGTGCTTTGCGAGTTAAAAAAACCCCATAATCCATTTATTAATTATGTCCTACAGTTCTTAGTAGCGGATAACACAGTGAAACTTGAAAAACCAGGAAGAAGGATGGGGTGCTCAGGAACATTTTAGAAATAAAATTTCTAAACAAGGCTCTCCAGATTTCAAGGTAGGTGGCTAAAGTAGCTCTATTCACTGGCCTTCCTCTTCTGTCTCCCTCAAACACTGTCACAGATTTACACTTCTTTAAAAAAAGATTATAGAAATGTTAAGATGCATATACTGGATTGGGATCCCACAGATTGTGTTTTAACATTCTATTATAAAATTATATAAGTCTTTTGTTTCTCTTTTTTTTTATTTTTTTTTTAATTTCATGCTGGCATGCACTAGCATTATCACTTGGTAAGTAAGTTACTTTAGGAAATCTAGCCTTTAAATTTAATCTGTTTAGGTAGTTTGGCTAGCAATAGCTATCCCAAAATTCTGTTTCCAGTCTTTGCTTTCTTGAAATTTTCTTTTTCCTGTATACAGAAATACGAACAAAAACCGTTTTCAGTGTAAGCCATAAAGCTCCATTTTTACATCTGTTTATAATGATCCCAGTATTTGCTGTTGTTTTGTAACTTTAAGCTTAATATTACTATTATGTATAAATCCCTGTGGTTTTATATTATCTACAATAGAGTCAGCCAAGAAAACAGCATTCAAATCTCTGTGGATACCATCTAAATATATTAATATTCATGTCAACTTTCTGCCTTGGCATTCTGGACAGTCACTTTTTGATTTCCAGGTTCAAATATTCAAAAATCTGGGGTTTCAGATGTGAGATGAGTTCCTTATCTGTTCTTGCTCAGTACTTTTTTATCAGTCTTTATTTGAGATAAATATATTTTGCATGGCATGAGTTTTAGAAAGCTGTGACAACTAGTGTGCTAAAATTGGTGAAGGCTACAACAGCAACAGGTTTTATTACATGTCAATATCTGCAGAACTTCCAATAATGAGAATAAGAGGAAACTTTTAAATTCAATAAATGGAAAGCTCTAAAATTTAAGAGTATCTCAGATAAACCAGACTGATGGAATGGTAAAATGACATAAAATGAAACAGGATTAAATAAACCTTATACATTTGAGGAAGCCAAACTTGTGCTTAAATGCAAAGTACCCCACTATCTTTCAATAGATACAGTACATATTGAGGTGGAAGTGGAAACAACTTCAATGTATAATGTGAAAGAATTGCTTGATGTCAGAAAATAAAATGGAAGGTTACCCAAAGGCTGTCAAACACCTTATCAGCTCCAGGTGCACATGCACAAGCCTGATAAAATTAACATAAAATGGAAAACAACAAAAAAAAATTTTTAAAGTTTTAATTCCTACAATTAAAAAAAAAATTTAAACACTGAAGCATCTATAGTACTTTTATTGTCTCATACATATATTAAACCCATCTGTATATGCTGAAAGATTTTGTTCTTTTCTACTATGGAAATATTAAGGTTTTTTGTAATGTTCTGTCAAGATTATTTGCAAGTATATCTGCATAAATCTCACAATATATTGATTGAGTTACAGTTATTGCACAAAATGAAGGATCAGTATTAAATGGGATTAAAAATCCCTCAGATAATAAGTTGTCATTATTTTCGCCTTCTAATCAGCAGAGCTCTTCAGCTAGTCAAGCCTGTTTGATTCTTTTACATTAATAGAGAGTGCTGACTCTCCATAATAGAAAATGATACATTTTCACTGATTTTCAGTTTTCACTGATTTTGAAATAGTGTATTTCCTCAGCTCATTCATTTTTCATCCTCACCAACCAGTTTTCCCCCTATATTAATGCATTAATTATCATCAATGATAATTAATAATAAAATTAATTATTTTTGTTTGCATCTTTATATGAGTAAGACTTCTCTGTCAAGTGTTGTAAGAAGCTAGACAATCTTCCATGCACTAATTAGTAGTAAGTTTTGTCATGTAAGATTAAAAATATGCATTGAAAAAGCACACAAAGAAAATACATGTATGTGGTGGATTTGTCATTCCATTTGTTTACAACACTAAGTGGTGACACAATTTCAAAATTCTCCTTGATCTATTAAAAAAAATATATGCTGTCATATATCTGTTCTGATAGCTTTGTTACTCACTTTAAGCAAAGTACTTAGCCTTCCACACTGAGTTAACTCAGCAAAAGCCACTAATCAGTCAAGTTCTAGGCACGGATATCTTGTATTGCATTGGCAAATGCTATTTTTTAGTTGATATTAGCTTTGTTTTGGTAGTTCATCAATCTGGAAATTGAACATTAGATGCATCTCCAAAGATCATAAAAAAGCAGTCATGAGTTGAAGCAAGTGGATGCTTGCGGAGGCTGACATGACATCATATTTTGATATCATGATATCTTCATTATGTGTGTAATACTGCTATGCAGCCTCATTGTGGTTTAAGTCCAGCCAGCAAGTCAGGCCCATGCAGCCACTCACTCATTCCCCTCAGTGGGATGGGGGAGAGATTTGATAGAGATTATAAAAGTATTGACAGTAAGCCTATGGTTCTCTGCTGTTATTCCCAAAATCACACAGGGTGATAGCTGCTAGAAGGAGAGTTCTGTCCTGCATTTGAGTGTTTGCAAACTTTAACACTTCCAAAAGATGCCATCCCCTTCCCCAAGATCAGCTACACTACAGAGGAAGAAATGTTGGTTTGTCCTAACACCCTTCCTAACCTACGCTGTTGAAATTTACCCCCATTTGTCAGCTAAACCCTGTGCAGCCACTCAGTCGCTACCCTCCAGGGGAAAAGGTAGAGAATCATAGAAGTGAGAAAACTTGTGGATTGACATAAAGACAGTTTAATAGGGAAAGCAAAAGCCATGTACAGAGGCAGAGCAAAATGAGGAATCAATTCCTTGCTTGCCTTTGGCAGGCAGGTGTTCAGCCATCTTCAGGAAAGTCAGCCTCCGTGACACATAAGGCTGACTCAGAAGACAAATGCCTTCACTCCTAATAGCCCTCCCTTCCTTCCTTCTTGTTTCATCCTCTTTATGTGCTGAATATGACACCATCTGGCCTGAATTGTCCTTAGGGTCAGTGTCCTGGCTGTGCCCCCTCCCAGGCCCTTGTGCACCATCCTGCCCACTGGTAGGGTGGGTTGAGAGGCAGAAAGTGCCTTGGCTCTGTGTAAGCACTTGTCAAAAATAACAAAAACACGCCTGAATTGTTACAGTGTTTCTAAATCTAAATGATCACAAATCCAAAGCACAGAACTATACCAGCAAGTCTGAAAAAAATTAACTCTGTCGCAGCCAAAATCAGAACATAGCAAAAAGAGAGGGAATAAAAAAGAATTATTAATTAAAAACATTATGCAAAAGCAATTCTGAAGATTAGTGGCAAAATAGAGAATTTGTGTGATATATTTATTTTAAAATTCCGTAAATTATATTGTATTTATTTATCTAAGTACATGTTACAGATTATTTTTAAGCCTATTTAACCCAGAGAGAATTTAAACGAACATATGAGAACACAGCAGGATTGAAAATAAACCCATGTGCTAATGTGTCTAAAACAGAATTCAAATGCTAATTTTAGGTACCCAAAGAGATCCCAACAAACTATAAAAAATTGTCTACATGGTCTTTGTGTTTGTGACTCATTCACTTGGCATGTCTGACCACTAGCACAGAAGAGCATTTGGAGCTTGAGTGACAGAATTAAAAATTTTGTGTATCTTCTACTTTGCTGGCAAAGCAGACTTGGCAGCAATACCCACTAGAGAGAATCCTCAGGATGGACTATATGTCTAACTGGATATTCCTGAAGGTTATCGGTATCTTATTGTTTCTGAAATTACCTGGAAGCACCTTGAAAGTACAACAACTCTCTACCAAGTAGTAAAGCCCAAACTTCACAAACTACACAATTTTTTAACCCTTTATGCTGCCTATTTTTGTTTAACACTATTTCCTGTCTGTGTAGGCACCATTCCCATTCTCCTTAAGTGATACTGGTGACGCTGGTTGTCTAAGGGTTGGGCAAGTTTGTATTACATCCATTGTTACAGAGCTTTGAGGAACCAAAATGTTAATGATTAATGACTCAAAACAATCAGCCTTCTGCAAAAGCAGCAGGTGCTCTGCTGAAGATGTACATGGTAACCAAGAGATGCAGAGGAGGTGAGCACTCATCTCCAGAGGCTACAAGTTGGGTTTGAGACAGATAAGGGAACAGGTGGATAAGAAACAGATGCCATGAGGTGGGATAGTGCTTTATATCATGCCAATGTCCTCCTTTACACAACTGGCTCGTGTGAAAATTTGCCTCCAGGGAACGACCAGGACATTCACGCACAGGCCTGAGGCTTTTCATCCCTTCTGACAGAGTAGAACTGCTCCACTATGCTCATGTGAGAGGCAGCTGTCACGTCGTAGGAGGGGTCTTAAGCCATCAGAGGCTCCTGAAGTCAGATGTCAGATGCCAAGCAGAACAACCCTGATAACCAAAACATGTATTTAGGGAGAGGAGGCTACTGGACAGCAGCAGCTATCTCCTTTATTTTATTGTAGAATTTATTGAAGAAGCTAAAACACTGCAAAATTCAATCACCAGGCAAAATTTTTGTCAGCTGGTATGTCATGATTGGGTGTTGTTTGAACTACATATTACAATCAAGAGCAAAGGATGTAACAGTTTGAAAAGCCTGTTAAGTCCACTGTAGGCAAAACATTGAAAAATTATTTTCTTCAACTCCCGTGACAGTTAAGATCAAGTCAAAATTACCCATAATCAAATGAAGGAAAGCAAAACCACCAGAAGGACACCATCAGCATTTCTTAACCTGTCTGCTGTGCAATGAAAAATGAGGTGTCATATTTCAAAGTACCAACTTTACACCTTTTTTTTTTAATTAAAAGCTTTTCTTACTTTACTACAAACACATTGATGATGGGATCATGCCCTTTTTTCTGACTATGAAAAATGGCAGCATTCATTTTGCCACTGCCAGTTTTTGTGAAATGTTTCTAACATTCAGTCCACATTTTGTGATTAGGTCTATATTCATTAACTTCATTCTTTGACTGAGTGAGCTTTCTATTGATACCCAGCATTCACAGCAGAAATGCAGAATTTTGTGAACTATTTTAATCATCTGTCTTTTCACACTGTGATTAATTAGTATACATTTATTTAAAAATATTTTTGACCATATATATATATAAAAGGTTAACTTTTTGCCATTCCAGATTTCTGCTACCATGACAATTTGCTGTTTAATTTTCAGTATTTGCCTGTATTTAACTGAAAAGTTTACTCATACAGCTGTGAGGCGTAGTTATCAGGTATACCTATTTCAAGAACCATTATTTATGTCATCCACTGCTTACATAATTAATAGGAAGAAGGGATCAATATTTATACAGGCGCATTAAGCAAAGTTAACAGAATTCAAGTCCCAATCACAAATTTATTGTGCAGTAACCTTTCCTTCCAAGAAAAATTAGTCAAAATAAAAAGTAAATGTTTTCATTTTCTAATGCTACTGACTCCTTCACCTATGAGAATGTACTATAAAATATTAATCCTTTCTCATGGGCATTAGTTTGCTGCATTTGAAGTGTTCAGATCACACTGTATGCAGGGAGAGCTTAGAAAACACTGGCAGACAATCTCTGGCGTGGCCTTTAAATTTCCACATAAAGCCTCAAGAGAATTTGCAAGTCACTAGACAGAGAAGGGTGACAGCACCCAAAGAGCTTCGTCAAAGGGATCTGATGGTGTGTTCAAACCTGCTGGGTTTGTCACAGGACAAATTTACAACCATGGTGAAATACACACAGAAGTTCTAAGAGATGAAAATGAAGACAGGAAATAAATTGCTGAGGAGAAGAGAAATTAAATATATGGTATTAGATCTTTCACTGAGGCCACAGTTTGATTACTGAAGAGCCTGACTACAAAAAGCCAAAGACTAAAAATGTACTACATAAATTACTAATCATGACATTATTAGTTGCCCTCCAGAGTTTTCATACTCCAGTGGGGTAAACTGAGAAGCATGGTTCAAAACAGAAAATCACTGTTCATTTACAGCTTATTGCAGCTCAAAAATAAGGAACTTCTTGTTAAGTGCATACTGACAAGCATGTCAACAAAGAATGAGGTCAAAGATAATTCCAGTATGGCATCAATGACCAAGAAATACTGGCTGCCATAGAAGCTGTTAAAATATACAATACTAAGTATAAAAATGATTACAGGATTGATGTAATGGCATCCTAGTTCTTAATATAACATAGCTCATGGTAATGGGATGGATTAGTGGCCTTTGTCAACAAATTAAAGACCATTGTTTCCAGGTATTTCAGAATAAGAGAGTAAGACACACAGACATAGGCAAGGAGGAGCAACTGAAGTAGATTGGCACTGAAGCCAAATAGAAAAATCACTAAATCCTTCTCAATGCTCGCACAAAACCAGAAGCACAGCAAATTTTTCATCACTGTGGCATCTATAAGCTGTAAGAGTCTATAAGCTCTTGCCATAAAGTCCTCTCAGATGGATCACTCAATTTTTGTGCAGGCATATTTCATGTGGGATCTTCAAACAATTAATTGTGCCTTATTTCTAGAAAGGTGAGCTAAACAAAAGTCACTGAGGAGCAACTCTGCTGTGCTTAACATCTACATTCAGCTGAGGCCAAAACTGACAAAATGTAGGCATGCCTCCCATCCATGGACATTTTGGCAAGCAGATATCAGAGGCAAAACTTTGCACCCACAAAATGTTGCACCAGCCAGGTTTTCAGAAAGTGACTCAGATTTGTTCTGAGTGACTTTCTGTTGCCTCACTGTGAAGCAGCTGTGTAAGAAAACAGCATCATACCAAATGGGTCTAGGCTGGGCAGATACCCTCATCAAAGTATAAATAAGTACTTCCAGATTTGCAGAGACAAATGATGTAAACCATACCAAACTACATGTGTTTTTTCATTGTCTTTGAAAGGTTAATGAAAAAAATTACATAATTAAAGTCCATCAAAATTGTACACTATGGTAGATTGACAGAATGGTTTGGGAGACAATCACATCAGAAACTTCTGTCACCTTACCACGATAACATTTAATTTCTATTAGCATCTAATCATTAACTAATTACCTGCTTTTTAGATACCTGTTTTGTAGAAGATACATGTGAAATGAAACATGAATTACACAAATATAGAGAAAAGACACATATGCAATTTCACTGGTAAGTAAACCCAGTTAAATGCACTATAAATACATTCACCTTCCATATTTTAGTATACTTTATATTTTGAAACAATTTGAGCATACTTTTTTTAAAAAAAAAAATGTTATCTTGTACTCTATCCCTGTTAGCCAGTTCAACCTAATTGAGAAAATAATTCAGGTCGTATTTGGCTCTTTCAAAATTCATTTTATGAAATTCAAACCAGAACATTGGTTTGAATGGGGAACAGGAAGAACTACATCTGCCAATATTTTAGTGCTCTTACTGTAAGTTTTACACATAGGTTTAACATGGAATTTGGGTAAATTATACCAGTCTTTAAAAGCTGCCCATACTTGCATGAAAGGTTAAAAAGTCTGAAAGAATGTATGTTCCTGCTTCAAAGTAAAAGGGAGTGGGGGAAAAAAAATAGACCAGTAAAATCTATTCTTTTTGGCTCAGGAAGACTCTGTGCATATTTTCACCATTAACTTCTTACAATAAATTTTTAACCTGGATTCTTATGAAAAACAGGCTTATGCACTTAGTGTCTTTGTGTGTGCCTGTATAAATGTACTTCACCTTTGGGTCTCCTGATAAATCTAACCAAATTAAGCACTGTAAGAAGGCTATACACATAATTGCATTACTACAAGATTGTTGCAAAATTTATGGGTGCATAGACAGAAATCCTGTTAATAGGCTGGTGTGGGTATGGAGCCAATCTCAGTCATACTTAAAAAGTTTTGTCACTCAGGAGAAGTCCCCAGTGACTGGGAAAAGAATCACACATTCTATTTTTAAAAGGAGTTGAAGAAGAGGACCCTGAGAGCTACTGACCAGTCAGCCTCAGTTGTATGTCTGGTACAGTGACAAAGCAGATCTTCCTGAGATTTATATTGAAGAATATGGAATACAGGGAAGAAATTAGGGACTGCCAACAGGACCTCAACAATGTCAAATTGTGTCCACCTAACCCAGCAGTCTTCTGCAGTGGAGTGACTGCATCAGTTGAGAAGAGGAACGAATGTCATTTACTTCATCTTGCACAAGGCCCTTGGTTATGGCTCTTCCACAACTTTGTGGCCATATCTTGGAGAGATAAGGGCTTTACAGATGGACTGTTAGAGGAATAAGGAACTGGCTAGATGACCACATTCTGAGAGATAAAGTCAGTGGCTCAAAGCCCAAATGGAAACCAGTAAAAAGCTCTATCTCTCAAGACTGGGACAATTGCTATTTTATTTCTTCATCAGTGGCATAGATAACAGGATTTAGATTTAGACTTAGTAGGATTTAGAGAGATGGAGCACCTTTCATACAAGGAAAGGCTGAGACAACTTTTTTTGCTCAACAAAACAAATTGAAAAAAGATGACTTTGGAGTGACCTAATTGCATCCTTGCAGTACCTGAAGAGAACCTCCAGGAAAGACAGAGAGGGCCTATTTGCAAGAGCATGTAAGGACAAGGTAGAATGGATTAAAACTAAAAAATAGTAGGTTTAGATTAGATATTAGGATGAAGTTCTTTGTTGTGTGAGTAGTGAGGCACTGGGACAGGTTGTCCAGAAAAATTGTGAATATCCCATCCCTGGAAGTGTTCAAGGCCAAATTGGATGGTGCTCTGAGAAATTTGGTCTGGTGAAAAGTGTCCCTGCCCACGGCAGCGTGGTTGAAAACATGATCTTAAGGTTACTTGCACCCAAACCGTTCTGCAAACCCGTGATCAAGTGCACTGCCAGCAAACCTGAAGATGATGTCAAGCTGACTGGTGCAGCCAGCACACTGTAGGAAAGGGATGACCCCTGGAGCATCCTGGACTGGCCTGTGGAATGAGCCTATGTGGACTTCATGAAGTTCGACAAACCCAGGCGATAGATTCTGCACATGGGTCCGGGGGAGGAATGAAGAGCAAATACAGCAAGTATATTTTTGGAAATTATAAGTTCAGGTAAGAACAGTTCTCTGGCCAGGCACCACTTTCTTACAGGTTTTTCCTTCTTCCTATTTGTTGTGGCTGTTAGCCATTGATCCAAGATGCACTCTGTCTTCTGTAATTCAGATCTGAGAGCTCTACCAGTACCATGTCTTTTTCCAAAAGAGTTTTTTTTTTTTTACAAGAGCTGTCAGTACCGATATTCACATCTTACATTTCCTAAAAAAGAGCAAGACTTGATACCTATTAGCCAATGAATTGCAAAACACCATTCAATAAACTCAACTTACTTCTGTTACATTCTCTAACATTCTGTTACTTCTTGCTTACCAGGTTTTATGATTAAAGGACTTGTGTAATTGTCCATAAAGATACCAGTTCAACCAACCCGTCAGTATTTACATTAAAATTTTCAAAAAGTTGAAGATGAAAGTCAACATCCTGTTAAGTTTCACTGTGTTGCACAGAAATTAGTTGATGAAAAACTTGTTAGTATCCTTCTGCAATACAGCTTCAATACAGCTTACATATACGTGCTGAGATGTCCTAAGTATTATACATCCTAATTTTTAATTGCTGTTGTATTTACACAAAACATCTATTTTGTCCTAATTATTTTAGAAATTCTGACTAAATTAGTTAAATTAATTTTGCATCAAATTGTTTTAGCTTTCACTTCCATCCTCCTTTTTTTTTTAATTTGTTGTGACAAATATTACCTACATTCACAAAATTAAGAACCTTAAACAAAGAGATTAAATATTGATTCTAACATCTTTGGGGAAAATAAAAGGGGAAATATGAGGAAATATTATTTAACTATAGTCATTATAAAAACCTGAATTCAGCTAGTCTGAATGTAATATGTGTAATGTAATCTTCGTGTGCATTTAAATGCACACTTCTGCTACAATAGTTATGGTTTCATGAAAGCAAAGAGTCATTTGAATCAGAGATTGCTAATGGCATTGAAATACCTACCTTCAGTTGGTATCAACAATCATTAAGTTTCTAAATATCTTTGGGAATCTGTTTTCCAAGACAGAGATATGTTTCCGTTGCTTGAAAATACCCAGCCTGAAGTAAAAACAGTTTCTCAAGCCATTATTGTCACAAGGTCTCCTATGAATTCTGCTGAAAATAGACAGGTAAGTAAAAAAAATTTCATACCTATTTTTTTGAATGTGAAGATGTCTTATATCCCCAAAATCAGTCTTTTGAGTACATAGGCTTTTTAAGGAAGAAGGGTCAGGAGAAAATAAGTTTTGGAATGTCTTCTTTATACATCTTTGTACAGCTTAAACATGGTAGAAGTGTGGAAATAGTGCTTTACAGCGCCATTTCTTAAGTGGGCACATGTTCTTTGTGTAGGTTGATCTAGATATGAAGTTTTCTAATTCTAAATCCATAGATGTTTCTGCCAGTAGAGTCTGGCTATTTTAATACCATTTAATCTTACTTTATTTTGATCTCTTGACTGTGGACAGCTTTGGTTTGCTCTTCAAGGAACAGATCTAATCTCCATGGTTTTAGAACTACTTGAAATGCTCAGATGGGATCTGACTCCCTCTGCAGGATCCTTTTTCCAAGACCTATTTTTGAAGCCAATGAAGAGTGAAGAGTTATCATCAATAAAGATTTCACCATGATTGTTAATAAACCTATGAAGTATTCTTTATTTGAAGAAACTATTTTCAGTTGCATATTACTAGTCTAAGTTAGTACTCTAGCTTCTATGGTAAGGTTTTCCACAGAAATCTCAGTTGAATTTCAGGTAAAGTTTTAATAAAAATTGTTTAACTATTCATAAGTGCACAAAATTCTGTATCATCATGCTACCACAAAGATAAAGAAATAGAATTTCATGGATAAGCTGCCTTGCTTTGCCTAAATTTGAAGCGGCAGGATTGTTGTCCTTTTTAAGTGGTTTTTTGCAACTATACAGAAGCCATAATAATATTTATAACAGATAATTTTTTGTAACTATGCAACAAAGTTGCTTTAGTTCTTCAATCCTTGAAACACTGCCTCATTAATGAATTCACCAAATCATTAATGTGTTCATGTTAAATACATTCATTGCTTGGAAAGAAAATAATGGGTTTGGATTTTCAGATAACAAAAGCTCTTGCAGACGCAAATTCATTCAGGAAATATTGGAAATGACAAAAGATTAACTGAACTTACACTGCCTTGCGATTTATAAAAATGTCTAATTCTATTATCAAATGACAGCGAGTATCTAATATTACAATTTTTTTTTGATGCAACTTAATATAGATTGGGTGCTGTCCTCAGAAGCAAGCTGCATGCTACTTCTGGGTTGCATACAAAAGTGATGCTGCCTAGCCCTCTGCAGTTTTCACTGTGTAGTGAAACAAAGTCACCAAAAGCTTATGTAAGTTCAAATCAAACTTCCATTCAGGGTGCATGCATTATCAATAAGAAGAAACTAATGGTGAAGTCAGCCAACTGGCTTTTAATTGCTGTGCTCCAAATCCACTGAGTTCAAATTTTCAAAAGTCTGCAGCTATTAAATGAAATTTCATATTTGATGTTTCCATATCTCTTTGTTCATAATTGCTACAATGTTAACAAAATTTGTTCCTGATACTTTGAAACAAAAGGGAAGAGAGGAAGGCTGTGGGCATGAAGACAAAATCAGAAAATGTTTATAAGAACCTAAGTAGAACAGCATAGTGGGTCGAACAAAGAAAGAGTAACAGAAGCAGGGGAACTGGAGAATTTTGCCAGTCATGTAGTCAGGATACGCAACAAAAAATGCTGCACACTTAAATAGTGCAGTTAGTAAATATTCAGGTGTGTTCATATGCAGAAAACAGAGCCCCAGTAAAGTTGCTTTGCATGTTTATTCAGCTCAGTGAATAAATTTCAGTGAATTTATTCAGGTCCATCACAGTGTTAAATCACAATCAATTCTCAGATCACTGTGAAACTTGACCCCTCCACCCTTTCTGAGTCAGATCCCTCGAGTACTTCTGCCTTCAGCTAATGCTTTGGAAGAGCTTTAGAGCTAGAAGACCATGGCCATTAACTTTACTAATTGGTGCTAGCTAGCAAGGTGCCTGTCATGTAAAGACATCATTAAGAACAGTTCTGATTTCATATTATTTAGACCTACCAGCACATGTGAAATAAAACTATTGCAGAATACCTTGTTTGATGGAAAGAAAGGAGCACTTCTCTCCCTCAAGCCCCTTGCACTTGTTCCACTCCACCAGAAGTAAAATTATATTTAAAAAATTTACTTGATGGTACTTAGTATCAAGAATGAAATTCCCATCCTCTGACTTGTGGTATTTAGGGGTGACTCTCCACTTTTCAGATGAACAAACAGTGAAGAACATTATACTTCCACAGCATCAGACATGAGTTTATGAACATGTTTTATAAGAGAAATATTAATAATTGTTCAATGGACACACCAATCACACTGATGTTAATTTCATTTTGCTTTGTGACTGATGGGCGTTTTTAATGGAAGATGGAAAGTACCAACCTATTTATATTATTAAACTTCAACAGAAACCCTTGGAAAAAAACTGTTAGGACCTGACATACCAAAAGCAGTGAATAATTCAGTTTTATCTCTTTGCAAAATGCTAAGTTATAGGTATCATCTGACATAAGATGTACTTTTTATTTATTATCAATTAATAAAAGCACTGTTAAATGAATATCCTCCTTTTTATGATTTTGGAATTTGCAAAATTTTTCCACAGGAATGGTTTCTTCTTTAAACAAAGAGAGTAATCATTTCCCATGTAAGCAGATGAGCAGGAAATGCTGTTTCTTGTGCAGAGAAATGTGCTGTCATTTATCACTAATGAACTGTTTGCTTGAGATTTTATTTCACTAAGACTGCAGATGTGTATTTAAAAATGTGTTTAAGTGTTGTAGATACCACTAAAATGCTGAATGAGTAGGCTTCATATTTTCTCACAAAAAGAAATAACTCTGCTCATTTAGTATCATAACACTGATTAATCTCATTTCTACACCCACATAATGGCTCCTATAGCCCCATGTTGCAGAAGAAAACATACTTTGACTATAACTCAGCAACAAGATCCAACAATAACAATTGAAACAAAATGGAACAATAAAGAAAACAAGCAAAGCAGAGTGAAAGAAAATGAAACCATATAAATCAAACTAAACCAACCAAAAACTAAATTTAATAAGTCACTGATTTATCATTTTGGACTGTCTCTGTAACAAAATACATACTATATAAACACACATTCATACATGGTTGTTACTTGGTTAGAACTGAAAAAAGGCAAAGTTTTAGAGAACATTATGAGCCACATCAAAAGGCAGGATCTCTTGGTCTTTGGAGAGAGTTATTCCTTCTGCCAATATGAGTATATTGTATGCATACTTACAGTTGTTGCAAATAGATCAAAAAATGCTTCAATGTTTATGTTAAAGTAAGCTGTCTCAGCCTTTAGTAGCAGAACAGCCTGAAATGTATCCAAGAAATTTAAATGTTAAAATAAATGCTGATTTATTCTGTGAAGTTTTATTCAACCATCGTCACTTCGAAATGGAAGTACAACATCTCCAAGCAATACTTTACATAAACTAAGTGCAGCTTTTCACATTATCTCAAAAAAGTCTTGACAACTAATTCCTTGAAGAAACAAAGGTTTGAGTATGAAAAATTTATGGAAGTAGAATAAAGGAATTCTATAGTCTAGTCTACAGAACTAGAGGCCTGGGATACATAAGGACCTTGGTTTTACCTTTATTGCTGAGGAAATTGATAGAAGCCTAGTACTCTATTTAATTAGTAACCTAAAAAAATAGCGAGTGACTTTTCGTATTAACAATGATGTTGCCATCAGCAGAAACCTGCCACAGGCCTTAGGCTGTTGGAACCCAGGACACCCCTCTGGGTGCCCTGGATGGCCCGAGCCCCTGCTCCGAGACCCTGGCATGCAGCCAAAGACACGTGCAATTTTGATCTTAGCCCATGGAGCGAATCACCAACTCTGTATGAAGAATTACAAGTCACAAAAGTTTAAGTAGCATAATAGTAGTTGTCACAGGGTGAAAAGTGAAATTTTGGGGATTTTAGAATGGAGGTCTGAGGCTCCAAGATGGAGGACTCAGGGTGTGCCCTGTACTTTTTCTTTCTTCCTTCTAGCCTCCATGATTTGGGTAATGTTGGCACTTGTAGATTGGTTTAGAATAGAAGCTGACTGTCTAACATAGGTGATAGATATTGGAACAGAATTGTAAATATAGTACACGTAGTTTTTAGTATAAAAGATAGCACCAGCCTCGTAGGCGGGGAGTGTGCCTTTGGCTGACCTGCTGAACTGATCGCAGCAGGCCAGACAGAAAGTGTTTTACATAACAATTAATAAACAACCTTGAGAACAACAGCTGAAGACTTCTGACTCCTTCTTTGACAGCTGGGTTGGGAAAAATACTTTCTAACACATCTTGGGGTCACCCAGATGGCGGCAACTCCCAGATTAGGCTATATTTGCCACCAGCTAAATTTGTTGTCCCCAGTCCTTGCTTGTTATCAACTTATCTTGAGAACTTGGGCAACCTGTGCCTTGCTACCAGGTACATCTTCCTATGATGTGCAGTGCAGCACATAGTAGCAATGGCATTGAAAATACAAATGAGATTGAAAATGGAGGCCCAAGGACAAGCTGCTGATTGTCACTGCTGCATGAGGTAGAAACACACCCTTGTGAGTGAGGAAGCTGAACACACTAAACAGTATGAAGAAAAGCAGCAGAAGCTCCATGCAGAAACTCCAGATGGCTGAGGCTGTGAGAACATTGCAAACTTTCAGAATCTTAGCACCGAAAAAACCCCTCCATCCCTCCCTCTCTCCCTTTCTCTCTCTCCCTCCCCCTCTGCGTGGTCCATAAACTTTGGTTCTTCTTTTGTCCATGTGCAAGCTGCAAGACCACTTAAACCTGCTCAAAATTGCTCTGCTGCAGGCAAGCTGTTCATTGCAAACAACTTCTTTGGACAAGGTAACACCTCCACAGTTGGAGCTACAGGTCTAGGCTGGTACATGTTTTTATTTTTAGTCAATATCAACCCAAGTTTAAATAATACACACCTCTACATATACCCAGCTTCCATAACATGGCAATTTGTTTTCAAACAACTTTATCCACAGTACTTTTTTTTCCAGCTGATTTTCAAGTCTGTTCTGTGCCTCTGTAATTGCCTGCACTATCAGACACCATTCATCATGCGTAGCTAGTTTTCCAAACCAGAGACAGCCAGCATTAATCTAGCAACCCAACCCAGCAAACTCTAATTTCTCTGTCCAGTTTTAATTCCAGACTATAAGAAGATGTGAGGTCTTTCTACACACTGTCAACTGCATGCCATCTGACCAGAACAGATAAATGTCCTCCACAACTCTCTATCAATATTAATGTTATTCGTATTTAGCATGTATAATGCAATCTATGTTTTGCCTACTGTTTTTTTATAAAACCAGTTCATAGTAAGAAATACATAACACATTGCAGAGTTAAAGCATTCTGGTTGGGTTACCTATTACAAAAATATTTTATGGACCCTCTACATTTTTACTGTCTCTCATATTGGTATTAATTACTGTCTCATACATAGAGAGGTAGAATTTAGGCATTCTCATTTTGTTCTTTCTGGACAGTTTGAACCATGATGATGCTTTTAATTGCTTTCCTGTTCAGGATATTTTCAGACTGTATTTTACACCTGATATTATACATTGCACAAAAATAGAGACTAGGCATTTTGATAGATTATGGCATTATCAATTCATTTCAGAGAATCTTGTCATACAACTGGGACACGCTTAAAGAATTTAATTCATCCATTTTCACTGCATTCTCAGTAATGTATTTTCTTCTCTGAATTTGAAAATCAACATATTTGTCAAATCAGCCACAATGTTTCATTTGCTTAAATAGCTTTGTTTTTATGTAACCAGTCATATTGAGAATGTTACAGTTCAGTTTTGTCAGTAATCTGTCAGTAAGTTTGGCAGATATTCAATCCATCTCACACTTCACTTTCTCTTTACATCTACAGAATGACATTTATTTTATTTATCTGTGGAAAAAAATACTAATACAAAACCAACAGGTTGTTTTTTACCCATTATGGATGAGCATGAGAGACCTAAATCCACAGGTGTTCATGAAACAGGGTAAGAATATGAATGCTTAAACATTAATTTTTAAACCAAGTAACTAATTATAAAGTTTTAATTTATTGTCTAATAAAATAATATTTAGAAATATTACATTACTCTATGGCTCTGTATAATTGCACCTACTGAAATTAATTTGTCCTGAGAGCACTTTATAGTCTATACTATACATGGAATGTCTGTAAATTCTATATGTCTTTCCAAATGTATCCCCAGCACAAGAATATATATTGTATACGCGGTATGAACATATAGTTTTAACCTGTATTGTGACCATTTTATATAACCAATGAAAAATTATTTTATTTAGTCTATAAATAAAATAATCCATCTTATTCTTTGTGGTTCTTGGAAACACAACTACTCCAGTCAGAAAATAGGTTACTCTTTATGTGGTGAACTGAGAACAATAATACAGACTTTGTTCACATACATAATTTATGAAATAAACCTGCAAATCTCAGATTAATCAGATCAATTTCAGAATGATTGACCAGTAGTTAGTCTGGCAATAAAACCGCAAGCAGTGGAAAATTGATCCGACTCCTCAGAGAGATGACATGCGTCCATTTCAGGGATTTAAATCCAGCAAAGTTTATATCTATATTGAACAATTTAAATTTCTATTTCCTGTGGGACTAAGAGAATTCTGTCTTGCTCTTGCAGACAGAATGCCTATTAGGTGAAGCACAGAGAAATTAAATAGTGTCACCTTCCCTTTGGGGTTTCCTTAGCATTTTCAATGCCACCAGGCAGTACATTGGTACACAACAGTCAGAGGACAAGAGCATCAAGAGTTCATGAGAAGAATTCTACTTTAAATTCCACACTATCACCACATTGCTTTTCAGCTATAGGCTATATATTCAACTTCATCCCTCCTACAAAGCAAACAAATTCTGAATGCTACCATTAGGTGCACTACCAGCCCAGAAAATCCAGACAAAAGCAAGATGACCCATCACTTTGTAGAATATGGAGCAAGATCAGCAAAATCGTTCATGTAATTGCATCAAAGAGAAAATTATACAAGTTCAAAGAGGAGATTATACAAGTAAACACAACTTGCCACTAGAAAATGCGAAAATTAGTTTTGTTTCTATATTTTGGCAGATAGGTATTCATTACAGGATGAAAAACAAACGAAATCTTGCCAGTTCCTGTACAAAATCATATGCTAATAGATGGCAAATACACCCCTGGAGTGGCAGACATGCAGGAAACTATATCTATAACCAGTAGAGCAAAATATTTTGGGCTCAGTAGAGTAAGCACAGACAGATTCCCCTAATTCCTGTAGTACAATTTAGAAAAGACATCACCTTAAATTAATAGTTCCAGTCAGGTTTATGCCTAGGGATTATATTAATAAATTGTAAATAATAAGATGTAAGAATTTCTGTGATAACCCGCAGGTGAATGAAGAATAAAAGCACAGCACCATGAGGTTTTTTGAGACTAAATAAACAAAGTATAAACAACGTAAAGGGGTGTGGGGACAATTTTATGATGCTTGAGATTAAAACATATCAATACCAAGTCAAATGCAGACAAATAAAGTTAGAAGTTAGAGAAGGGCCTATATGACCAAAATTTTGCATTATGTTCTAGGTATTGCATTTTCCTATTAAAAAGAAATTGCGTTTACTTAGAAACACGGCCTCATAGGGCAAAGTGGTTTTTAAATGTATACAGAAGTGAAATAAGGTTCATTTTCAATTAAGAGGAAAGATAAAGTATCTTTCTAATGGAACAAACAGAGGAAATGAACAGGAGAGTAACATAAGTGTGGGAACCCAGGACATCCCTCTGGGTGCCCTGGATGGCCCGAGCTGCTGGCAGGGGGCTCTGAGACCCTGGCATGCAGCCAAAGACACACGTGGGGTTTTGATCTTAGCCCATGGAGCAAATTACCAACTCTGTCTGAAGAATTACAAGCCACACACAAAAGTTTAGGTATTGTAGTAGAAGTAGTCACGAAGTGAAAGGAAGGATTTTTGAGTGCTGTACAGGGGGGTTTTAAGCCTTGTACGCAGGGGTCCAAGTTTTGTACATCGGGGTCAGGAGTTCTAAGATGGAGGGATTTGGGGGTGCCCTGTCCTCTTTCTTTCTCCTTCCTAGCCTCCATGTCTTTGGTGATGTTGGCACTCACAGATTGGTTTAGAGTAGAAAGTCACCATTCAATATAGATAGTAGGTATTGGGGAAAAAGTATAAACATCTAACACGTAATATATGATATAAAAGATGGCACCAGCCCCCTGGGAGGGCAGTGTGCCTTTGTCTGACCTGCTGAATGAGCCGCAGCAGTTCAGGGAAAAGAATCTTTTAGATAACCAACAATAAACAACCTTGAGACTGGATAACAGAAGACTACTGAGTCTTTCTTTGAAGGCACGGGTTGGAGGAGAGACTTTTCCATCTTTTGGGGTCACCCCAATCCGGGGCTGGAAACCCCACACTCCAATACTTTCACACATAAACCAAGACCACTTAAAGGTACAACTTCAGATTAAATCTCCTTTGGCTTCAGATCCTTATTGAGAATATTTTCCTGGCCAGGTAGCCCTTTACTGTCATTTAAATGCAGGAATACCTGCATTTATAGAATGGGATAAAGCTCTCAAAAAATAACCTTAAAGAAAATTAAATCTCCCCAAAATAATTTTAAATCATATTTAGAATGTCTGGACAGGTAGAGCTGAAGATGCAAAAGCTTTCAAAGGAAACATGTTGCTCCTGTCCCCTCATCTGGAACTATCAATTTCATAAGGATTAATAATAACAAAATTTCACAAGGAGTAATAATAATGTAAATTTTAAGGCAAAATAAATTTAACTTAATTTCTAGAGAAGATAAACACAAAGGGCAAAAGCTAAAGCTAGAACATATAACACTACAGAAATTGTATATAGATTATGAAGGAGGTTGCCTATTTGTCAGTATTTGCCTATTTATAAGTGTTTGCTTCAAACTATTCAGCTTGTCAGAATTGATGTGAGGATAAATTACTCTCTCACATTTTCCTTTGTGTTTCTTTGTAGTCACAAGAAGTCAAGATGTCTTCATATACAACAAATATACTGCCGCAGAGGTTATCAAAAAACTGTTGCTACTCACTGTATAGAAGTTTAGAAGAAAAATTCTTTATAGACAAGAATATTGTCTCTACCATATTCTGTACTCTCACAGCATTCACATATTTTACATAGGAAAACAAACAAGCAGGGAAAGGAAAGTTCTCATGATTTCTCCTAATTTAAAGATCTCTAGTCCAATGTGTTTCTTTCTTTAGCTGGTTCTTGAATACAGATTAATTCCACTCTTACTCAACCTTTTCTGCTTGTTTACTAGTTAATATAATTTTAAAATAATAAATGGGTTGATTAATTCTTAATATTTTATACTTGTTGATCCTCATAATCATAAAAGTCAATATTGGTCCGTTATCCAGGTGAGAAAGGAAGGAATGGTGAGAAGGAAAGTTTTTACTTGCATGGATAAATTAATGAAAAGGCAATAAATGCAGAACAAATATACAGGGGACAATCTGTTTGGAATTTATACAGAAAAAGATTCTAATTCAATAAGGAATTCTAAATTCAATAAGGAATTTAAAGTAGTTGCACATTTTCACATAGGGACTCTATAGGTTTCACAGAGAAAAAAAATACAAATTTCAGCATCAAATCTTCCTAAACAAGTGTATACTTTACTGTACTGAAAGCAGAATAAGAGTAGCAGGGAATAGATGATATCTTTTCATGACTCCAGTGTGTTGATTAACAAATAATTATTCTTTGAAATTATTTCTTAAAATCTATTTTCTTTCTTCTCAGTTTTAGCAAATTCAACAAATACTTCAGTGATCTACTACTTACATATTTTACTCAGAAAAAAAATTGGAATACCTTAGGTTTTTGAAGACAGGATTGGTTGCTGACATACAGCGTGAACCACAAGCACAATATTGTTGACTTCTCAATTTCTTCTTCCATCCTCAGGAACGAGAGAGGTTAGAGCTCAGAAGGCCCCCTTCCTGCAGTCTAGCAGAACACATGGACAGCTTTTGTGCTTGAATTAAAGTTGTAAATAGCTTCACACAGAAAGCTATCCAATGATCCGTTCCATCCCTTCCTTGGAGTTATCCAAATCGTCAGTCTCTGATTCTTTGAACAAGCTTTCTCCACCTTCTTTCTGCCGTTGTCATGCTCATCTGAAACTGCATGGATGTTAGTTAAGGAGCTAAACTAGGAGAAAATTAACATTGTCTAAACCACTGACTCATTCAATACCAGTTTAGCTACTTAAAACATCCTGGTTGAGCACCATCAGTTCTATAAAGAAAGCACTAGGAATGTGCAGCTGTCTCCAGGGACACATGAACCTTCCTTCAGAAGGCACATGAACCTGTATCCTGACTAAGACTGTTATTCAGGAGGTTGCATCACATGTGGGATCAAAAAAGGAGTTGTACAGTTGAGCCAAAGCTCATATGTCACTGAAATGGTGATCCTGAAAATGGCCAGACACTTTAGATTAGAAGGGAGCAATTTCTGTAACAATTCATCCTTTTTTAATAGGTAGAATTAATCTTTTGAAGTGTATTTTTAAGTCAGAAAGTTAATATTCACAGCACAAGAACACTCTCCTATTCAGATTTTTAGGTCAATTTGTAAGCAAATCTGTAATTTATAAAGACATCACCACATTATCTTATTTCCTGTGTTTAATGCACTTCATAAAAAAGGTGCTATTTCAGAGTATGAAGTACACTAAAAAAAAGGAGAAAGATGTATTAATCCCTGCTGCTCTTCTCCTCTTCTCCACTGCTGTAATAATACTAAAGGCTTATCTCTGCTCCTTTGCACTAGTTGAGGTACCCTACTGCATTTAAAGACTATAATGAGTCCACTTCTGAAAGCAGTGGGGTCTTAATGAAAGTAAAACTATGACATCTTCCACATGATCTTGGTTATAAGTTCTATTTAAATTTTAAACCTCCCTCATCTTAAGCCAGAACTTCTCAAACAAATAATGTAAAAAAAATTAAAAATGAGGCAACAGCAGTTCCCTCATTTTTTTCCTTTTATTGAAATTAACATATTTAAAGTATATGTAAAATACATTTTAAAATACTGTTAAGTCATACACTAAGAATTTGGTTTTAAGACTGCCCAAGCAAATCTATTTGATATTCTAATAGGATTAAAGATAGGATATTCATGGATCTCTGATCTTAGTATCCAATAATTTATTAAACACCTATATCACACAAATTCTAATAAATTAAAATAATTTGTAATAATTTTTACTCTATACTACTGAGGACTTCATATCAGAATGAGTTTGAGTAAGGTTCATTAATAATAAGGTTGTGAATAAAGTTCAAAATAATGTTTGTCTGTTTTCTGAGTGTAAAAAAATTCTGTCAAGGGAGAAAAATTATGAACCCCAGATGCACGCTCATGCAAACAAATGCAGTGGAGAAATCTATTTCATTGCCAGTTATATCTCACATCAATTTCAAGTCACTGCTGATCATGAAAATGACAGCAAGTATGAAAATGAATGGCAGTACTGTGGAAATGATGAGATGTAAAACAGTCTGTTAAGGGGAGCTTTCTCCCAAAAGTGCTAATTTTACATATTGCAGCTCTTTTTTTTTGAACTGACATCCAAATACACACACAATTCTCCCTTCTTGTGTGATTTACATGGTGTAAAAGAAGAGGAAAAACACAAGCGGAATACAGGAGTGAAGGACAAGTGTAGCCTTCCACCATAAAACCTGAAGCGTAACACAGCACAGAGCAAGTGGCAGAAAAGATTTGATATGGAGATTTGCTGTCCCTCTGGAGTCTGTTCTACTTTTCCTCCCTTAAACCCTCTAAGCACTATGCTAATGAAGCCAGGGTCTCTGGTTTTGCCAAATAGTATTTAAACTGCATTTAGGAATTAAAAAAAAAAATCTATAATGTTTTCTATCCCACCTCTATCTTTGCAGTGTTCTATTTCTTGTCAATGCCCTAAATGGATTGTATATATCTGTCAAGATAAAGTCAGCATGTGGCTTGAATTATGTCAAATGTACTGTGACATAATAACATATATCATACACAGCAATAAGTAGTTGGTAAAAACTAATACAAATAATAAGGATATATCTGTCATCAGAAAAAGTTAATTCCATCTCAGTTTTTCCTCATCACTAAGAAGGAAGAAGGGGAAGGGGGAAAAGCCATCATACAATAAATTACTCAAGATGCTTAGGACCAGAGGGAGACACAGCAAAAATATACAGAAGAAGCATATGAGTAGTTTGGGCACTAAACTGGTAGCAAAGGAGTTCTGAATTATCTGGCTCCCCAAATATTTGTAAGCTTTTTTCTCCTAAAATTAGTATAATGAGAGTTTAAGTTAGGACATAAACAGCCCTGAGAGTAGCTGGAATAAACTCTCTGTCCTTCCCAAATGTCCCTTTTACCAGAGTAGCTTCTCAAGAGAAACCACACATCTTAAATCACTGTCAATTTCCATTTTATGGCACAATACAGAGCCCTGTAGCTTGCCTTCATTCAACCTGAACCTACAGTGTAGTTATTAAGACACTTTAAGAGAAATTATAAGCCCACAACATGGCATTAACCAGGAGCTATGCAAGCTGGTTTCTTATACCTACCACTACATCCTTTCATACCCATACTTAAAATGAGTAACTGAGACCCTACTTCCTTGTTACCTGTAACAACAGAAGTTATGGACTTGGAGAGGACATCCATGCTTGGAGCTGCAGAGGTGAAAACATCTTCTAGAAATTCTTAATCAGGGACCTAATCTACAGTAGATGGTCAAAGATGAGTAGATTTACCATGAAATTCTTCTCATCAGTTTAGAAGTCAAAATTCATGCAGCTATCACTCAGGTCATTCCAATCTTGGGAAGGTGAAGATTTTATGACTTTGGAGCAAAATAGACAAAATAGACAGATAAATGAACAAAATAGACAAAATAGAATTTAGAACAAAAAAACCCCCAAAATCTTAGAATCAGTACTACTGAGTCTGAAAGTTTTAAAGTTCAAACTCTAGGTCATATTGATTGGGAAGTTTTTTGGGTTTTTTTTGCTTGGAAAAATTCTGTATAGAAATAATTCTTCTATATAAAAAATACTTTCCCCTGTAGATGTATATTACATACTCAAGTAGAGTAAGCATGCTCAGTACTCTTTACATGAGAGGTGTTTGGTTTTTTTTACAGTTCAGTGTCAAACCATTACTTCTATGGCTGTTGCTTATTGCTGTCCTCCTCCTTCACTTAGAGTGGGTGTTCAAGTGTTCCCCAAAGCTAGAACCCCTACCCTCCAGAGCCAAAAATTGCCTTTATATTACAGACAAGACATGTGCTGCTGCTATGTTAATAGCTTCTATTACCATATTTCAGAGTATGCTGGCATATTCCCAACTAAGTAACATCAAAGAACAATGTTAGCATCTACAGAATGCCTCATGGGAGCTTGACACAGCAGATCTCTTCTGGTTCCTGGGAGATTTTATGTTATCGGGAAAAAAAAGGAAAACTGAAGCCCAGCAGCTTTCACATTCAGTGCTTACTAGCATTTAAAATAGGCTAGTTTGTTTATCTATTTAATTCCAACAGAGGAAGAAAGCAAGCCAAGCTTCTTGTCTTCCCAGGTCCTCACTAAAATTCCCCTCCATTAAAATTCCCTGCTATTTACTATCTGTGTGGCTTGTATTTTGCCTCGATCTTCCTCTCTCTGCTGTACTCCTCCCACAAACCTGCCTTTCTGCAGCACCAGCAGCTGCTGCCCCTCAGGGACCAAGCCACAGGCAGTTCATGGCTCCTACCTGTCTGCTGAGGGGGGCAGATGGAAAAGGAGGAGTCAGGGTGCCTGGTACCTCTTAGAGATCACTGCCATGGCAGCGATTTCTGCCTTATTGTGATGACACTCCTTTTTTTTATTATTTTCTCAACATTTACAGCAATGCAGACATGTAAATACAGTGCAAATCTTCAGCTCTATGTGAGTCTTAATAACTTATAGCTACAAAATTATTACTGGGTTTGAAATCTTCTCCTATATGCCAGTGTCGCAAAATAGCTTGAGCTGTTGAAATGGGAATGAATAGAAAGCTGATCTAACATTAATGGCTTTATAATATTTTTAGGCCTTAACCCCAGCACAACAAAGGAGACAGTGGCAAAGAAAGGAGCTCGACTAAGGTTTTCAATAGCAAAAGGAGGAGAATAACTATGGTAACAGTAGTAAGAATTTACCAAAAATTTGAAAACAGTGAAGGAAACCATAGGAAACATAACAAGTCTTTAAAGTACCTACTTTGTACTTCAGCATATTTTGAAGTCTGACTATTTTGATTACCACTGATTTATTATCTTGAATTTTAGTCTGAATACATGGTTGATACATGCTGGTTTTGTGTCCTGTATCTCTCATTCCTTAACTATTCATTATTATTTAGACCATTATTGGTTCCCTACTAGTGCAACAAATGGTCTAAAGCGTGTTGTACATACTTCTTCCTCTACTTCCTACACAGTAGCAGTGAGCTAAATTAGCTGTATTAAGATTAGAACTCTCATAATATCTTCATAAAGTAAATAAGTTTTTCTAAATATTATTTGTATCAGGTATAATTACAAAATTGCAACTTTATCTCCACCAATTTTTTTACACGCTCTGTGTATGTCTTAAGATGTATACCATTAATATTTCTTTCCAGCTTCTTCCATTTGTCTGTCACTCTAGTCAGAAGAGTGCTGTATTAAATTATAAACCAGATGGTTTTCTTCAGACTCACTGTACTCTTTTGGTAACTTTTATGGTAATACAGGTATAAGAAGTATCTGAATTCCTAAATAAAAGCAGAACAAGCCAAAATAATGATGCTTATTTTACTTTTTTATAAATATTTTGTTTTATGGGTCTTCCTTTTAAGTTTTAGCCTGGCCTTTAGGGATGCCAAACATCCATTGACTCTGTTCACTTTATAGTACAAAAGTTGGTGGTACCACCTTCTATTAGGAGCTTTTGAAGTTCCCTTCATTCTCTTTCAAAGTTATTTCATCAATTTCAGGGCACTCACAGAATGAAAGGAAGATTTAGGATGAGCCTGACATGTAGAAAATGAGAAAACAAGAACACTTAATAGAATCATAAAATCATAGAGATTGGAAAAGATCTTTAAGATCATCAAACTTTAACCCAGCACTGCCAGGTCCACTACTAAACCATGTTTCCAAGTGCCACATTTAGGCAGTTTTTGCACACATATCCCTTACAGGGATGCTGAGTCCATGGTTCCCTGAGCAGCATGTTTCAATGCTTGACAACCCCTTCAGTGAAGAAATTTTTATTTCACATCTCAGATAATCCTCTCATGATACAACTTGAGGCTGCCATCCTGTCACTTGGGAGAAAAGCACTGGATCTTCCTCAGCAACACCCTCCTTTCCCGTAGTGGTAGAGAGTAACAAGGTCTCCCCCAAGGCTCCTTTTCTTCAGGCTAAACACCCCCAGCTCCCTCAGACACTCAGTTCACTCTGAGTGAGAATGGCCAAAACTGAACATGGTGTTTGAGACACAGCTGCACCAGTGCCCAGTACAGGGGACAGTCACTGCCCTGGTCCTGCTGATACAAGCCAAGATACCCTTGGTGTTCTTAGCCACCTGGGCGCATGGTGGTGTGTATTTCATCTGTTTTTTTTTTTTTCCGAAATGAAAATAGCACATCTGTTACATTTCTGTTAAAAGTTTCTTGTTCTTTACTAATACTAAATGAATAAATTTAATTAAAAATATCTAAATTTGAAAAAAATATGCTGTCATTTTAAATAGGTAAGTTTGAAATTCAGTCAGGTAGATGAAGAAATCTTTTAACTTTCATCTTCCCCCACTTCTAATGATACAATTCATAGATAATATTTCAAATTACAGACATAGTTCATGATGGATTCATGCTGCATTTGAAAGAAGAAGGTAAAAAAGAGCAAAGATGAGCATCTAGACTTTTTAAGAATTCACATAATGATTTTGTCATTTGTCAGTTTTTACCTGCTTTCATCACTAAGGAGACAGCTAACACTAAACTTAGTACAAGGAATCTAATAAAGCTCCAAACTCACAGACTGACAATTTTAGGGGAAAGAACAACCACATGACCTTTTTCTCACAGTCTTTTTTGTCAGTGAACTGTAGTGTACCCTTCCTTTATTTCTACTTCAATTCTCAGAATTCAAACCTTAAATGTATCTCCAAATTTACACTTCAGATTTTTTTATCATTTCACTCTTACTTTTAGCTAATAAAGACAAAATCCTCTGTGTTGTGTCAGAAAGAGAAACAAAGAAGATTACTATCACCTATGTTTTTAAAAGTCTTTAAGTGTGAGAAATTGGATAATAATGGTTTACTGGAAGTGACTTTGGAGAAACAAGGAAGAAAAATGAAACAATGTGATTTATCAAATGAGGTAACAGATTTGTCCCCATATGCAAATTAAAATTTCAAATAGTGCGTTTGATGACACAGAAGTTCAAGAAATCATTTTATCTGTAGACCAAGTGGAACTCAATCATCTTGATAGGTCTCAACTGAGACATAAAGCTGGAGTGTTTTATACATATATACATATAGTTAAGAAATTGATGGTAAACAATTTCCAAGATCCTCAAATTAATATCCTCAAATTAATAAAGTTTTTCATAATTTTTAATGGTAGATTTTGGAACTATGTTGCCAGGACTGGATTATGATACAATAAGTTGTATCATCAATCTTTCTTAACTACAGAGCGATTCTCCGACCTGGCCTATTCATTGCTTTGGCAATAGCAATGAATAGAAGGAGATTTCTGCTGATTTGGAAAATTCATCTGGATACAGTTTGTATTGGTTCATATGACAGTTTCACAGATTTTCAGATTTATAAGCTTGGAGCTTGGGATTCAGCAGAAATTTTGCTGGGGAAGAGCCCCTAATTAATGGTTTCTGTCTGGGCATTGCTTGTTAGCTTCCACTGTAGTAAATCCACCAGCTGTGAAGATTGTGAGGTTGTTAATTTTTGTTTTCTGGAAGTTACTCAAAGACCTGTAGTCTTATGAACAGCAGAAGCCATACAATAAGAAATGTTGTTGTGAAGGCTGGAAGTTTTGCACAGTATTTCCAGTGCAAATGAGGAATTCATTCTAAATCACTTTATAGTGTTTTTGGGGCAGTCAAGATGAGTAATTTGATTCCAATATTGTCACTGGCAGTATCAGATTGAGAAAGTTGGCTGTCAAATATATAAAGCTAGATGCTCTCATTAGATATCAACTTTAACTTACTATTAAAGTTCCTTAGATATTTGCGGTTGGCCTGTGTCTGAAATAGAAGAGTGACAAGGTGTATCATGCCCATCCTCTCCCAGGTGACAGTTTGGTTGGCTGAGGTATGCTTTTCTCTCTACTGCATGAACCAGAACATTTTTAGAAACTGAGAGACAGAATAATGATAGTTTATAAAAAAGCAGAAGTTAAACCAGCAGTAATGGTGAAAGTTCTTTGTATCAATTTATATTTGTATAAATTTCCATGAGATTTGTTTCCATTCCTTTATGACAATACCTGACTTACCGGTACTTTGGTTTGAGACTAATTTTTGTCTTATTTCTGTTCCTTAGTGTTGTCCTTCTCATTTTCTCTACTGGAATTTTTAATGTGGTTTACCTCCTGCGAGAAGCACGTCTTAAATCTTCATCCAACAAATTGAACATTGGACTCACAAGAGATCTGGAAAGAGCCTGGAGCAACTGAATATGGTCACTCAAGTAGAAGGGAATATACTACAGCTATAGGAATGTCATGCCAGGATTTAGAGTCAACTAATATGACTAGTGCATTTCTTCTGACAGTCAGTGCCAGTGCCTGACTTCCTAATTATATAATTAGGGGAATTTTGTTTTGGAATGTTTTAGACCTGAGAGAAAATACAGAAAGTAAATCATGTCAAACTTATGTGTCTCACTTGGTTCTCATCTTTTGTAATGCAGCTTAGGCTGTTGGCATGTTTCTCTCCCACAAAGGAATGTATTTCCACAACATTTAGGAAATTCAGCAACTGACAGCAGTGTGTTCACAAAAAGGAAGCTGAAATAGAAACTGAAGTTATAAAACATGCAGAAGAGCAGAGATGATTGTGGTCATTGACAGCAATGACCATTTATCGGGAAACCATGTCTGGTATTGGTCAGTGTAATTTAGAAGGTAAGATTCAGAGATATGTGCCATGTGTATGTGTCTGGACTGTAAATGCCTGGACTGTAAAGTGGTATGTTACTACCTGCCAGCTGGCCAAAATTTTTTTTTTAATGGAGACCAAATGGTTGTTTGAACTAAAACTGATGTGCAGGATGAACAGTGATGGGCAAACTTTGAAGAAAGCAGGCAGACATCATCCTTGACACAGACACAGCTTTCAATGTCAGCTTTTAGTGATGCTTCACCTTGTGTGAAAAACCTGGAGAAAGGTACCAAGTTGACAATGGTAGGATACTTTGCTCCTAGAAATAAAATGAAAAGGCATATACCAATATGGCTGAAATTAAAAGCAGTAGTTTGTCATTCTATCAGTGTCGTTCTCATTCATCCTCTGTGTTTGTTGCCAAAATCTTAGATATATAATATGTATGAACACATTCATTAGGCAGTTTTCACTCTCACAGGAAATAAACATCCAGTAGTAAAATTCTTGAAATAAATTATATTTATGAAGAAAGTAGTATTGCAGTCTTTCTTAAGGTTTCCAAACTAACTCAGAGTGTTTATCAGTCTATAATGGATGCACTTTTTCTCCTATAACAGGAGCTATCTTTCTACAGCATTGATGTTTGTGGTTTATGGTTAGTTGCATTTATCTGGTCTCTTCTCTTCAGAAAATTCACCCAGAATCAGCCACTCTAATCTCCTCATTCCTCAGGGTTTTGATATGGTAGTCCTCCCTGGGTGTTAAACAGTTTAGAGGTTGTGGGGTGGATGTTCAGCAGTCCATATGTTACCCTGCTATATTCACAATTAATTATGAAGAGTATCTTCCATGCAAAATTTGAAGTTATATATGCTTTTTTTTTTTTGATCACCTGTTTCTAATCTTAAAATCATAACAGTTCTTAGACATTAAGTGGACTTTTTATGCTATTTGGAGACACTAAGTCAGCTTTCTGTCTTCTCTTCAGGCAACAAAATGCGTAGTGAAAAAGTCCCTTTGGGAAAAATGAGTTTTCACATCTCATTTTTTTCTTCAAGAAACTACAAGATAATTTTATAGTCATTTGTACTTCAGAACTTTATCTGGTTGACTCAAATTATTTTTTTTTAATTTTCCAAAAAACCTGATTATTCTGACTTCAGTCAAATAGAAGCTCAAAAACATTGAAAATTAAATGTATTGAAAGATTAAGTTAAAAAGTTGAATTCCTTCTATTCTTTGCCAAAATAGGCAACTGTTATTACTTAACTTACTAAATCTTGTCATCTTTTAGCCTGTGAGATATTTTCTGGTTTGTCACACACCAGGAAGTACTAAAGGAGTCTCTTCAGTAAAAACACAAATGGGGAAAAATTAATGTAATTAAAAAAAAAAATCAAACCTGTGTTAAAAACAAAACAAGGATAAGAGCTTCAAAAATATGACTGAGGTACAGAAGAAGACCATGTATAGGAATTATTGAAAAAAAGGATGTAATTACTTTTTGCATCCATAAAGGATTTCATATAGTTGTAAAGTTTTGAAAAGAAATAATAGGACAAAACCAGAAGAAGAGTGCTCTGCTATGGATTGTTGTGGTAAAAGTAATGGATGAAATCACTTTTGAAGAAGGATAAAGGATTGTGATATTTATTCTATGGTGACACAGATTATCTCCTGAGCAATAGTGCAATCTTGATGCTTAGGAAAAAGGAAAAACCTTCCCATCTGCAAAAAAAAAGGTGATCCTTTTTGAGATAAATAATTTTAGGAAGAATTACAGAAATATTAACGTTTTACAGTCTGAAAATTATATGTGAACATTATAATATTTATTGGATACAATTAGGATGTCAAACTGTGGTAAATGTTACTTGTACCTATATGAATCCAATTTTTTTTTTTATAACAATGGTTTACTCATTACCCTTAAGAAACAAAATTGAAGAAGGCTTAAAATACTAATTTTGGATGACTTAAAACTGATGATTGTATTAAAGTAACAATTTACATTTTTGTACCAATGTACTTTAAATACTTCGTTTCTGAGGTCTCCAAATGATGGAAATGCCACAACTCCAGATTTGAAGTGAGGCAAGATAAATGTATCTGTAAATATCCTTTTAGCAGACAGTTACACTTTATTGGGAAAGTGTTTGGGAAGTTGTCACTCCATTTAGCTTGCTCGATTTTGATGGTACAGGTTGCTGCTCTGTTGTGCTGCAGCTAGATGAAAATGAAATAATCATTTCATAAACTTCATGAAGCACAGAAACTAGGTGTAATTTTCATGTATTTTACAAATTTTTTAGTGTATTAACTTCACTTTTCCTGTTTCTAATGGACTAAAATGTGTCAATGCACTATTTAAATGAACTTTCTGGATAACAGGGTATGCCTTTTATTTGAAACATGTATTTTAAGTAAATCAAATCAACCTTTAAAATACATTTTTTCACAAAATATATAAAACTGTACATAAACCTTACAGGAAATTTAATGTACTAGATCCTTTTTAATGCTTCACTGCATCATGAATCAGTCATGAAAGAATTTCTCTTGTGCATTACATAACTTATAGAGATAAGTTACACGAACCGTCAATGTTCATAAATATGAGAAAGAATAACAACTCTTCTTGTAAATAATTTAGATTATTTTTTTCTGGGTTGTAGTTTTTTAATATTTAGAAGCCCCGGAAAACTCAGTATTGGTTTTACATGTGAGTGAAGTAGGGAGCTGCGTGTAACTTTATCCCTCACACAACCCCGAGCATTTTAATAGAATGAGTAAAACTTAGCTTCCCAAGTGAATTTTACATCAGAAATACAAAGTAGCTAGCAGGCACAATTACAAGTTCTATCATGAAAGTTGTTTAAGATGATTTTATTTTACAATGGAGTTTTATTTATTCCCCCGTCTTGAACAGTGTCTTTTACATATGCTCTTCTATTTGTTGAATATTCAGAGTAAACGCTTTCTATATTAGAGTCAAGAAGTATCTCACCACTCTTCCTAGTCCACATAGTGGAAAACAATTGCAGAAATTATTATAATTGTTTTTATTAACACTTTGCAGAAAAACAGATCCAGAAATTATCTGGATTACATTCCTATTCCTTTCCAGAATCTGATCTCCTTGGTTCAGGTAGCCTTTGCTTTTCACACAATTATGACTGTTTTCAACATAGTATATATTGTGGAAGTAAACTCCTATTAACTGATCCCATCTGTCCATTTTTTATGTTTGGGTTTTTAAGAAGATTTTATGGTTTTGAAAAAAAAAATTTCTTAATTCATTGCATTTTTGTCTCAAAATCTGTCTCTTAGGTCTTTAAATTGCTAGAAAAAAAGCAGCAACTGTCAGTCTTCAAAGCATCTTGGATAGATTCCAATTTTTTTGGAGCTAAGAATGTTGATTTTAGTACATTTGTTCTCCAAGTCACATTACACACTGCAGATAAAACAAAGAAACAATCCAGATGTACTGGCCTCTGAGGAAATAAAATATCTAAAGTGATATATTGTTTCAGTAACTCATAGTGTTTATCTGGATCAAGAACAAGATATGTTCTAATTCTCTTGATGAGGAAAGCCTTGAAGTTTCATTACAGCCAGATCAAAGGATAATCTTTACAGCAGTGATGAGGGGAAACTGTTATGCTGAAAAAAGCAGCTACTGCCAGGCCAAATGTGACTTTGATGTAAAGTCAAATATTTTGCAAATATTTTGGAAGGTGAGATGAAATAAGTTATTTGAGCACAGTCTTCAACTTTTCTTTTTTTTTTTTTTTATTTATTTTTTTTTTATTTGGTTGGTTGGTTTTTTGTTTGTTTTTGGCTTTGTCTTTTTTTGGTTTTGAGTTTGTTTTGTTTTGGTTTTTGGGGTTTTGTTTTTTTGTTTTGTTCTGTTTTGTTGCTTTGTTTGTGGGGGGTTTTATTGGCTTTTTTTGTTTGTTTGTTTGTTTTTAATTTGGACCAGTAACTTCAGCAATTGTGTAGTTGAAGTTCACCGGTGCTGTTTATTCAGATGAGGATGGTAGTTACTGAGCATTCAGTAGAGTGAATTCAACATTATTTTTTGCAATTTTTACAAAACCTGATATAATTTTTAAGTTCCCAAATTTTCATCCTTTCCTCACAAAGAGTTACAGTGTTAAATACTGTATTATTTGGGTAGTGGTAAATTCTTTCTAGGAGCTTCTTCCAACAAAAAATGGATTACCTATTTGAGAGTTTTGAATTTGGGGGCAGAATTTTATTTTCTTTTCTTTTGAGAATATTCTGACAATTATGAAAGGTAATTTTGAAAAGTCACAAAAGGAGCTGTAAAATATATTATTTTCTGCCTTTGTATTGCCACATGCATTTCTAGTACTTTCACACTTCAAAGATCATTTTAGCTCATATTGTATAAAAGGGAATTTCTGCATGCAATTTCATGGAGAGGAGGTGTAGAAATGTCTCCAAACTATTTCCAAGAGTTTTTCTGCTGACTTGTATGCATATTTTCAAATTATTTTGTCACAAAAAATATCAGCATGATTCAGTGGTACTGTGTTTAGCTTTCCTTATATAGTCAGTAGATAAGTATCTCCAGGGAAAATTTTCTGTTTATCCTTGAGGGGCTTGATTTGTTTATTTATATTTTATTATTTCTACTTGTATGTTGAAATCTTACCGGTCTTGCAGAAGAGACAGAATTTATGGAAGTTTCCCTAATTAATGCCTAAAATACTTCGAATGGATATAAAAAGGTCTGAGATACCTTTACTAAAAGACAGAAATTAAATTATAATTTCTGAAGTGTAGTGCTTTAGCAATTTTCAAACATAATTTTTGGGGAAGAAAAAAGTTCATCATAGTATGCTTGTGAGGGTAAACAAAAAAGTCTAGCAGTAGGTGGCGATTGCAAAGATTCAATTCTGCATTTTTAAATGCTTAAGCTTCTGCCCTACTTCTCTGAGAATCTGCAAGAAAATAAACCATTAATCTCACACCTTGGGCAAAAAAATGGAAACTTCCTTTGGGCAGAAAATATGATTAAGAATTCTTTGAAGAAAATGTAGTGAATCTCATATCTTGTATTTACTGGCAATACCGACATTTCCTTGACAGATGAAATATTTCCTTTTGTTTTTCCTTGAACCTGACATGTAAATTACTTAAATGCTTGTTTGATTTTTTTTGAGCCATTTGTAGCACCGGCTCCAATACAGTGGTTTTAATGGTATTGTGTGTGTCATGAAGAAATGAATAGAGCTAGAGATGAATTATTAGCTGGAAGTTCATTTTACAACTAAAGTCCATAAATAAATTGATCTTCAAAACTATTTCTCATATTGAATTTCTTTGCAACTGTTTCAGAAACACATATTTGATTAAAAAACTTGCCTTGTATTCTTCTGCCACTTGATTGGGTAACATTTCTGTAGCATGTATTTTGGAATTTTATATTCAGTTGAGTAGTCTTACTTATAATTCCATTTCAAAGAGTTTTTGTGAGAAGTAGGGGCCTATGTACAAAAAATATATCTGCAGATGCCTAAAATCATGCTTTTAATTCCTATAAATTATTTTCAAATACATTATTTCATCCCTGTAAAAACAGTAAAATCAAAGACATTGTGCTCCAACAATCTACAGGAAAACTAACAACTGTGTAGAAGAAAATATTAGTAATTCAAGCCTTTTATCAAGAACTCAAAAGTGTAGGGAACTGTTAAAAATAAGTCTAAGTGGCCTTGACCAGAACTTAGTATTATTTATTTTAAAAAATATGACCTTTAAAGAGTTTTGTAGTTACTTGAATTTTGCAACTTATTTACTCAGAAGACTTTCTAGCATACAGACTTTCCAGACTGAAAATTTCAGATACATAAATTCCTATTGGTATTTAGCAAATGAACTGTCCAAAGAAAAAATAAAAATTACCTTGCGTAGGAACATAATGTGACCTTTAATTACATAATTCTACCCCTTTAAGAGAGGAACAGCATTTGCAATTATTTACCACATGTCATATGGCTTGATACCATGAGTTATATTTGGCAGTATTTTATTTAGCTAAAATTGACAGGCAGTGAAAGATTTCACAATCATGTTGAAGACATAAAGAGGGACCATGAGCTCCATAACTTCAATCTTAAAATAAAGGAAAAGCAGACTGTGAGGACTGGAGAAATCAATGAAGGTTTGGAAAGCTTTGCACATAAGGATATATTTATTTAAAATACTGTAGTAGCAGATGGGAGAGTTATTTTTCCTTATGTTTCAAATGTGTGATGGGATATAATTACAAAGTGACAAAAAGTAGTGTGGGATTCATAGAATTAATAGAACAAAGAGATGATTATACCAAGTTGAATAATATCGTGGGTGGTTTCAGAAGTCAATTTTATTCTAGGGTGTAGATCTGGTTAAGGAGATTCAGTACAAAAAATATATGAAGGATGTCTTATTATTAAAAAAAGGAAGTTAGACAAAATAAACTCTTGGAATAATAATAGTCACTAGCCTGTCTGATAGAAATGAGGAGTAATGATCATAATTTTTATTAACCTTAGGAAACAAAAGCAAAGCTGAAAATGCCATCAAAAACCTAGAATCTGTAGCCCCATCTATTGGCTGACCTGAGAATGTTTCTTATTAAGACACAATCTCCACATACAGCTAAGATAAAAGATAAGAGAAAATAAGAGAGAAACTTCATATTTGCACACTGGTGAATGACTGCCCACACTGGTACTATTCACCCCTTACTACTTCATTGGACGTTTCATTAGGAGTTGAGGAGAAGAAACAAATGATGCTGGTCTTGAATTTAGACTAAACGTTCTTGAATGGAGCAGGATAAAGTTAAGCTGCATGTTCATAATAGCTGATCTCCTAGTAGGGAAGATTGAAGAAAGGACCAGGATCAGGAATCAATGGGGACCTTCTAATGATTTGGAAAGGAATTTAACTTAATACATGTAATCATATATTTGCAACCTTTGTGTTTTCACTGAGACATAGGTTTCTCTGCCCTGGCAAGACAAGAGCAAGTTACAAATTTAAAATAAATTAGAATTTAAATTATTCACTAGAAGTAATAGAACACTGAGGGCAGGGGGTGGAAATAAAAGGTGGAACAGACTAACATTCAGCTTCTGTAGCATTCCATCTTTATTCTGTGTACTGCTTTTGACAGTATGCATGATCTTGGGTTTCCTGTTAAGTATTTCTCAAACCATGCCACCTTTTGAGGTTTGCCCAGTACCTTCTAGAATCAAATCAACGGCAGTAAGCCAAAGTCTCTTTGGAGGTGTTAGCATTCCGACAGGCTGTTCACTGGGATTAGCATGCTTCAGTGACATTGAGAAAGTAGTTTGACCTGGTGTGGCTTTTGCTCCTTCTTTTTTAAGACATTGAAGATGATTTCAAAATTTGATGGACTACAAAAAACCCACACAAAACTCCGATCAAGAAAAGCCTCTCTCTTTTCCTGGAATTCCAACTAAGATCTAAGATACTTGTGTGCAAGTCTCTGGCCCAATAAATATTAAAGTACTATATAAAACATGGAATAGTATGCAGAATAAAACAATGTTAATAAAATAGATGGAGTAATTCAGCCCTAAATACCAGCTAGTTTGATGATTACAGTCCTCTTCCTGTGTGTGTGGACAGATATGTGGAGTAAATACAGGTCACCTGTACACAGAGCAGCTGTCTAAACCCATAGGAAAATCCTTCTCCTTGAACATGTTTCTGACAAATATCAAAACATGGCTGGTCATTCCCATTTGCTTTTTACTTTTTTTTCTTCCTAGTTTTGCATTTGTTAAAATTTTCTCAATATAAATAATGTGTTTTATTCATAATAATTAAAAATTCCACTTTCATAAAGAAGGAATTCTTAAAATTATTCTTTTTTTCTTTAGGAGAAATTGAGTTGGATTCATGAGAGCTTGGACTGAAAAAATCTTTCCTCCACTCCCAATTTTTCAGTTCAGCCCTGACTTCACTGGTCATTCAAAGTTCTCTCAAAATCATTTGAGTCACCAAACACTGCCAACATAGGATGGTAGGAAAGAACAATGCAGCAAGCAAGTCCACAGAACTGATGAATCCTCAAGTCAGAACCACACTTTCTAAATGTATTGTGAACAGCAGTTACTTTTAATTCTTTTACTGGTCTCTGACATTATCATCACAGATGGTAATGTCACCCTAAATCCTTTCATCTTACTGCTGCTAAAACTTAGTGAGCACAAACATTTCTTTTGGCCATTGTTCTCCTTACTTGAAGCAGTGCCACATAAAAATGAAAATGAAAACGCTTGATTAGGGTCCAAACATGTTCATGTTTTGTAATGACATTTAAAATTACTCTAATATACTTGCTTCCTACAAGAAGATCTAACATCTCACCAGAACAATGAAGAGAAAACAAAGATTAAATAAAGCTAAAAGAGAAGTGAAAAATATCATGCCCGCAGGCAAAATTTATTCAGAATCACATTTATTTTAGAAAAAATGAGAGTTTAATGGCAAAAATGATAGCCTGATTATGTGAATTTCCATACATAAAATAAAAAAAAAAAGATCAAAAATTACACAAAGTAGTAACCAAACACCCATACACACAATGATTTCTACATTCAAGATTTCTCATATGGAATTTTATTATTATGTGAGTTCTCAAGAGAATAACAAACAAAATATGTATCAGGAATAATCATGTGCACACAGGAATCACAGTGGAGAAGGAACTACAATGTGAATAGAAGTGCTGTACTTAAAGAAAAATACCTTGAATACAGTACATATGTTGTGACATTTTATACACTGATAAAAACTGACAGAATAAGACTTTACTTAATATATTTAAAGAAATGCTATTAAAAAAACTATTTGCAACCATAAATTTTGATGCACAATCAATTATTTTATTTTTCCCCCCAGTTTTTATCAATGCAGTTTCCAAATATTCTGGAGATAAAGTAAGACTCAAGTATAAAATGATAAATGGATATTCAGCTGAATAAGTGGCAAGTCAGATATCACTAGCTGCAATTAGTGTCTCAATACTACGACTTTTGCACTTAAGTCTTGTCCCTAATTTGCCTGTATCCAAAAATTGAATGAGATTGGTCCAGGGTACAAAAGGAGGTAGTTTGGTTCACAAAACAAGATACTGTGAAAACATATCTGAAAGTAAAATTAAAAAAAAAAGAAAAAAAACTATGAGAAACATTTTTTATAGTAAGGATCTGCTAGCTAAAAATCCTTTTTATCTCAGAGAACCAGTGAACTTGAAAATTTAATAAATGTACTGAGAAAATATAATGAAACCTAAACAGAATTATCAACAGCCAGAACACTCACCTACTACACGATATAAAAACCTTTTTGCAAAAATCCTGAAGGAAACTTTTTTTTTTTTTAATCTGAGTGAACAGGGTTCACTTTAACCTGAGTTAAGTGTATGTACAGGCTGGAAGAAAAAAAAAAGAAATTACATGGAAAACATTTCCAAATGCAGCTACTTGAGATCCAAAGGATTCCTAATTCTCCCAGTATACCCAAACCTGTGCTTTTTTTTAGCATAAATATTTCCATGTTCTTTTAGGGTTCTCCAGCACAAATGGTGAAAAAAAGAGATGTAGAAGAATATATCTCTCTCGGATGCTCTTTCAGATACACCTTAGAAATGTTCATTTGTTTTATGAAATAAAAAAATAATTATATTGGGACAGATACCAGATCATGTCTTAGGTATTTAAAAAGAATTCCAGGACAGAACTTAGGGTTCTTAGAACTTAGGGTTCTTAGGACTTAGGACAGAATTTAGGGTTTTCAAGAGACAAATCACAAAAATGAGCTTGCCTTAATATTGTCTTTTCTTCAACTATCCTAACTATGGCAAATTCCAGAGCCACATAGATTGGTCTTGTGCTCTGTCATTCTAGAATTCTCAAAATCTTCCTTTTTAAGCTCTGAGATTCAACTCTGATGCCACATTAGAGATTAAGGACTGCACAACTGTATTTCTGACTCCTTCAGTTCATTTATTATATGTTTGTATGAAATTTTTTTGTTTGGGTTATTGATTGATTTTGATGTTAAAACTAACATCTCCCAAAAGCCACAGAGTTCTTGTACAATTTTGTTTTTATCCCATATTATAAAACTCTCCAAATTTCTTCATTTTTTTTCTGATAGATAACTTGCTCACCTTCAGCAAGCTAGAAGACATGAATATTAACGTAAAGGTTTTCAGGACAATGTCTCCTGTCAGGATGGATGAGAAAGACTGAAGATGACACATCTTTTGTCTGGGAAGTCTGGTCAGCCAGGCTCTTCTAATTTCTTTTTATTTTAAAGATATCTTACTGCTCAAGACAGTGTAAACTTGTATGTGCAGTCCCATGTAGCGTGCAAAGTAAATTGTAATCCTTAAACACTAAGCACTCTTTCGGTAATTCTGAGTCCCTACATTTCCAGGTCTCTCCCCATGCCTTTCAAGAGGATTTCTTTTTCATTTTCCAATAAGATCATCTTTCCTTATTAATATCAGTAATTTTTTTCAGCTTTTAAAATTTTTAAAATGTTTTTCCCACTCATAAGTTTAGACACAGAACTGTTTACAGATCAGCCCTTATTAATATTTCAACCACTATGGAGCAATATGAGTCTTCTCTAGAAAAGCTACCTTCTGTATAGATGGATAAAGAGTGATTAATCATGCCCTGTGCTTATGTTTGGAAAACAGCCTTAGGTATTAGTAAACTAATAATATTGACATTTGTAAGTCTCTTCAGAAACAGCAAATGAGTGTTATCTATTGTATATAATATTTACTTGCTCTTAACAAAAGAACCCTTTGTAACTGTTCCACTGACAAATGAGCAGACATTAAAAAAGTGAGATCAAACTCAGGTATCCAAAATTTGCAGATTTCACTATGTCTTAATCAGCTGGAAAATCTTGTAGAAGAATAACTTATAATATATATAAGCTCAGTAAATAACATTATATGAATAAACCTTCTCAGTAAGTGAAATTTCTGCTTAAGAATTTGTTTCTTGAAAATTTAACTTATGAAATAATTATTTTCAGGTCATGTACATTTTATTTAGATATTCATCAATTTGTCACTTAAGATGCAAATTTTTCAATTGAAATTGTGGAAGATAGAAGATTTTTTCATTTTCTTTCCTCTCTCATTGATCATTCTTTCTTCTGCTTGATGTTCCATAGATTTAAATAGAATAAGACTTGGTGAAAAAGAGTGATTTGTGTACTTTTATGTACAACTTAAAAAGTTACAGCCAATTAATAAAGTTGATATTGACATAAGAAAGGGAATGCTTTGAGAAGACAAATCTTAAAATATACTGATCTGCAAAATATGTTGATCTCCAGTTGATCTCCTGCAAGAATGGAAACAATGTATGTATAAGACCAAAATATTTTCAATACACATGCTCTTTTGTGATTCATCTCACAAGAAAATCTGCATAACTTGCTTCCTCAAAACATGCATTTTTATAAACCATTTGAATATAGCAAAATATAAGCTTAAAGAATGACAGTAAGATGAATTTAGGTTCTTTTTTAGCACTTTGAATTATTTCTTACTACTTTTGTTGTTTGGTTTTTTTTGTTTTGTTTTGTTTACTGGAGCATGAGTTAAATAACCACTCCCTGGAAATTTAGATGAAGACTTTTGCCATGAATCATGCTTGGCTATGACCAGGGATAATGTGTTTATGCATGTCTGGAGAGATCGTCCAGTACCTCATGACACAGAATTATTTATTTTATATAGTTACATATATTTATATATTATTTTGTTCTATAATTTTTAAAACATTTTTACAGTAATTTCTGTATGACTGATTCACTATACTCTCAAATTGCAATATTTCACAGCTGATAATTTCTTTTATTAGTTATTACTTGCATATGTTGAAATTACATGTTTTTTCCCTCTCAGGGACATAGCAGCTGGTAGTAATAGAATGCTCAAGCAGAAAAACAAACTCCCAAAGGAAAAGACACAGACATTGAACTAAACTTGTTCAGAAAAAGGACTGCTTCAGCCTCTTGTTTCAAGAAGCCAAGATTGATATTATTATTAGTATATCTCTAGGTCATAATTTCCTAATATGTGGTTGCAATGCTAATGAGATAGAATCCCAGAAATAAATTATATTCAGGTCAGATTTCTTTATTTCTTTCAAAGTTTGTGAATGCAACATAAATTATCTATATTACTATAATATTTTAAAAAGCATATAATGCAAATATTGCATTACAATGTTGCCTATTTGTGAATGCAAGCCTAGTCATAACTCTAGACTGTGTTCCGAGCCCCTTCTTTGTTCCCTTAGTCATTCAAGGTACTCCTCCTCTCCAAGAAAATCCTCAAAATTTGACTAAGAACCTCACCAAACTCTCACTATCATGCTGAGGCTGGTTTCTTACCTCTCACACTGAGTAATGAGTGAATTGCTTTTCCAGGAAGAAGTTACGTGGAAAATCCTCCACATCCAATGTGCCAAAGTTGCTAGGACTGTAAAGAAATCCACTTGCACATACACAAAAAAGAAAATCCTAAATATATGCTTATCAAGAACTCCTAAAATGTTACCCCAAGAGAAATAATAGATACATCAAAATTTAATCCTTTCCAAAATTATAACATGTCAAACTTTACTATTTTAGTCATACGACATTGAGAGACTCTAATATTTACATTTTAAAAGCATATTAATTGATTCTAAATTTGGAGTGAATGTCAAAATAAATAAAGAATACTAGAATGTTGAATAAATAATCTAAGGCAGAATCTCTTCCACTTCAGCTTAGTAGCACCCCTACAATCATGACACATTAATAGTCATTACCCAGACACATTAATGGGCAGAATTTTTAGTGGATTTTCTGAAAAAAAAAAAAAAGTGCTTGACTAGTTGACTGACATCAAGAAAATAAGCTTTTAAAAATTGATTCATAATATATATTAGTCTTCTTTAATTTTGTGCTGGTTTGACTTTGTCTGGATGCCTGGTGCCCACCAAAGATGCCCTGACCCCCCTCTTCTCAGTGGACAGGTGAGAGAAAATACAAAAAAATACTCATAGGCTGAGATAAAGACAGGGAGAAATCACTCACAAATTAATATCATGGGCAAAACAGACCCAACTTGTGGAAATCAATTTATTTTCAATCAGATCAGGGTTATAAGGAAAAAAATCTTAGAAACACTTTCTCTCATCTCCTCCCTCCTTCCCGGGCTAACTCTATTCCTGATTTTCTACTTCCTCCTCCCAGTGGCATGGAGGGATGAGGAATGGGGGCTGCAGTCACTTCTTCACACACTCCCCCTCCCCCGCATGTGTAGGACTCCCTTCACTCCTCCCCTACTCTAGCACTGGGTTTCTTCCGGTGGATGCAGTCCTCCATGAACTTCTCCAATGTGAGGACTTCCCATGGGCTGCAGCTCTTCACCAACTGCTCTATCTTGGGTCCCTTCCACGGGGTACAGAATGAGGTGTTCCATAGGCTGCAGGTGGATCTCCGCTCTGCCATGGAGCTCCATAGGCAGAAGGGAGACAACAATAGCCCATAGTCTCCTCCATGGACTGCAGTGGGATATCTGCTCTGGTGCCTGGACCACATTCTCCCCCTCTTTCTTCACTGATCTTGGAGTACTCAGGGCTGTTTTTCTCACATCTGCTCACTCCACTATTTGCTGGCTGAGAGAACTTTTGTGCAACAATTTTTTCTACTTCTTATTTTATCCCAGAGGCTCTGCCACCATAACTGATGGGCTCAGCCTTGGCCAGCAACAGGTCCATCTTGGACAGCTGTCACTGATTCCATCAGACACGGGAGAAGCTTCCAGCATCTTCCCAGAGAATCCAACCATATAGCCCCCCCACTATCAAAACTTTACCATGCACTGCTGTGTACCTCTGAAATAATTTGGTGTTCTGATAAAGAAGAAACCCCTATGAGAGTGGCGAGATACTCGTCTAGTACAGTCCAGATAAGTATGCTCTAAGTCAGTACAACAATGGGGACCATGTGATTCTCAACCCTGTGGTCATGGGTTGACACTGTCTGGATGCCACACACTCTCAAGAGCCACTCTCTCATTTCCCTCAAAACAGAGGAGAGAAAATTTGATGGAGGGTTGATGGTTTGAGATAAGGACTGGGAGAGATCACTCACTAAATACCATTTAGGGCAGAACAAGCTCAACTTAGAGACATGAAGTGAATCTATTACTAACAAAATCAGAGCAGGATAATGAGAAGTAAAACAAACCCTCAAGAGTGCCTTCTCTCCACCCCTCCCTCCTTCCAGCTGTACCTCCTACCCCAGCGGCACCAGGAGAGAGTGAATGGGGATTATGATCAACTCATCATCACCTGTGGCTTCTCCTGCTGCTCAGGGAGAGGAGTCCTTCCCCTGGTACACTGTGGGGTCCCTCCTCTGGGAGACAGCTCTCCATGAACTTCTCCAGTGTGAGTCCATCTCATGAGCAGCAGCTCTGACAACTGCTGCAATGTGAGTCCATCTCAGGGACAACAGCCCTCCCAAAACTGCTACAGCATGGATCACTCTTCCATGGGGTGCAGTCCTCCAAGTACAGGCTGCAACAACATGGGACAGGGCCCCTTTCTCTCCACAGGTCTCCCACAGGATCATAGCCTCCTCCAGTTATCCACCTGCTCCAGTGTGGGGCTCCTCCCTGGACTGCCAGTGGATCTCTGGATTCCTATGATTTTCAATGGGCTACAGGGGCATAGCTGCTTAACCATAGGCTGCAGAGGAATCCCTGCTCTGGCACCTGGTGCACTTCCTTCCCCTCCTTCTCCACTGACCTTGATGTCTGAAGGATTGTCTGCCTCACATGTTCTCAGTCTGCTCTTTTCTGGCTGATATTAAAACTGCACAGAAACTTTTTATTTCTTCTTGTATCTGTTATCACAGAGGTGTTACTACCATCTCTAACTGGCACAGCCTTGGCCAGCAGCATGTCCATCTTTGGAGGCACCAGTGATTGGCTTGCCAGACATGGTGGAAGCTTCCAGCAGCTTCTCACAGAAGCCACCTCTGTGAACCCCCCATACCAAAACCCAGGCCATGCAAACATCTACAAAGAATGCATCTAATAGATGCTTTCCTGGACTGCTTGAACTCTAGACATAAATGAATATGGACTCTTAAACCAGCAAATTTTGAAATAAATCTTATTCCTTTCCTACTGGACTTAGATCTGCCTGACAGAGTAGCTAGGAGCTACTGTATAAGTAGCTTCTATAGAAGATCAAAAGTTGGGTGCAGGAAAGGTAACATGAAAGATATTTACTTTTACATGTACATTTTTAGTATGCTGTCCTAAGTTCAATTCTTACTTCAAACTGCATGATTTCACTTGATGCATTGTTTATATACACAGAATTTCTCCCACATATGATTGTTTCATCTGTCATATCTTAGTTCCTAGAAATCATTGGCAACATGGGTCAATACATATATCACAACTGATATTACTGAGATTAAATGAAGAAACAGGCATAACTGAAACCCACACTATTGAATTATCCATTATGACTACCTGCTTTTTGAAGTGCTGTGAAAAAAATTGTGCTATCTCAGGCTATAAGGAAACAAACAGTGTAGCAACCTTGCTCAGATCTCTCTCCCTGCTTCTCCCATGACACTGAGCTTTTCTGAAGGTACATCTGTCATGGTTTAAACCAGGCCAGCAACCAAGCCCCACACAGCTGATCACTCACCCCCAGTGGGATGGCAAGAGACTCAAAAGAGTAAAAGTGAGGAAAGTTGTGTGTTGTCATATAAGCAATGTTCAGCAGTAATGAAAACCTTGAACTATCAACACTGTTTCCAGCAGAAATCCAGAACAGAGACCCATACCAGCTTCTGTGAAGAAAGTCAACATTATTCCAGCTAAAACCAGCATAACATACTGATATTCTTTTTGGATAAATGGTTGTAACTTCTAAAATACTGACAAAAGCCTGAAGTCTATGACATTTTTGAAGCCAGATCGTAAAGAAGTAAGAGAACATTTATAAACTGATTAACACAGGTGGGTTTCTTTGGGCGTTTTCCTTTTGCTAGCTGTTTTGTCTCTTCTGTTCCAGTGCAGGTTGAATTGCTCCATGGCAAGTGGTGGGATTGTGCTTCAACCCCTCAGCCAGCCAGTTCCAGGTGTATCAGACACCGGTTCCATGTGAAAGCAAAGAATGGCCTGCAGTCAGCTGCCAAAGGAGTTTGTAAAAACACATGGACAGCATCAATTGTAGCAGACAACCTGGCAGACCTCCTGTTGGAGCTCTGGTGTGTGTGGCACAACAGCATTTAGGCATACGTGTGGAGCCAATTTAGTTTTGACTCCGGCATTTTAGTTTGCCTCAGCCCTGGCTGTCAGGGCTGTCTGAGGGGACAGGGCCTGCGCCGGTGCAACTTGCAGGGGGCAGCCAGAACTGGGGAAGCCTCGTCTCTGGGGAGATTTTGCCTGGCAACACCTCACATGGGCTCTCCAGGGGCTCTCCAGTAGGAGACACTGGAGGGGCCTTTCCAACCAGGTCGTGAACAGGTCTCCACCAAAGGGTGCCAAAGAGAATTTGAACGGGTCTCCTGTCTGCGGGCAGATTGTGGGAGGGGCCGGGGGGTATAAAAAGCTAACTGCATCAGGGCTCAGGGCTGCTCGCTGGGGCTCGCTGCTGTTCCTTGGCTGGCTCGCTCCGTCCTTTCCCTGACCCCAGCCTGCCTTCTGGCTCTCCTGCCCTCGCTGGCTCCTGCCCGCCCTCGCTCCTGTCCGGCCTCCCTGTGTCCCTATCCACCGCCCTGCCCCTTCGCCCCCCGCGTCCTCGCCTGGGCTGCACGCATTCAACCCTGCCGCCCCGGTCCAGCCGGTCGCCGCGGCTCTGTCCAGTGTCCCGGACCTCCTGTCCGCTCACGGCGTGTCCGCCTGAGGAGCCGCGGCTCTCCAGGGGCTCTCCAGCCCGGGCGCCGGCAGCAGAGTGCGCACCCCCGGCCCGGCCACAGGCAGCGCTCCCTGATCCCTGGTGGTAACGCGCTGCTTTGCCCTCTGTCCTCTCTCTCTGTCTTCCCTCTCCCGCAGTCGTTTTCCATTTTCCTTCATTGTTTTCTGCCTCTTTCTTCTCTCTAGCCCTCTTTCTTCTGGGCAACTCCTTCTCCTTCTCGTTTTTTTAACCAATAAATGGTTCTCAGATACAGCTTTTGCCTCGTTTGGTTTAATTTTGTTCCTGACCATCCATTATTGAAAGAACTGATCGCTGTTCCCCACACTGGAATGCGGCACCACAGCAAGACTTCAGTGAGGCCACAATAGTCCACCATTAACCTCAGCCTCCGCTAGAATTTTTCACTGAATTTTTTTCACTTTTCTATATGGGACTACTGAAGACTGAGCAAGTCCTGCTGATTATTTTGTCTTGCCTTCATGCTTGACAGGAACATCCTCCAGAGACTGCAAATGGTTGCCTATTTTTTTTTATTTTCTCTGTCAATTTCATAGTCCCCAGGAAAAGACATAAATTTTATGGATCCATCAACCTCCATGTCCACTGGTTCCTTTTCACTACTCGTAGGACTACTGAAGTTCAGGTTTGGGTCCCTGTCTTAACTGATGTTCTTAGTTGTAGTTTGGATCACTTTCTTTGTCTAGGCATCTTCAGAGGCAGTCTGGGTCTTTATCTTAACTATCCACTCCGATAATACTGAATTGTGGCTCAATAGACCTGGGCAAAGCCTCAAAGTGGTGCTAGAACTTGCTGGGTTTTGTTGGGGAAGGCAAAATACCCTTCTACCAGGAAGTGCATTAATTAATTGAGATTATTTGCTTGGGTCAGATATCAAATCCCAGTCTATGTAAGGCGCTAACTGCCTGAAACACCCACCCAAATACTTCCACACACCCTGTCACACAGGGACCACCTGCCTAATGGCATGTTTTGCTTTCATCTCTCCCCAAAACTGTGCCCTCTTCTACCAGGATGACATTGGATTCAGGAACCTGACAAGAAGCTGTCAGTGTTAATAATATTAAACAACTTGTCTGAAAGTGATCAAGGGCCTCAGGAGCCTGAGCATCAAAAAGGCCCACACGAATCCTGAATTAGGAGAAGGATACGTGCTCTCATCCTGCCCACAACCAAGCTACCCCAGCACAGCTAGGCATCAATGACAGGGCATTGTTTCTATGAGTGTGTTTCCAACCTCAGCAAAATAAAGAGCTGAGCAGTGCAGCAATTAAACTCTCACACAAGTGACCCTCACACAAGTCTGCAAATTAATAACTATTATATTTACAAATTCAAAACTCCCTCACTTTGAGTGCCAGGAAAGGACTGTGGTGGGTTCACCTTGGAAGGCCACCAGGTGTCCACCAGGACAATTTCGAACTCCCCCTCCTAAGCAGGACATGGGGGAGAAAAAAGATGAAAAACACATGGATTCCAATGAAGGCAGTATAAGGAGAAAAAGCAAAGGATGTGCATGGAAACAAAGCAAAACAGCAAGATGTATTCTCTATTTCCATTTAGCTGGTGATGTCCAACCTGGGAATTAGGGCTCCAATACATGTAGCAATTGCTTCTGAAGATAATCACCTCAATAAGAAACACCTCCCTCTCTCCTTGTCTCTTGTGTCTTCTTTCTGACCTCAACACCATATGGCATGCAACATCCCTTTGGTGCCCTCCAAGTCTCTTTCTCACACCCAGCCTACCAGCCTTGGTGAGGTTTCAACAGACAGAATGGATGCTGTGCAGGCACAGCTCAGTAGTTGCCCATATACTGGTGTGTCATTTGCAGCATTCTTGCTGCAAATACAAGTGACAGTACAAATAAGGCTTGCTAAGGGGAAAGTTAACTCCATCCCAGTGAGATCCTCTAAACTTTTAAAACTTAGAGCTCCTATGAGTTGACAATTTTCCATATAAAGTTAACATCCTAATCGGCTTGTAGAAAAATACTTTCTTTTTTAAATTTTTTTTTTAATTTAGTCTTTTTTACCTTAAACACATGCATCCTAGTGGTATGGTAAATGTTTTTATCACAATATAATTTAAAGCAGCCTTAATAGCAACATAGCAGCAACTACAGCCAGCTGTTCCCTGATGTCTTTATAATAGCTAATGAAATTTCTCACCAACATGAATTTTACAACAGCATTACATATCTTGCTTGCTTTTCCAATTAGCTTCATAAACTTATTCTCACATGGGGAAATTACTAGTGAACTAGAATGAGGTTTTAGGCATCTTTCTTTGTTGCTGTTTGTTGAGTCATGGCTATCTGTTCATCCAAAAAGTTGAAGATTTCCAAGTTTTCATCCGTAATTTTCTGCTTTCCTTTCCACACTGGCAAATCTCACCCATGTTTTAATGTCATTTTACTATTTTTAAAATATAATTAATTGTTGTGTAATATCAAAGACGTGTTTTCCTTCGTGTAGGTGTGTATGCATATCACTCATTCTTTGCCCATCCTCACTCTAAGCAACATTCAACTCTCAGTTTGTTAAATTAGTAATCTTCTTGTGTTGCTGTAATTGTCAATATATTGCATATAGTAAGTTCTTGTTAGGTAGAATACAGGAAATGTTAGCATTTTAATGATTATTTCCTATTGCTATACAATATATTTTTCTTTAAGATAAACTTTCTTCTAACAGTAAAACTCTCTTAAGTTGGTAAAGAAACAATAATCAATTTTCTGATCAATCAATTTTCAAATTAGCAGGATGTTTTAAATGAAGCACTTGACATTGCTGCCACTCACTTGAATGCACACATATTTGATATCCTTTGATGCTAAAATTATCAACAGAGTTAAATATAAGTTTCTTACATAGCAACTGGGTTGCTACTGTCTCCAGTCATTCTATCCAAATGGAGATATGAAGAGATATCTGATACACAACATATAAAATCAACTTTTTAAATTGCCAATTATGCGATATTTATTGTCAATTATAAGAACTCCTTATGACTCTTGTTATCTTATTGAAACTGCAAGCATTAGAAAGAAACAAGAAAATAAATGGTTCTCATAAAATTCCTTACCACATTAGCTTGGTAGGTTTGCAACAATCTAAGCACATACAGCACTGGAGATTTACACTTTACATTTGTACACTACTGAGAACACATCCACACACACCTGCATGAACCATTGATTTAACTCCTTTATTGTTAGTGTGAATTGGCTTCCTCCCTCTGCCTCCAAGGATGCCAATTCTCATGTAGTAATGAATTCCAATACTCTACAAAATCAAATTCTTTTTATGGTTCAAGATGTGCCATAAATTTTTCTCATTTTTGATGCTTTATTATTTTTGCTGACAAAAATACTTGTGATAAAATCAGGCGTATTTTTTACTTCCACTATGCCCATAAATAATTTTTTTTAATGTCTCATAATAGGTGTCTTTAATGGTATTTACTTTAAACAATGCAGACCTCTCAGGTACCTCAAGAGAGTTCAATGGTCTCACTGTGTGGAGAAAAAACACAGCAGTGTTTTTGTGAGTGTACTTAGCCAGGACCTTTTTTCTGATCATATATTGGCCTTACTAGTATGATTGAAATTAAGGAATAGACAACAAAATAATGTTCAAATACTATAATCCATATTTACTTGTTGGCTTTACACTTAATTAAAAGGAACAAAAGCTTTGAAAATGAAATTATAATTTCCCCAAAGCATATGGTTTGCATATATTTTAATAATGGAAAGGAAAAAAAGGCTTCAGGTAGGTTTTGGTCAGTCAAGTCAACGACTTGTCAATTCAAAATTATATCTGAAAGAGATAGGAATGGTTCCATTCTTAGTGAATTTCAATACAGCAAGTCAGTAGCAGCAGGAGTAATAATTGTAATCTTAATGTTAGAATCAATACAGAAGGACCTTTTACACTGAATGAAAGAGGATGTCAGTTTTTATCTTACCATAGTCCATTATGGCGAGGGGAACACTGAACCAGATCGGGAAGGTCTACTCTTTGATGCCTTCTGGAAAAAAAAAAAAAAAAAAAAGTAAAATAGAAAAAAAGAAAAAAGAAAAAAGAAAAAAGAAAAAAGAAAAAAAGGAAAAAGAACCCACACATAGCCCCCAAACAACCAAACAAACACAAAAAAGCAAAACAAATCCCTGACCCTGAAATAAACCCAAATAACTTAACACACCCCCAAAAAGAAAATAGAAAAGCCAGAACCAAAATCCCAAAAAACCCAAACTCAATCTATTTTATTCCAGAGTATGAAATAATTAAAGATTATGAATTTTCTCTATAAGTGCAACAAGTGTTGAAGTAGTGTGAAGCTGTGATTTTCACAGGAAGTGTTAAGTCAGAGAGCAGTTGAGGGGGGTTTAGTATAGATGCTAGTAGCATTATAACATTTTTAAAAACAGGGTGCTGAATATCAGTAGTGTTGCAGGGCTGAAACTAACACTTCAGCTCTGTCATTTTCTTGGAATAACTTCTTGTAGTTCCTTCTGGCAAGTAATAACTTGCTGGTTTAAAATCTAAAGCCTGACAAAATCAATGGTTAATCAAATGTTTAAGATAAATGTTACTTCATTTACTTTGGATCTAGACTTAGCAGATCCTTCATCTTAATATATTGCTTCAAATTTTCAATTACTACAGTATGTTTCATTCACTACAGTATCATTCTTATAACAAAGTCCACCGTAAATCCTAATTCTCAGTATTATTTGTCTTTCACAATCCAATCACTGCCTAAGTTAAATAAATAAACAATAGAAAAAAATAATAATGGAACTAAGAGGTAAAAAAATGAGAAAATGTTTCTTGAAAAGATAAATGTGGTACAGAGACAGATAACTTCCCTCCATTTCAACTGCTGAAATACAGCCCAATGCTTAGTTAATGTATTCTAGACAGCACTCAGTCTTTGTTAAGGTAAACTGGTTTCTCTTAACATAAAGGCAGTAAGAGAAGCAGAAAATAATAGAAAACTATAAAATACATTGGTGACCTTATTGTGTCAAAAATTAATTAAAAATAAATTAGTATAAAAAGATATTACATTTCCTTTCAAACATAATTTTGATATTATGAAATTCACTATGCCTGTGTTGATACCTGCAACTGTTTGCTCTGATAAACACAAATTAGCTATAGACACCCCCCTTAATAAGCAGAATTACATACTTTTACAAAAGCATTGCCATATTTTTTAATTTATTTCTTCTTTTATAAGTACATGAGATATGAATAATAGTTAGATTACCCACTGCTGAAGCAGGCAATATTTCCATGAGAACAGGGAATGTCCTATGTTTAATGTGTATTAATTTCCTTCCTGCAATATTCCTTATTGGTAACTTGAGCAGCAGATCTCAGTTTAATCTTCAAGCTGCTGAAGGTTTTCATTTTAGACTTTCCTCTGCACATCTTCATAAACGTAAATCCTAAGGGACCAATGCAAAGCACCATTTTATATCTAGGGTGAGGGACCGATCCTTCTGCTATTTATTCAGTAGCAGAGCCAAACTCAAAAATAAGGGACAATGGTTTTGAGGCTAATAGTGAGTATTGTTTTATTTGAAATAATACCGTAGGTTACCAAGCCATACACTTGATGCTTTCATTGATAGTGTTTGAGTCAGCCCTACTCCTGAAAATTATTTTCTGAAAGAACACCCTTTGTCATTGTTTTCAGTGAGGTAAAAGACATAAAATAATCAGAAAGTTTCTGAGAGACACTTGGTGAAAAATTACTCTTTATATCTGTACAATGAGTTCTAGGCAGCTTAGTCTGTTGATTCTTATAAATAATTTTCTTTTTAAAAATACCCAAACAAACCCCAGTAAAAAACCTCACAACCAGACAAACCAAAACCAGCAACAAAACCAAAACCCACAAAAAAGCCCCAAACAAAAACCCTCAAAGCTAAAACCCCTACAAGATAATGGAAACTTCCCCCTACAAATTCCAGCTAAGACCTTTCCATTATTTCCCATGATAGGCAGATGTAATTTTTAAGGGTTCTCATTGAACATTATCTGTAATGTAAGTCAGTACACTAAAGAACCCTCTAGTGATTCAGCCTGTGTTACTCCTTCATCACATTCTGCTCCTTATCAGACAGTCTGTTGCTGTTTATACTGAATATGGGGGGAATCTTTTATGGGGGTATTCAGTTAACAGCTAAAGCAGCTGAAAAGAAACCTTACAACAAAGAAAATCAAGCAAACCTTATGGTAAAGTAAATGAAGTTTTACTTTAAACCCATTTTACTTTAAATTGGTAGATCTAGAATGTTAAGATGAAAGAAGTTAATTAATGGGATAGTTGATTTATTTTTCACAAAGAAGAAATGACAGGTGCTTCTCAATATTTCACAAGCAGCACACTGATCTTTGAAGTCTGTGATTTTGAGATTGTACTTATATTGATTGTAATAAAGGAATAATAGAGGAAGTACATCTGACTCATAATGCTGAAAGCTTCACTGTGTAGTAGTCATAGATAATAGAATTATAAGATCATAAAAATGCTCTTTGGTTGTTTTGGAGATCACCTAGCCCAAACTTCCACCTGAAGACTAACAGCCAACACAGATCAAATAAGCCATAGTTTTGTCAAGATAAATATTTATAACTTTCAATCTGCCCTATCCCTGTTAGGAGGTTGCCCATAAATTTCCATGTGCATTTGGGCGCTAACCAGTCCACTAATAATTGAATTAATGATGACCCTTTGAGCCCAGTGACCAGTTACATTCCAGCCTAAGAATAGTCCATTCCCCCAGCCTCTATTTTCTCCAGTGAGAGGTCTGTGAAAATGGTGTCGAAAGCCTGACTAAGCTTATGATGTCTCCTGTCTTCCTGCCTATGTAAGCAGTCACAGAGCACAGCCAGGCTGGTCAAACATGGTAAAGCCTCTGTGATTGTTCATGATTACATTATTGTCTTTTGTGTGGCTGAAAAAAAATAAATTTACAAAGCAGTGTACACTGTAATTCTCCTGTGGGGGATTGATTGATTCCTGCTTTGGTTGTTTGTTATTGCCTTAAGTAAGCATATTCAAAGTTATTTTTTTTTAAAGAGAAGGCTCAGGACAATGGCATTTTAAAGCTGGTTACAGAGGATATTTAATCAGGCAGTGTATAAGGGAAAGGAAGATTATTTGCAGACAGCAAAAGCCTAGAATTTCTAGTACACAGAGGCTAATCACTCATAAAATATCTTTAAGTTTTTTTTTCTATATAAATTAAAAACACTGAAAAATACCAACTGAGTAAAAATGATTGTGAGTGCCAATACTGATTCCTATGTTAATCTTAATTACTCACCAGGTAACAAGATTTTGAAAATAAATCTCTGACCATCTTACAGCAATTTATTCTGAAGTTCTGCTGTACAAAGAGGCTGAGTCATTGGTTTTCAGCACATTACTTCACAGAGTAGGAAAAAAGTATTGGGACATTCTCATGTCAGCCAGAGGTTATTTATCCCTTCTGTATGGCACAGCTGGCTCAAATATGCAGGCATGAGAAACAGTTGTTATGTCCTAGACAGGGTCATAAACCAACCCCTGACGTGCCCCCATACTCATTTCTGGGGCCTCTGGCAATCACCAGAGGACTTTGTATGCTCCATTGTGTTGCAACAGACAGTGTGAAACTCTTCCCACAGAGGAGGTATTTGGCATTCCCACCTGAACCTGAATATATATTAACCAATAACCAATTGAAATCTTTGTTTTGGGGGTTCCGCAACCCCTGACAGATGAGGACTGAAACCATGACTTTAATCAATGAACATTGAAATTACAATAAGTGAGTCTTGTTGCTGGGTTCACAGGTAGCAATATTTTTCCTCTCCAGTATCTACTCTTGTGTTTTCTTTTTCTTCTTTTCCTTAACTTACGTGTTTCCTTAAGGGATATTTTTATACTTTTTTATTGCTGTATTTTTACAGATATAAAAAAAATGTCTCCATACCCCCCTTCCATTGCAATAAAATTGCTCTAAAATAAACTTTCCATATATATATATATACACATACACACACACACACACCAACTGGGGTCTGGGGTCATTTCACTGTAATCTGCTCAAATGCATCTACTAACAAGAACCTCAGTTATGCCAACTCAGGGGTGGGCTGTAACACCTGGGGAAGTGGTTGAATCATTATCTGTGGAGATATTTGAAAGGCATGCAGAGGTGGCACTTGGGGACTTAGTTTTGTGGTGGACTTGACAGGATGAAGTAAGTGGAGTCACTTATTTTATTATAACTGCTGTTCCAACCTAAATGATTCCATGACTTTATGAGAGGAGCCCTTAACAGATTCCAACACCAATTGATGTTTTTTAACATTTATTATGATCAGTGTGGGTGGGAAACTGCCTTGCTTTAATGGTGCTGCTGGACACAGCCTGCACATGAGCCTTGTGCTGTTGCAGGAGCAAAGACAAATCTGTCTTGGGAGGCATCTCCAGGATCATTAGTGGCAGAGACAGAGACATTGTCATGCCACTTAGTGCCAGTCAGGCCAGACCCAGGGCACTGTGCCAAGTTCTGGTCCCTATAGTTTAAAGGTTGTGGGCTGTCTGGAAAGGATCCAAAAGAGGGCCATGGAAATGGTAAGAGTTCACAGAACCTGTCCTGTGCGGAAAGACTGAAGCACTTATGTCTCCACTACCTGGAGAAGATGGGACTGCAGGGGACCTAATCACAGTACTCCAGTACTTAAATGACAGCTTAAAAGAGGATGGAGGCTCTCTCTTCACAAGTGCCACACGGAGAGGACAAGGGATGGATATAAGCTGAAGCAGGAGAGGTTTCACACTGACAGAAAAACCATTTTCTTTTTATTGTGAGAATGTTTATTCACTGCAACCACCTCCTCTGGGACATGGTAAAGTCCCTATTTCTGAAGATTTTCAAGATACAAATAAAGAGGGTGGTAGATATTTTAATATGCGTTCCCTTTCCTGCAAAAGCCTGGGCTGGAAGACCTTTGGAGGTCCCTTCCCACCTGGCATATTCTGTGATTCTATGAATAAGTATCAGAAAATACTTCTTAGACTTCCAGACTTATTCAGTGCCATAATCCCTTTCTATTTCTTTTAATTCAAAAGCAGTTAAAACCATATGCTCAACAAGCAAAACTATTAGGTAATTGTTCTGTGCTTATAAAGCAATTAGTGAGAATTAATCCTACAATGTGTTAAACAGCCCACAAGTAACAAGACTGTTGAAAGAAAAAAAAGTAATTTCTAGCCTTGTAAATATTCTTCTTTAAATAAACGGTTTTATATTCTGCAAGTCATGTCATATAAATACTTTACTGTCTGATGATGCATGCAAATAAGGGCAAACAAGTCTATCACAATTGTCCATGGTTGTCATTTTAAAATATATTAATTAAAAGAGAATTATAAGCAGTCTAAATGAAAATTACTCTGTTGTTTTGAGGAACTAAAAAATGAGTTCCAGACTTGCCTGGACTCCAACTTCCTAATCATCAGGTCTGCTTCAGTGCTGTTTTTAATTTTAAGCACAACAGTGAACAGCTAGAGCTTGATATGGATATAGCAAGCTTCTCTTTTTCCTGTGAACAAATTATAAAGTTTGGCATAAGGTCAGGGCAAAGGGACTCATTCTGAGGTGAGACCAAAGTGGCAAGGAACACATCATCATCTCTATTATTTTTCTTGTGTGTGTGTGTGTTTGTATAGTTCTGGTCTTCAACTTTTGATTACATGTAGGAAATATTTGGTAAGGATAGGACCCATTATAAAATTACTACTCCAGTCTCTTTGAAGTCAAGAATTGTATCTGAAATCTTGACTTGATTCCACCTTTATGTTTCACCTACTAAAACTAATTAAAAATTGTTAACTGCTCATGTCTAAAAATAAAAATGATATAATTATCTTCATTATCTATGTCACCTTTAAGGAAAAATAAGTGAAAGCATGCTAAAAGATAGTGAATTGCTCCACAAACATTCTTATCTAGTATGTCTCAACACACAATCTCTTCTGTGAGCCATGCCTTGACTCTTAACAGCTAGAATTGTCATTGGAAAAAGAAGGAACTCAAAAATTGATTAGAGACTTATCATTTGCTTTAAGAAAAATGTAATAAGATTTGCATGTTGTTTCAGTATTCTTACTAATAGCATGCCCACTGTTTAACTCTTATATAATTTCTGCTGCTGCACTGTAGATCTTCTTCTTCTTGCTCTCTCATCTTGGGAGTCCATGGGGAGTTTAAAGCTAACAGTGAAAATTTTTTGTGAATTTTATATAGTTTTATTTTTGTTCAATTATCACTTTGATTTTTTTTCTTTAAAAAGATTTATAGGCTACCAATTTTTCTTTCAAGTTTCTATGGCTATTTTTATTCATATCCTACTAACACTCTTTCCTTGTTTCTGCTTGATGATTGCAGGAAAAAAGGAAAGGATTTCCCTGCTCCCAGAAAAATTTTATCAACTTCATGAAAGAGTAAAAGGATTTTCCTCTATAGTCACAATAGTAGAAATGTATAATTTTGCTTCCTTGTCATTTACTGACAGGATATATGCAGTTGTATAGTATGGGGAACGCATTCCTGATGTTAAAAATACTGTCTTTCTGGTAATGCAGAGTGGGTGTTTATAAGGATAATGATTTGCGGGAAACATAAAACTTCTAAAGTAGAATGGGGTAAAATTCTTAAGTATCTTCTACAGGAAGCTACTTCACAGCTATTATAAAGAAATTTTTAAAAGGTCGCAGAGAAAAAATGCTAAACTGTACTATTCTAGTTAGAAAAAAATTTTTGAGGGTTGTAATAATGGGTAGCTCCTCTGAATAATAATAGTTGCTGCTTTCCACAGATATTTATGGCTTTTTAGGAGAGGAAAAAAGAACAAAAAATAGCCATTTCAAACTAACTCTGGTTCACTTTTATGACTTTATTAACATTGCTGCTATAAAATGTTATTTTATGTGCCTATATATATATATATATATATATATATATATATAAAATATACAACCATATTTGTACCACAAATAAAATACTTTTAGTTGCTTAAACAAATTGGTTATTCACATTGATTAATTTTAGAATTAGTTTCAGATATTTATGAAGAAATATATACTGACCTAGAAAAATGCATTGTATTCATTCCAGGCAAATTTTATAGCACTTTCACTACTGCTTATGCAGTGGTTGTGGAATCCAGGATAGCCATATGTTCTTTTTTTCTATGCTTGTGCTTTTGCAAGATTCACGTTCAGACAAAGATAGCTCAATAACTCTTCCATATCATTCTTTCTCATTGATAAAAATTAACAAAAAAACAAAAAAACAAAAAAAAAGAGAAAGATTATTTAGCAGGAGTGATGCATCAGATAAAATTCAATGTATTCTTTAAGAATGTTTTAGTCAACTTTATTGGGTTTTGGTTTAAGTTTTATTTACTTGTCTTTGCGATGCAGACACCACATCTGCCTAATATCAAAAGAACACATATGAATAATATTTTCCATTATTAATTAATCTTGAATTGGTGTGGCACAGGACACAGCTAGAGAGTGAAGGTGGTATTTATTTCACAATAAAACTAGTGAGCTCTAACTTCCTGCTGCTGTATTTAAGCAAATAAGCCACGCTAATTCTACAGTCAAATTGATAACTCTTCAAAGCATGATGCTACTGGAAAACAAACAAGAAGGCAAAAAAAAAAAAAGAGAAAATATTTTTTAATTGACATAAAAAGTTATGTTACTAAGGGCTCTTTGGAGAAAACTAATGGAATGAAAATTGGCAAACAGTATTGTGCCTCACTGCTCTGTATCAGCCAAGGTAACTATTATTCCTTCCATCAGCCATTTCTATATTTGCCAATGCAGATTAATATTTTTACTTTTTTTTAACAGAAAAAGATTTTCACGATTCATGCAAGTTGACCAAGATGTCAGAGAATATAGGGTATCTGAACTTTCACAAAAGTTCATGAGATTTTAAACAGCAAAATTTCTCTCCATAAGTCCATTTTACATAATATAAACTCAAAGCAGAGTAAGGTGAAGGAAAAATGATCTCCCGTCAGACAAGTCTTTATACTGTTTGTTAATGCAAATCTCATGAGACATCATATTATATATGGGTCATGCAAGCTAAGCTAGTCTCACCACCATTTTTGTCTTGGATTCCCAAATACACATTGATACATGACTGTCTCATACTTTTGTTTGGTGCATCTCTGAAAAAAATAATAATAAAGAAAAAAATCTTCTCTCTGAAATGAAAGATCTATGTCAGTGCATATTTGCAGTCACACATTTAACACTTCAGTGTGGTCTCATGCATGCCTGAAGCAAATTAAAATCAAATTATGTCACTTCTGATTTTTAGATATCTCCTCTCAAAAAGCTGCAGGCATGCTGTTTCTGTAACACCAGTCCTTAACACCCATGTGTGAAAGTTTGTTTACCTACCATCAGTGCAATTGCACAGCCTACAACTGGTCCTTATTAAGCACCTTGAGCACTCAGTACAGTTGATAACTGAAGGCCTGCTACTCAACCCAAAGTTTGCACACTTTTTCCTCTCTGTGAACTCTCTAGGGATGTTGAGAGTCTGAACTCAAAAGGAAGAAAATGCAAATAAAACTAAAACAGATCAGATCTATATATTAAAAAAAATATCTTGAAACGTTGCATTAATTTGTTGTTGATAAATATGCAGGTTCACACTTGCTATTTATCTCGGGCAGAAGAAATAAGAAGATGTTGTTTTTCCAGGCTTTTTGTTCAGCCTTGTCAATGAAATATAGTAAGAGCTTGCTTGAGTATTTTCTTGGCATACATTTCATCACTGATTTTTTTTATTAGGTCCAGCTGCACATTTCTGACCAAGAAAAGAAGGGAAGAAAGCATCTTATATGGTTATAGGAAGATGTTTTGGATGCTTAGATACAGGTGATATTCAACACACAGTATGCTTTGAAATAGTAAATATTAAGTCCTCTTACTCTGTGCTGTTCTTGTGCAATGACTTTTAGAGCAGATCTTGCGCTTTAAAGTGTGTGTGCATAAATACTGATTTTTTTTTTTTGAAATGTGCCTCTAAGGAACCATTGGCCTTTTTGGCGGTGCTTTGCAAGTGTAAAAAACTAAAGTCAGCCTCAGGGCCTCTCTGAATAAATAGCTTTTATTCAGCCTCTGGGATAGTGGGAAGGAATAGATGTTATACTGAAATGTGAAGAGCATTGGCCCACTTTGCTGTACTTCAGTTTGTAGACACTAATTGAGCTGAGCCAATTGACGTTGTGAGTCTTGATCTGCCCTATTTGGCGCACTTAGTGTGTTTTCTCGCTAAGTGTCTTACACTGGGCACATGGGAGCTGTTTATCCTCCCAGATGATAAGCATGGCCAGGCTGATCTCAGCACAGACATCACCAGTGCTCTCCATTCACCCAGCAGCTGAAATGCCTGCACAGTCCTGTGACCCACCTATATGAACCATGCCTTTTTACCGTCTCTGCTCAAATCTTTCCACACCTGTGTGCACTGAATTACAACTGCACCCTTATTCAGCCAGGTACCTCAGCCCCAGCAAAATCACATAGTAATAAGAGCAAAATTAACTTGTTTTTTCTGTTATACTTATTTACTTATGTTTTTATCTTTAACTTCATTGCTATGACCACTGGTAGTATACAACACAAATTGCACACAAAGAAGACATTTCCACTTCCTTTAATTTTTATTTATATTAACATTGGAGTTTTCATGTCTGTTATAAAGCTAACAAAACTGGTCTGAATTTTGCTATCTCTGGTCTGGTGAGTGAACTATGATGTGCCATTTTTTGTTTTGCAATGTGAGTAGCACTGTGGACAGCTGAACATTTTGCACTTAGTTAGTAAGTTACACTTAGTAGTTTACTTAGTTTACAAACTTTCTTTCATTATTATTATAATGTATAATCCAAACTCACATTGAAACAAGGGAGATTTCTTCTGCCTGTCCCACAGTCTGAGAAATGAGACTTTTTTTCCTTACCAAAAAAAATGAACATCCAGAGAACGATAGGCTATATTTCAGGAGATTAAGTAAAGATTCTGAATTAAGTAAAGATTCTGAATTAATGTGTTAAATCTACTGAAATGATATCCTCTTTCCTTACATAAAAAGCTAAATCACAATAAATGGACTGGAATACACTAGATTTTCTCTTAGGAAGCTCTTCTTAACTGACCCTGAAAATACAAGTAGTTACTCTCCTTCCTATTGCCATAAAACAGAATGTGTAAAAATACACTCAGCCATGTTATATTTTGAGTCAAGTCTTTGCCAATTCATTAATATAAGGCTCTGGCTTGTAGTTTCTTGGCTCAGTCTTCTTGAGAGGGCAGGAAGACTAAAGGACAGAGAAAAAACAGTTTAGTAAATTCAATTTATGTCCCATACTGATGGCCAACATATAAAATTCTCCAGTTGTTTGAGTTATTTTTGGATGAGGGAACTTCACACCCAAAGGACTTTTGCCAGTTCACAGTTAAGGGGTGACTATGAGTATTAAACATTTTTGTGCAACTTTTCAGGTTTCATCAGACCTTACTTTATAGTGTAATGCTTTTGTAGACATACTGCATAGATTTTTTTGAGTCACACAATGAATTTTCATTATTTCAGTGAAAATTAGGCCCAAATGAAGATTTGAGCCTCGGAGCCTTAATATATCCTGCCCCTGACTTTTATTTTTATTTATTTTGGGGACTTACACCTAAAATTATATGCCTTTCTGTCATACAAGGTCATATAGTGTCCATCAGGCTCTGAATTTAATACAACTCAGCTATTCACAGATAACCAGATAATGAAACAGGCAAAGTGAAGCTATGCCTTTGCAAGGAGAGCAGACCAAATGTTTGAAGGAGTCGTCATATGCCATACCCAAGACATGCATGTGTGTGTGTGAGAAAAAGAAGGGAAATAGGCCAAAAGAGCAGGGTTGGGCTATGCCTTCCTTTCTGAGTCTAAATCATTATAACCAGGCAATTCAGTGACTCAGTTTTCTCTCTGTATTTGGTAGAACCGGAAGAGGATTTCATACTAATTTTTTTTTCTCCACACTTTAACTGTTTTAAGTGACAATTTTCTTGGAATAAATGCTTGGGAGATCATTTGCATGCAGAGTAAATAGTATAGCCAAATATCAAGGCTGGGTTCTCAGCTTGCTTTAATTTTACTACAGGATTTGAATTTATCTTTGTCTTGATGATGCTACTACTAGAGCTAGCTGTGAGGGGAAAAAAAATAAGGATTTTGTTGCACTGTTGTGGCGTATGGCTTTAAAAGATATATTAAAGCAAAATTATTTTTTCCTCTGTATGTTGTTTAGACAGAATTTAGACAGAAGAGAACCTTACTCTTGACAGACTCAGGAAACACTCCTAATGGTCTGACTTCTTTCAGATTTCTGTTGTTTAAAGTCAATGACATGTTCTTACAACTGAATTAACTTACAAACATACACAATTTAATCCATTGCTTTCAGAGTGTTTTAGTACATCTAAAGAAGATGAGATATCACACACCCACTTGAGCTCTTCTGTGTAAAGTCCAAAATCAGCACTACTGTTTTATGTGTCATCACTGAAAGCCTCTATAACTTCAGTTACCTTGCAGGAAGAACAAAGGTTCACTGTGAGCAAAGGTGATATTACTACAGATATCATCTTTTTTGTTACTTGGATTAAACTGTCTCATGTAGATAATGTGTGTTGGGAAAATGAATGCGTTTTCCTCAAATTCAGATCCTGAAATTTTACTCACCATAAAAGTATCTTTTTGGGAGTTAGGCGGCCACACCACATTCTCAATCACTATGCCACCACATCATAAACTAGATAAGCTTTTTAACAGGGCTTGTTGACTTTGGGATTGTTATTTTGGATACATTGGCTGAGATCAAAGTTATGTTGCAATAGATTTTGTAAATTACTCCATTAAAAAAACATTTCAGACCCATCCCCAGTAGACTGTTATGTATAATGTGGCTCACAGTGCTTGTAGTCCTACAGACAGATATGGCAGTGCTGAGATGAATTACATTTTTGCTTAGAAAACATGAGGTACTACAGCAATATTTACCCCAAGATGTCTCAAAAATAGGAGTTTCAGAAGTTGCAGTGTCTCCATATGAGAGGGAAGGGGCATTTTTCTAGAACTAACTCTGCTCTTCAGGACTGCTTGTTTGTTTGTTTTCCCCATGGTGCGTTTTTACCCTATTCTTTTGTGGGAGCTGATCCTCCCTGGTTGAAAGTAATTTTAGTTACTATTTTTATTTTAATTTTCATATAATTTACTCAGCCATGAGGAAAATAGGCTTTGCTTTTTAATCTATTATTCTGACTGCATGAAATATTTGATCCCCTATAACATTTGTTATGGCCAGAAAACACGATAAATGAGGATAAAGACTAAAGCCAGAATCCTGAGTGTCACAGATTTGATTGAAACAGCTTAATCCCCTTGCAGAGCATTAATGAAGATGTTAAAGAAATTTGGATGCAGAAAGCTGTTTCAATGAAATCTGTAGATGTTTCTGAGCTGAGCAGATTTTTAAGTATAAAGGAGAACAACAAAAAGGAAAAAAAAACCAAATAAACACTTCCAAAGAAATAGCAGAAAGGAGAATCAGAGGCAGAAGTTCAGAAAAGTTCTAGTGTATAAAAGGGAAGACAGCTTTCTGGACCATTAGAATCAGTCTCCCGTTATGGTGTTGTCACATATAGTCTACTTAAAAAATGTTATCCATTATCTTGCTATATGAGCACACAGGCTTAGGCTGTTCCAGCTTTTTTATACATAATTTTAATTTACTCTGAATTCTTATAACATGAGTCAATAAGAGGAAAATGGATTCTCTGAGGGTAGTGTGGAGACAGACAAAATTTTTAACAAACATGAAGCCAAAGGACTTCAATACAAGTTAAATGCCAGATTAATATTCACCCAGATGGTTTTGTTTTAATAAGGAATTGCTACTGTTTAACCTGTTTCAATGTGAAAATGGGAAATGCTTTGGTGCATGGAAATTATTGAAAAATTGAAAGAAGTGATGATCTGTAGGTATGAGAAATTTTCAATTAAAAAATATTAAAAATACTAATCTCACCATGAAAACAAGGGAGTGCCAACACACCTAGAACAAGATATTTTGGGAAAGACATGTAGCCCAGTTCAAGAATGAGCAGTCAGAACTACAAAAAGTTTGTACACAAAAACTAACTTGGATGAATAAGGTTACTAAGATAATATTCCAGAGCTAAAATATGCAAAAAACTTAAATGGCAAGTTGAATTTTCACTTAGCTTCTGGGGTATATATACATACATAACATACACTTTACAATTGAACTTTTTTTAAACTCTGTTTATCTGTACATGTTTTGCTTGATCTCAAATAAATATTTGGAACAAATCAACTCAATCAAAAATATACTTTGCAATTATTGTTGGACTTGGTTTTGTTTATGAGCTGCAAGCTTAGTTATTCACAAAGCTCAAGGAAACACATTTGGTCAATGATTCAGCTCAAAGAATTGTTTTTAGTATGTCACAATGCAGTTTTCTACAGTGGAATAGTTCTCCATTCCCTGCGTGTGATAAGAACTTACTTTTGTTTCTAGGAAAACTGAAGATGCAGCTGTCTTCAGGATTTTTAGTCCTAAAAAAAAATTCTTATACTTGTTTTTTCACCCACAACCAAAACACACCTGGGAAACTCTGTTAAAAAGTCCTGCCTATTTAAACAGCTAAGCCAAAACCAGGTATATTCCCCAAAATGTTAAAATTGGAGGTTAAAATTTCTGCAAGACCAACTTCAGCTTGTGGTCCACATATTGCTTTTTCAGGTTGCAAAATACACCAAATTGTCTATTTCTTCATTTCTTGAATGTTGCTCCTTGAAACAGTGTGTGAGTTTTTCTTTCACATATGGGATTTTAAACAAATGAAGCTGCCTTGATTTCACAGCTTGGGTTGCTCTGTGGCATCACATATTGATTAATAAAGACATAAAAATTTATATGGGCAGTTCCTGGTTTTTATCTGCCTGGGTTTTTTCCCGTCACAGTACTGGACTGTGCTTCCCCTCTCACCACAAAAAATGAAGACAGAGGCAGGCTTCTGAGAAAAATCACATGCTCAAAATCCCAGAAATTTGGAGACCTGTTGATGCCATCCCTTTGAAGTCAGCTCTCCAAAACACTGTGGCAGTGTTTTACAGGTCCCTGCCCATGGAAAGCAAGACAGGAAGAAAGGCTCTGCAATCCAGGTAACACCAGGAGATTCTGACAGCTGTTGGGAAACTGGTTGTACATTACAAGTCTCCTTACTCCCAGCTGAGGGAAGTTTTATAACAAATCCTGGCTGTATGCCAACCTCCCAGGAGAGACAGGATCCTGTGGGGATGGCACTGGGGATGCCAGTGTGATCCGTGTCCTGGCAAACAGCACACTGGGAATGTGCTGGGGCCCAGCTGGGATCACCTCCCTGCTGTTCGCCCTCAGCATCACTCACCATACACTTGGCAAATCCTGTTCACCTCTATTAGACACAAACAACCAATGTCTGGCTTTCAAAAATAAAGCTCTCCTGTATCAAAAGTGAAGAAAAAAAAAGTTCAGAGCTTTAGAATAAATTAGTTGTTATTTTCTGGACGCTACTGGGTCAATATGGGTTAGTTCAATGAGGAAACATAAGCTGGAGTTTTTTGAAATCATAGTAACCCATTTCTCAGCTGCTGCTGCCTTTTTAAATTTTTTTGGAAGTCTGCTTGGTATCATAACAGCAAGTTTTATCATATTTATATTTTATCTTTTCTTTTCCACAAAGCTTTGCAAAACTTCTAACACAAGCTCTTCTGTCAGTTCAGCAGTTATCTTCTTTAAAAATGGATCAGTCTTTGGTTTATTTAATATTAATCTAAACCTGTTTTATAGCCAGAATTTGTGTAAACTTTCAATGCATTTATTCATAATATATGCTTAGACACATTTTTCCATCACTTGAGACTAAATATTAATGTTTTAAATAATATCAAGATATAAAATGGTTGAAAACCAAACATAAGGAAAGCACTGACAAGGATTTGCTGGGACAGCAGTATGCTAAATAAATAAAGAACAAAGTGTGTGAGAGAAGAATTATGTGCCACAGTATCAGCTGCGAAAGGAGAGAAAACTAATTCAGTGCTGCCACAAGTGGAGAACAAGAACTGATGATATATGAAACAACAAATATGAGAACACAGCTAGTTTTCACCATAAGAAAGCTGGTGGTTTCTCCAGCGATTTGAGGGGGTCATGGGAGGAGACTGACTCTGTTACTGGTGTGATCGCAGAGTAAACTAAAACAACCAGTCCAAAAGTTAATATTTCATTTTCTTGCTTGCTTGCCAAGTCAGTTTTCTATTCTTCTGAGCTGAATCAAATTATTATGTGGTCAGATAAGTACCATGGAGGGGGTAAGGTGAGGTTGTCAGGTAGGAGAGAAGGAAACAGGAATGCACCTCAGTGGAGAAGAGACATTAATTTAGCCAAGTCATCTTATGAAAGTACACCCTCAGGGGTTTGCTTGCAAAACCTCTTTACAGAACAGCCAAATTTCTTCTGATATGCCTAGACCAATGAAGGGTGGGATTTGCACAAACATTGTGGGTTTGAACAGTAAAAGTTGCAGAATTTTAAATCCTGTACTCTTTTCTTTTGATAGTGGCAGAAGAGTTTTCTGAAAACAACCTGTGACAGAAAAATAGAGAGCTAGTACAGTTTTCTATAAACATTTTTACCCTTTAAGTGGAACAAACCCATCTGTATTGTGTATTTGCTGCCAAAGACTGCTACAAGAAAAATCCCCTTTGTCAAATTAAAAGATTTTATAAATATTATCACTTCTTCTATTCATTACTGTAGTACTCACTAGGAGCTGGTAAAACAGATTCATATTATTTTAATAACAGGTTCACACCTGAAACCAGAAAACTGTGTGTTAGTTGGATGTATGCCCTGATCTCTAAAGAAGAATCTTCTTCTTCCAGTCTTTACAAATTCCAGGGCTCTTCCTGGCCCAGCTTTACTTAAGGCATTCTCAGAATAGTCTGAGCTAGTAAGTCACACAGTTTGCATTTAACTTAAAAAAAATCCCTGGAATCCAGCAACGTCTTTGACTGGAGCACAGACCTGAGTCAGAGATGTAAGAGAGCTTCTTCTGACTGCTGTGAGCAGAGGCCAAGCTGCTGGAGGGACAAAGAGAAAACCCTCACAAAGCCTGGAAAAGCAAGCATGGAGAATGCTTGCTTTTCTCCATGCAAAGCAAGGAGAATCTGAGAGCTGAATAGATTATTTTTGTATACAGTTCCAGGATTTATTTAAAATATTTTGTATAACAAGAATAAACTATTTAATTTTTTGTCTGATTTTACACAATTATTTTTCAATGTTGTATTGCTGTCTTGGTTGTTATGTGACAGTAGTTATTTCATTTGAATGATACAAGACTTCATCTATATCTTAGTTTCCTTCTTGTAAATTTTTAATTATTGAAATAGAATTTAAAGGGGCCCTATTACCAACTTGTTTAGTTAAAAGCATGAAGCAACCTCTACTGAAATAATTTATATTTTTACAAACCTTTTTTAGAAGGTAGTTATTAAAATTTATAACTGCAAAAGTTTGCAAATTCTGTACTTGATCTTTTTACTAAGCTTTCTAAGCAGACAAAGCTTGTCTTTCTCTGTTAATTTCTGTCAAAATTTGTAAACTTGTTAATTTTTTAAGAGCTCTATAATTACATTAATACCCTCAAATACTCCACAAAATTAGCATCTTACTAAGAACTAAGAAATGCATGTCTTCATGGTAAAAAATTATGCAGCTACTGAAAACATCTGGCTTTATATTTTGGAACATTGTTCCTCTTTCCTAGTTCATTGTTTTCCCCCAAGTGCCTTAATCTGCTTGAAATGGTGTCAGTAAAAAAATCTGCCGTGTGTTAGCAAAACAATTCATCCCGGATATGTCTCTTCCTAAAATTAAGGATGATCTTTCTGAGTTCTTCGTCCAGACTTCAGAGTACACACTTCTGTGAGTGACTGATCTGTTTTTCTATGTCTTTGTGAGAAAACAATCCATAAGACTTCTCCAGGAGTGTCCTCACTGGTGTCTCTGGATTGTTTTTACCTGAATTTTAGCTGTAATACGTTGCTGTCCCCAGGAAAGCTCTTTGATTTTTCCAAACGTTTTCCCTAAAAATGTTGTGGATCACAGTTGGACTGTGGAGGCAGAGTAACAATTTTTTGCAAAATAGAAAGTGTATCAGCTAAAAGGTGCACACTTCTCTGAGAAAAGATTTTAAACAAGTGAGTTTTATATGTAAACCATCTTACCTATGCTTACATGCTTGCTGTTTTATTCCATTTTTTAAAAGCAAACATGCATTGGTATTTATGTCCTTGACTATTTCACAAGCCAAGTGATAGACCACTTTCTGTATGTTCACTGCTTGATCTTCCAGAACCACCCTGATCAAAGCAATGCCATGTCAGATCAGATCTAGAGTCAGGAAATGCACATTAACTCAAGAATTACATCTGAACTAATAATCCCCAAATCTCAACAGTGCTCCAGAACTGTAACATCTCTGCACCATCTCTGGACATAACCTAGATTACACCTGACAGCGCAGTGCTTCTACTTTATTTTGCCATGTACTTTTCAGGGTAGGGTTAGGATGGATGAAGTCCAAACCCACACATGTCTACACTGACAAAACACTGTCTGTTTCTCTATGTTTCAAAAATCTTTCTCTATTGTAGGTTAGAGGACCACTTCTGTTTAATTAAGCATAGTGTATTCTTTTTTTCCCATCCAGTGCCCGTGTATCTCCTTTAATGCTCACCTGAGTAGGAAATAACCCACCAAAATAAATATGCATACAGAAGCAGGCGTCGAGTTAATTAAACTAAAACTGATGGTCTCCTGACTGTTACTATTTCAAAGTCAACATTTTCATCCTGATGTCAGCAAAGTCACCATTTTCATCCTGATGACTTCCCATTGATTAAATTAATTCACATTTGTGATGAAGAGCCAACAACTTTTAGAGACCCAGAGCATTTCTTTTTTTCCATTTTTCCACCTTTCTCACTGAGGACAGCTGATGCAGATGTCAGTCATGACAGAAACTGTCATGGGGTATCATGTAACAGAATATGTTAGTCATTTGAAAAACAGCATCATGCTGGCCTCCTTAGGCAACAGCATTTCTTCTGAGTGCTGGTACGAGCAGACTTGCCAGTTGTGGCTGTACAGGACAGGCAATCCTTAGCAAGCTGCAGCTCAGCTGCATTTGGTGGGCTCAAACCCTCTGTTTAACACTGTGGAGAAATGCACCTCTGAGCTCATATTTTATGATTTGTACTGCTGGAAGCTGCACTTTGCAATGCATGGTTTTCTTCTGGCATGTCTATTTCATGCTGTAAAATTTTATTTTCTTGCAGACCACTGCAAGATACTAAGCATTCATTTCAGGTGCTGAGATAGTTTAATAACATTGATCAAAGGGTTTTTAGTTAAACTTTGGCAGCAAAGTAACTCAGGCATAAGTTTCCTTTGGAACCTTTTGGCATATCATTTTATACTAAGCAGTGTGACTTAATGCAACATGTGGGAAATATTTCTGATATCTGACACAGCTTCCCAGAGCTGCAAAGACTTTGAGGCGGCAAAGGGTTCCTCAACACATTATTTGTATTGCAACACTGTGATTACATGCCTTCAAAAATTTAATGCAATATATATATTCTTTTTCTCTCCCCACTTGGAGTTACCTATAACCTCACACTGGCAGCAGCTAGAGGTCTAGGTGCTGTATGACCCTGTTTGTATGGTCGGAATGGCTTTTCATGCCTCACACATTTCTATCCCTTCTGTGAAAAGCTTTTCCAGGATGTGGTATATCTTATTTTGCTGCACCACTGTAGCTCAGTTGTGCTCCAGAGAATATAGCCCATTTTCTTAGGGATTATGTATCCATCTATCTATCAGATAAATGTAGCCTTCAAGTTCAAATTTTGTTCATAATGAATAGTCCTGATAGAGAAAAATAGATTAAATTGTGCCCTAGTTACACAAAAACCTGTCAGTTTATCTCTGTGGTCCTCAGGACTACTCCAAGTATAATGCAGGATAATTTGGGGCATGCTCTTTTATACAATTCAATATCTCTGTATGATTCTCAAGTCACTGTTTACAAATGTTCATTATATTAAAATACACTTCAGATAAAGGAAAATTACCATATAAATAACTTCCAGTCTTCATCTACATTCCTATTTCCAACCCATATAGGCTTTTTCTTATGACATTTTTATACAAGAAATCATACAAAACTTAAATATATTTACTATTATTTTTATGTCATCTGATTTTATGACACTTGGCTAAAATAATATAAACAGGTAATGAAATGGACTAGTAAGAATATCTTAACTGAAGTGAATTTGTTTGTATCTGAGCACTGCAGTGTTTTGAGCTGGAAGTTTAAGAAGTATGCAATAGTATCACATAATTCTAACAATTGTTTTGTTCCCTTAGGATACAAAAGAATTTAATTTTCATGTCAGTATTTTCTCTGCTTACTCTTAATGTGGAAACTGTAATGACACCAGTGAATGAAAAGAGGCTAATGTAATTAACAAAAAATGTGGCATAGGTTGATTTGAATTGACAATAACATACTGGTATTTTTCCAGTGGGATGGAACATCTTACCACAGTCATATTGCAAACTTCAAAATTTGAGATGCCTGCCTTTTTAATCCTTACCTCCACCTCCTTCCCTACCTGCCTTTTGACATGGCTGCCGCACACACTATCTGTCTCTATGGAGCTTGAAAACCTCACTCCTTGACCCCTTTGTCTTGAGCCAGATGTGGCTGGTTATGGCAAAGAGTTCCAAAAGTGAAATATGGAAGCAGATGACACCATTCCATAGGCCTTGTTTCCTCAGGGAACTGTGCAGGAAACCAAGCAAAGAACATGAAGTTAAATTAAAGAACCAATGGAATCTTAAAATCCGTATGTGTCAGCTGATTCAGTAAAAAAAAAGCTTTAAGCAAAAGTTGAAGAATTTGAACAGTATGTGTGTTTTTCTCCCAAGGTTTCAATAAAAACCTAAAACCTATACTCATCTAAATCTGCACAGATTAGCATGTCAGGGCCAGACCTGTTCTTTTTAAAATTACTGCTAGTGGCTTTTTAATTTGTAGTGTTTTAGACAGAGATTTAACAGATGGGTTGGATTTTATATGAGCTGTTATGGCTGGCTACTACACAGAAAGCAACCTAAAATCTGAAATAAACACAACTGGATTAAAAAGATCAAACACAAAGTAAAATAATCTGAACTAATGCCTGATCTGCTTGGTTTGCTGAAAAGCACAAAAATTTTGGGAATGAGGGACCTTTGATTACAAAGTCAGAACTAGCTACTAGATTCACTGTGACAGCATGTGGATATTAAGTTTTTCTTTCTATGCCCTCTCCTTACTGTGCCACATCCCATTCCCTCCTGGAATCTATTATATCATCTAGTATATAAAGAGAGTTATTCTGAGCTCTCAATAGAATGACTTATTTAGAATAATTTAATTGATTTATGTGCTTGGTGCTAAATCACAGCAAATACAATTACATTACTTTTGCTTTGTCCCTGCTAAACATTTCACTCCATAGTTATGTGTTTTAAGTTGTAGTAAGACGTAGAATGGTCTCAAAAGCAATATTCTTCACTGAAATACACTTGATCATAAATAAGGAAGAAACCTTGCCCTCTTTTTAGCCCTTAACATAATTTTAAAACCTTTGGTATCATTGTAATTTTCACTCTCTGTTTTAATAGAAAGAACTGAAACAGATAACTTCCAATATTTTGCTTCCATTTATTTATAAATGGATGAATTTGTACTTTATCCTGGCTTGGAAACAGCAGAACATTGGGGAAAACTGAATTTAGGTGCAGAGTTCCAGCTCCTTGCCACAAGGAACAATTGCAGATACTTGAATTTTGGGATAACATGACTCCAGCGCACAGAGTGACCACAGAGAATCCAAAAAAAGAAAAGAAAAAAAACCTGTTACACTGAAAATGTCTTGTGAGTACTGCTCAGTGTCTGAAAAGCTGCATTCATATTAAATATTGCCAGCTAAGCTCTTGCATGTTGACTTTAAAAATAAAAACCAGAACCACTTCCAGAACTAAAATTAGGGTACAAAAGTTCCTTGCTCTCAAGAATAATAGTTGATGCTGTATCTGGGTAAAATTTAACTACAGGATTAGAAGTCAATAAGAACCTTTCCAAAGCATACTCATAACCTGACCAAAATGTCATGTATTGGGGATGAAACATTCATCCTTTTCAGCAAGTCTCATGGCTATTCCACAGTGAATCAGGTGATTTATTTCTTCAAGCATTTCATCAACAACCTCTTCTAAACCTCCTGCACTCAGCGAGAAAAGACGCATCTTAAACATTTTAATCTTGGTGAAATAGACCATTTCATAAAGAACACACCAAAACAGATGTGCTTCACCTAAGAACTTCTGAAAGTAAAAATTCTTCTGCTGTAGAAATGGTAGCGATGAACTGCAAAGTGTTTTGATTGGCAGTTCACATCCCAAAAGGAGAACTGCTTCATGCTACTTACATCTTCAAAACGACCAAGCAATTTTTAGCATGAAAAAGGAATATTAAGCAAGTTTCTTACATGATTTAAGCCATTTTAAGAGGTGGTTGAGCAGCAGAAATCGAGGAAGCATAACATTGCACAGACCACCATAAAATGCTCTATGGATCACAAGTTTGAAATGATGTTTGAGAAACAGTAAACTGTCTGAAACAAGACTGAAACACACAGCTTCCATCGTGTCAAACCACAGCAACTGCCTCTGCCTCTTTTCTTCTTATATTGGTAAAACGAAGCATCTTGGCTGCACACTGAAACGACAGATTTTATTATGGCTCCATAGTACACTCACTGCAAAGTCTCTAATACATAAGCTTTCAGTTTTGTTCTCTGTAGAGGGAAACTATATTACAGTTCTATTACTAATCTGTTAGTGAAATTAAGGGCTCAAAGCCAACAAAAAGATTACTGTTGTTACTACACCAAAATATTTATGCAAGAACATAATGGGGTTTTAGCATGAAATAAACACTTTTTAATAAAGGATGATTATGTCCTAGGTTTGTGGAGTAGTGTATTTAAAAAAACAACTTGCAACTGCATGTAAAGTAAGTTCAGTATTAATGTCAATGTCAGATTGTTTAAAAACACTTTAAAAAAAAAAAAAAGAATGTATGGTCGGAATAGTGAGGCATGCATTTGACTGAGACAAGAGGTGCATGAGCCTTTCAGAGCTCTCTGTAAATAGCTATTTGTGATGCACAGGGAGCCAGTACATATCCTTATCTGAGTAAGTCTTTTCTTACCTACTTTATTCAGTACAGGAGCAAGATGCTTTAGTATCCACTATCATGAAAATATCTGTGACATTCAGGTCATTGAAGAAATTTTGATTAAAGGGGACTTTTTTTCTGTAGAATAAAAGAAAACCCCCTGAGATTTATCCTGTTGAGAATTATTGAATCCCTTGTAATAATTCAGCAAAAGAGAATATGCATGCCTTTAATCACTAAAATGGTGCAGTATTTTGGGCTCTAGTGGACTCCTTATTTGAAATCTCCTAATGACTGTGGAATCTCACTGGTCCAAAAAGTGCAAGTTCTTTACTCTCACATTCAATCTATACATGGCTTCTTAGCTGTTCCTTACTGACAGAATACATCAGATTTTTTTTATTTTAGAGAAGGTAAAATGTGATTTTGAAAAAGTGATTTTGAAAATCTTCCAGAGACAAAAAAAAATCACAAGAGAGCCAACACTCATTAAGGGGCAGACAGAAAAGAACCTATTTCTGCCTAGGCTCATTAAATTCCCATCCTGACTCAAATGCCCATGTGTCATAGGTGTGCTACGTGTTGTAACTTGCAACTTGTAACTTTGCACCTAGTAAGTAGCTGCTGTCTTGATGAATGTGAACAAAATGCGCTCTCGATCAAACCTCAGCAATAACCCAGGACTCAAATTTTATTGCTTTGGAAACTTTTTTCTCCCAAAAGGACCTGGAAAATTAAAAAGCTCTTTTTTACAAAGAAGTAATTAGATAGAGTCAAGAGGAATAGAGCAAAATAATTATTTTCTTTTATGGTGGGAAACTTGTAAATAGGTAAATTTGTAATATGTAATAGGACAGAATTCTCACAAGAGAGTAGATTTGTAAAATAACTGATAGTGATTGTTATGTACTTTACATTTGTCAAAGCATACACCAGAAAAGTGTCTTGCTTGGTATTTTAGTCCAATTCCAATATGACTTAATAAAATAAATCTTGATAAAATTAGTCCCTAAATACTTTCATGTGCCAAGAATTTATTTTGATGGTAGACCCACAAGCTCTAGAACTGTAAGACTTTCTTCATACTTATATAAAGGATCTGATGCACAGTAGTACAGCCTTCCATCAATTTTAGACTGCTACCCATAAACCAAAATCCTTTCTTGGAGGTGACGCATATAGAGTGAGGAACTACTTATTTCATCAGCTGCTATAATGCTGAAAGGCTTTTGTGTGCATTTGGAATAGTTGAATTTAAATTACTTTTTACAGATGTGATAAAATATTGAGCACTTTTTAAAGTAAAGTAATATTAAATGGTATAAATACAACTGAGATAAAGCCAGAGGATTTTTCTTTGACCCATATTTCCTTATTCAGGAATATATATTTCAGTACTTCCTTATTCTGCCTTTATATCTAGGTACTCAAGATCCATAGTTTATCTTATTTAATTTTATATAATTAAGACAGATGGATGGGGTTACTGCTTCCTGAATGCCATCTTCTGTGTTGCAGGATGGGTAAAAATCCTGGGGATTTGTTTGTTTGGTTGGTTTTTGTTTTGGGGTTTTGTTGTTGTGTTTGTTTGTTTGTTTGTTTTTCTTTTTTACTTTTGCCTGGTAGTTTGTTTCGAGTTTGGTTTGATTTGGGGTTTGTTTGTCTGGGGGCTTTGTGCGGTTTTTTTTTTTTCTTTGTTTGGTGGTTCTTTTTGGGTTTTTTGCAGGTTGAGAAAGTAGCAGTGATCAGTTCTACTGTCTTGCAAAAACAGTGATGCTGATTGTTATTCCTCTGATAATCCACTCTCATCTCGCATGTAAAAATGCAGCTTTAGAGTTATATTACAGTAGAAAATCACAAGAAAAAAATAAAATCCAACACCTAGATGTCACTGTAGGAAAGCTGGATATGAGAAAGTAAATAGTAATGATTTATTTCCAAGCAACAATAGCACAACCATATTAAAAAACAAAATTTAATGTTCTAGTTCCTATATGGTAAATGCAGTGTGAAAACAGATATGTACATTTAGGCCAAATACCAAAATAAATTGAGCAAAAAACTATCAACATAAGAAAAGAACTCAAACCTGCAAATAAACATGGGGTTTCATAGAGCTTTTCAATCAGAAGAAAATGTGGTGCTATCAGTTTTTGGGGTTTTTTTCTGGTGGAATTGAGAGTCAAGAAAATTCTATTTGTTCAAACAGGCTTGCCTTCCCCATCTGCCTTTTAATTACCATCCTAACTGAAATTAATAAATTTAATTACTTTTCCCACTTGTCCATCCATCAGTGCTGGCAAAGACAGTCTTCATATTCTCTTTGTGGGTTCTGTTACTGCTCTTCCATTTAGTTTGTCCTAAATGCACTCCTGTGTGCATTGAGTCAAAGCCTTTATAATTAGACTTTTTGAAGCCACATACTTTTTAACTTTTGGCTTAATTTTATTCTGCATTTATCCATTAAGACATATTATTTCTCAGATTCAACCAGAGAGTTTTCTCTCTATGTCTACAGAAGACTGTAGTTACTATATATGTCATTTTCAATAATGTCCTTATATTTATCTTTCTGAAATACTGTTAAATAATTTGCCTTTGCCTAGAGCTTAGTTTCTCCCAAATGATTTATGGGTTTCTCTGAGGTTCCTGGATTGCAGCAGTATATAAGACATAAGAAAGTATGCTCTGGAAAAAGTGGACGTGGACTTTGAGGCACAGGAATTCTTTTTATACAGAATATAAAAATAAGAGGTTTATTTGTGTATTTAAACTTTTAATAGCCTCTGAAAAGTTACTAAAGGTTCTATTAAAGGTATACAGTCCTGTCTGCATGCATAATTGTACCTACCAGAAAGTCACACTTTTTGGACTTTTTCTTTTTCCTACAAGTGCCTGAAATTCTGATCTTTAGCAAGACATCTAGTCTTCCATTCCAACAATTCCTCACCTTACCTTGCCTCTTGCCTTTTCCCTTCCCTTCCCTTCCCTTCCCGGAACTTCCCTTCCCTTCCCGGAACTTCCCTTCCCTTCCCGGAACTTCCCTTCCCTTCCCGGAACTTCCCGGAACTTCCCTTCCCGGAACTTCCCTTCCCTTCCCGGAACTTCCCGGAACTTCCCTTCCCTTCCCTTCCCGGAACTTCCCCTTTTTCTTTTCCTTTCCCTTCCCCAAGAAAAAATGAACATTTTTTTCTTTTCCTTTCTCTCAAATAAGCGCAGTCCCTGTGCTTGCTTTAAAGGCTGACACTGTACTTACAAGAGTTTACAATTTCCATTTATGGTGACAGTGAAATTTTCTTTATGTTTTTAAAAAAAAAGGGTTCATTCATTCATAAATACATTTATTTCATTTGTCATTTAGAGCACTTCAGCAGTGCTTTAGCAGTGCTAAAAATGTGTCTTTCTGAGTGGTTTGCTTATGTTATTAGATCACTAACCATTATTTGTAAAAAAAAACAAACCTCTAATCAAAGAAATAACTTTTGGATTCCAAGGAGTAAATAACCAGGGATTCAGTGCTTCACAGTTAGACTGAGACCCTCATTTCTAACTGTCAGTAAATACATTCTGCCTTCAGATGATCATGATTTACATAAGCACTCTCTGAGAAATATTTATTTCTGGAAATGCAGCCTCATGAACACCCAGAAAAAAACATTAGCATCCTTTCTCTATTGGATATTGGAAATAGACAAAAATTGTCATATGTATTCTAAACGAAAGTCATCCTAGTTTTTGCATTGTACAATATTATTGATTCAGTAATGTTGCCTCAGGAATACTCTTTTCCACAGTACGTATCATGTCTAATACTTGACTCCAATACTTGCTGTCATTCCATTCTTCACCAAGATATTAAATAAAATGAATTGTCCTTGGCACAATGACAATGAAGATAAATGTCAAAACTGCTTCATCCAAAACTAAATGGAAAGTATCTAAGCATGCAAGATCAGTGTGTGTACTCTTTATGGCATTAAATAATGCACTATCTAAAAATTTCAAACATCAGAATTGTAATTTCTTGCAACTTTTTTCCAACACAAAATATATTCCTATAAATATAGATCTATATATAAAAGAATTAAATATAATTGTAACAAAAAATTGCACTATGCTGCCTTGTTTGAGAAAAAACCCCACTTATTTCAGAAAATTATACTAAAATATAGATGAATGCAAAAAAGACATGAAATTTGATTAACACTGAAACAAAAATAACAGACAAGAATTCAAGTGGATAAATCTGGTCGCACACATTCTTGTTATCCAGAAACTTCAAAGTATCTTGGTATCCAAAACTTCAAAGTATTCTTGGTATCCAAATTTCTCAGCAAAAATAAAACACTTCCAAAATACTTGTACCATCAAATTAGAAGAGCTTTCAGACACCAGAATAAATAGTATTGTAAAAAAAAAAATCTTAATATTTAAATCCCTAATGGGTAAAATTTAAAACCTGATAATAACAATAATAATAGCAAAAAACCCCACAAGACATCCCCCTGGTAAAACTGATTGTTTCTATAAAGGTGAAGCAGTACATGAAAACCCAGCAGGAAGAACAGCAGGTGATGACTGTAATCTTTATCCTTCTGTATCTGTGTATAAGTACACTTTTATCGGGTACATGAGTCCAGTGGGTAGAAGAACAGAATGTATTACCTCTGCAGTACAAGCACTTGAAAATCCTTGTGTTCTTCATATTTTTGCCTGCAGCCCTAATCCTTCTGTCCTTAGAAATGTCATTAAATTGCATTTCTTGCTTCAATCAAAACTAAAATATCATCCCTCAAGGATTATACTCGTGCCCAATTCCTATTAATGGGGGTCTGAAAAAATTTCAAAGACATATTTTTACTTAGAAAATTTTATGTTTCAATTATATATTCTGAGTAAATACTTCTGCCCATGTCTCTGCTTTGTCAGTATGATCCCCCAAAAAGAAAAATATACTAGTTGCTGGAGTAGGTTCTAAAAAGAAGACCTGCTAAATATTAATACAGGCAAGTAGAGATAGGAAATTTTCTGTTTATCTAGGTAAACCTTTCCTTCTAGTATCAGTGTGGTTTCTTACTATGGCAAATGTAACAAGGCCAAAAAATTGGTTTTTCCTATATGTGTTACAAGACTCATGGTAAAATTCAGTATATCTGTTACCTTTAAAGTTTATTCTCCATCCATGAATATTGCCCTAAATTGCTAATTTTTTTTAAACATGACCATGTTTGGTCAAAACTTATCTCAATGATCTGGAATAATGAAGGATTCATCTTAAGTAGCTTTAGTTTAAGTAAGTGGCTAATCTAAATCAGCTTCCCATCTGTTCATGCTTCATGCTAACAGAACGATGTATATCCAGAAGATAACTCTATTTCTCACATAATAGATCTCAAACAATGAGAAATAAATATTATTTTTTTCTCAGCTCTTTTTCCACCCACATCTTACTGTGATCCTCAAAGGAAAAAATAAAAAATCCCAATTCTTTTTTAATTCGGGAGCTATCCTACAAGTAGCCAAACCCATATTAATGACTCAATCTGCTGTTGACTAGGAAAAACAGTAGTGGAAAGGAGAGAAGATCTCATTTTAATGTAAGTGAATCCTTTAGCATTATACTGTCAACAGAAATAAAAAATAAAGTGAGAATAAATCACCTTTATACCTGTGGCAGGACATACATATCTTCATCCTGTTAAGTATCCAGATTAAGTGGAAGTCAAATCCCAAGCAATTTAACTTTTTTTTGCCAATTGTATTGATTTTGTCCACACAGATAGTAATCTATTTTCATATGCATATGGGTTAAGAACAAATTAACTAAAAATAAATTCAGATAATATATTAAAAGAATTTATATTGCTTGCCTGAATGACAGACTATTTAGTCTCAAAGCTTCATTCAGCAAAACAGGTAATACTCAATGTTTGTAAAATTTAGATTTTTTTAAACCTTTCTGCAGTAACTTGATCAAAATTTTATGCCCTTCAAAACTCTGACAACCAAGTATTTCCTGCGGAGTCATCCAGCTGTTTCAGGTGGCCTCTTTGACATTATTCATATGTATCCTAATGAGGAGAACACAGCCCTCTGAAAACCTGACAGTACATCACAAGCGTAACTTTCACATTTATTCTTGGGATCTTACTCACCTTCTTTTCCTATGTTCCTTGCTCCCAGTGGATTACTAAACTAGTAATATCCACATTCCCAGCTTCATATCGCAGTTGACAACTTCTCTCCCATTTATAGAAATGTTACCTAGGTCATGCTCCTTCCTCTCTAGTTGAAAACCAGGCATAAATCTTTCCTGTCAGGTTACTGTGTGCATCAAGACCTCTAAAGATGAAGACTGTGAGACATATGGTATTCACTTCTTGTCGTCTTCAGTTCCTCAGCACTGCTGCTTCCACTAGACTGAATTGATTGTCATCACAAGTCTGCTCCACAAGCCTGCCGAGGGAAGGTAGGCGGCACAGAGGAAGCAGAGATGTGTGCTATGTGATGAAAATTCCTGACTGAGGACAGATCTAGTGTGAAACCAAGGAGGTTTCTGTGGAGACCCCTCAGGTGTAGGTCCAAGAGGATGCAGCAGGATGATTTGATGCAGATGGGTTACAGCTTGTCTGACTAAGATGACATCTCTGAAGCTGTCTACAGACAATTAAGAGGAATCCCTTGATCAGAGCCCTTGGTCTATTATAGGGATTTTGACCATATGGACATCTACTGAACAAGTAATAAAAACCTTAAGCATTGTGGAAGGGTCTTCAGAGCACTGTGTTTGAATTTCTAATGTAAAGTTAGGGCCCAGCCAGGGAAATACTCTGGTTGACCAACCGCTCAGTGAGAAGAAAACACTCCTGAGTGTTACTTTGGGTTGCAGTGACCAGGAGAAGATGAGATCAAGATTTGGAGAAAGGCAAAGAGCAGCCTTTTGGACAGAAGATTTTGTTCTCAGGACAGCAGATTTTTACTTATTTAGAATATTGCTGAGTAATACCCTTGGAGCCCTGTACAAGGAGTGTCCAGAATAATACCTGACTTTTAGAGAAAAATTATTTGGAGCTCAGGAGAAAAGGACCCCTTCATGCAGGCAGACCAGAAATTTCTGTCAAAGGCCTGAACCATTATGCAGAGAACTTACATGCTAGAAATCATACAGAAAGTAAAAGCAAGGACAGAAATCAAAGAAAGACTATAAATGTATTGCTCATTCTGTTAAGGATAAAAAGGCCAAAACCTAATTAGAGCTAAAACTAGTTAGGGACATATATGTAATAGGAAGAGTTCTTACAGGTATGCTAGTATCAGAAGGAAATCCACATAGAATACAAACTGCTGAATGGGAGAACCAATTGACTGATAAATTATGTGGAAAAGGCTGATTTATTTAATGACATTTTCACCTCAGTCAATGCCTACTTTTTTAATTTTGCATATACATTTCTTATTTTGGGAGCAGGCTTACAAGAGACCAAGAAGCTTGGAGCAACTTAAAAATGTTGAACTTAAGTAGAGGATGCCAGATCAAATTGACCTCAAGGTTTCAGAGGTGCTGACTGCAGAGAACACATGGCTATTATCACCTATTAAAAATCACAGTAATCAAGAAAAGTCCTCAACAACTGAAAAAAGGAAAATATTTTGTTCATATTAAGACAGAAGGGAGATCAAGGGAGCACTAAAAAAAAGCAGCCCCACATTTACACCAGAAACTTCACAAATAGCATTCATTTGGAATTAATTTCTGAGCACACATGGAAAACAAGGCAATCAGGAACACACAGAGATTTACCAGTGGCAAATCATGCTCTACCAGTCTTAATGACTGCCATGATGCAACATGGGACCAGGGATCTGGATTATGACATAGAATACAAACATGAGAAATTTATGCATGGTGCTAAGAAAAGTGACTGATGTAATGAATGACAAAAATCAATGTCAGCAGGATCTAAAGAAATTTTTTGATTTTGCCTAGGGAAGACTTATTACACTTAGGAGGCAGAAGGGCCAAGCTCTGCACCTAGGGTAGTGTAGATGTGGGTGCTGGAGAGTGACTGGATGAGCTGCAAGGACCCAGGCTGAAAGGACTTGAGGGTGAGTGTTGACCACAAGGCCAACAATGTGCTCTTCCCCTGATCTGGATGAACTGTGCAGAACCTGCAGCAGAGGCTACAGGGGACCTAAAGAACGTGACTGGCATGGGGGGGTTGAGTGAGATGAGCTTTTTCTAGTCTGGCAAGGTTAAAGCTAATGCCCGTATTTGAAGAAGCAGAGATAAACGCCTTGCAGCAGTAGCAAACAACATAAAAGGGATTATAGAAGGAACAGTGGCCTTGAAGAGCAAGCTGGATAGATCAGGTTGTATGTATGGAAAAATGTCTTCATGATGAAATACCAGGATCCATAGAAAGTGTGGCTGCACCATCAGAGAAGGTTATGAAGTCAAAGCTTTGGCTGATCACCTCCAAAGAAAAACCAGAACACTTTTTAACCAGAAAGACGTCCCAACCCAACTTTTTAGAATTGCTTAGCTGCATCTGCCCTAACTGCAAAAGTTTGAAAGTTTGAAGACAAAATGATGATATATATTTTACCCCTCATTAATTCATACTCCACAGGCATCAGTTCCAGGAATCTAATGTTCAGTGTGTCCTCTCCTTTTTCATGTCCCAGTTTAGATCTTTTAGCTATGTCTTATAATGCATTTTCAGTTAATTTGTGGCTGCATCTTTCAAAAAAAAAAGAATTAGCTTACCTTTTTGGTTTTATTTTTGAAAATATCTCCCTTTTGCTACTCTACATTTTATAATCTTTTGTTTACTGTATTCTTTGCATACAATAAAAAAAAATTAAGAAACTTTAAATCCTAATTAAAGACTTAAGGGTGAGGTAGGATCCTCTATAACATCAGAAAAGTAATAATTTTGCAAAGTAATAAAAGTGATTACATAGTGATTTCATTCAGTTAAATTCAATCCACTCAAAAAGAACATATGTGTAGTTCAAAAAGAACAAAGCCATAATCAGGCAGATGGAAATACTTCTCATCCATTTTCAAGATATTCTAAATTAACTTAGAAATCTCTGTTTAAACAGCCTAAAGACAGTGTCCTCAGCTAGCTTTTGCACACTAATACCATGCATTTACTTTAACAAAATATAAAATCAGCACAAATAACTGAACTACAATAAGCCTGTTAACCATTCTGCAATACCTCCTACTCAGCAAAAAGAAGACGGCATATGATCAACAGAACTGAATTCCCAGCAGATTAGTTAAGTTAGTTTTATAATGTCACAGTGACAACTGTGGTTTGAAAACAGAGGAATGAGCTAAGCAGAAGTCTCTTTTAGCAATATGAAAGCAGAGAGCATTATAGAGAAGCTGGGAAAAAAACAAGCATTTGTTCTAAAAATAGATAGATGAAAAACAATTTTAAAACCAAATGTACTGTCCTATATTATCAATAGTACCACAACTGTAAGAGTGGTAGTCACAACACTAATAAATATGTTGCTCACTGAATTACAATAATTAGAAATGTATGCACTTTTGCAGATACAACAACTTAAAACATTTTTCTCTAGGAAAAAGATCTTATTGTACAACTATTTTTTCACAACATATTTATTGCTGTTGCAAAATCTGTTTAAATGGAAACAAATAATAGGCTAAATCAAATAAATTTCATTGCATTCCACATTACATAGAGATTTTGGTTCATTTATAATCTTAGATGGTCTAGCAATTTAGTTTTCAAAAGTTTTAAATCCTATTGACTGTGTCTTCTAGTAATATATTTTAGGTATTAATCTCTCTAACAAAGTGTCAAAGTCTCCACTATAAACAATGGGTTTTTCATATTCCCAATTGCTGTCAGTTTGGTGGAAATGTGTGAAAACTCCCCAGTTATTCAAATATAGGTAATTCAAAGGGAGTTTGTCCGATCAATGTGGGGCTCAGATTCTCAAAATCTCAGCTTCTCAATCTGATTATCCAGGTGGTTTCCATTTGCAACCTGCAATGCAACTATATTTATTGGTAAAGGATATTTATTTCAGAGACAAAGTTAGGGAAACAATTAAACAGACACATATGTTTATTTTAAAGAAATATGTAATCAGCACTAATCAAAAGATTGCAGGTTTGTTTTTTTAAATTTGGGATTGTTTCACTTCCTGAAACATTAGTCTCTTGCTTGACATTAGTATTCTTAATAACTACACATGTCTATTTAAATCTCAGTAGATAAACCTCAATGTACCACATTACTGAACAGGTGAATTTTTAATAATGACATAACATCCAGAACATCATCCCTTATCTGTCTTAAAGATTTTTTTTTCTGTTCTTTCCATATGAAAGCTCTTGGCTGGTTTTGCTAATTTGTTTGTGCTTCTGTAAAGTCCATAGTACACTCTGAAAAAGTAGAATTTTCTCCTCCCTGGTTTCAGTTTATGTAAATGGAATATGTGAGCCACAAAAGTAGCTGACATTGATCCAGAGCACACATGTAGAAATTCGTCTTCATTATACTCACCCTGACACCAATGGGTCTTCACTAGAAGCAAAATCAGGATCACTTCATTTAGCAACTCTCAATTACTATTTTTCCTTGTCTTCTCACAGCCCCCAATAAACTTTCCGCATAAACTTTCAGCAATATGCAATATGTTTTGAGTGAAAGAGTTCCACAGCTTCCTTCTACATTGCTTAAATAAACACCTTGGTGTTATTTTTGGGCTTCCCAGTGTCTGGATTTGTTTGATGACCCCCTGCTACTGCACACTTGATGCCATTTATGATCTTGTCACTCTACTTCTCTTTCACACCTCTGTTAAGCAGAAGAATTATTACCTGCTGTCACTTCACAGACAGAATCTGATTTTACCATTTTATTTTTCTACTTTTTCATTCATTCTCTGAAGGTTTTTCAGTCTGATCACATTTTTTGTTTGTTTGTTTTCCAGTCAAAGAACTGGGAATAGTATTTAAAAAGTTAAATATCATATTAGGCTACTGCATATCTGTTGATTGATACAATGATGTATGTAATATTCACTTATTTTCTCTGCTGCTTTCCTAATAAATGTTAACTGGATCCTTGCATTTTTTTCTGACCTCCTAAGCACAAGACCAACATTTTCACAGAAATATTTAACTGCTAAATTAAAGCTAAGTGAAATATGTAAAATATAAAATTGTTTTCATATCAACTTATATTTATATTCATTGAATTTGATTTTTAATTTTAATAAATTAAAATTAATTTAGTCAGTCATTCAGGGCCTCTCCTATTTAACACCTTTAATGACTTAGTATGATCTCCAAATTTGCCACATAATTATACACTACTTTTCCAGCATATTCACATGTTCAAATATATTTTGAGACACATGGATCACAGAATAAGTCCCCTGGAACTTCACTCTTGGCCTCTGTTGCCTGTGAAAACTGACACAAAAATCAATAATTTCTCCAATATTTTACATCTTTTTATGAATGTGGGAACTTTCTTCTTAGCCAGCTGCAGTTTTCTTTGTGTTTTCTCTTAGCCATCTGTGCAATTTCCTGCAGTGTTTGGTAATATTGACACCATTAGATGTGTTCTAGCTCTTTTTTTTAGAAAGATATTATTTAAGTTTGAACCCTTTTGCCCCACACTGATTTAATGGACCACACTCTTTCAATATAAAACTGGCAACATAGTTGAAACCACACACCTCAAAAGCTATGAAAATAAATTTAACAAAGAATTTCACTCCACATGTACGATTTGGTTATTTCATCCCAAGTGACTTCAAAAATCTTGGGTGAATATCCCTTCATTTTGTTTTTTACCACCTCAAACTGGCAAACCATGATTTCATATGAGCTCCCCCACAAAAAAAAATAATGTGTGAGAATCTACAAAAGTCCTTCCATAGCACGAACAGCATTAAAATATTCTGACCATTTTATTCCTATAGCTTCTTCTAAGTGCTTCTGTTTTCCTTGATTATCTTTCAGCATTACAGATGGGCTCCAAGACTTCCCTCTGCTCTGTTGTAGAAACAGAATTTCTTGATTCTAGTTTCTTTCAATTATTTTAGTCGAGAAATCTCTTAAGTATCTTGGAATTGATTTGATTAATGTTGCTCTGGGTTTGTTGTTTGGTTTTTTGGTTTGTTTTTTTTTTGTTTTGATGGGTTTTTTGTTTTTGTTTTTGTTTTTTTTGTTGTTTTTTGGGGTTTTTTTGTTTTTTTTTTTTTTTCAATTTGTATTTAGTTTTGCATTTAGTCCTTACATTTTCTTTAAAAAATCTTCAGCTATTTGAAGGTCATCTTGCCCTCAGCAGCCTCTGATACCCTGCTGATTAGCCGTGTGGTTTCCCTTTTACCCTTTCTCAAGCCTTTCTAGCTAAGCAGAATGTATTTGCTCTCTGCCTTCAAGAATACCTTAAATAGTCTCTATGCCATCTGCCATGACTTTACCCTCTTATTATTCCTTCCAGATTCTCCTGAATAGGAGTCCTTGTTTATAATTGTCTTTTCTAAAATTCAGCTCAACTGTGGGGAGATTTCATGGCTTCCTTGCAGATCTGCAAGGATATTGAATCTAGAGGGAGAAGTATTTTGAACAGCATCCACTTGGCTTTTGTTTCCTCTCTCATGGCATCTTCAACAGTCCAGTCCATGAAAATCACTGATTTAGTCTCAGCATTCCTCTAAGATTCCTTCTAAGATCCAGTCTCAGTAACAGCCTCCTCCCTGGCAGGAAGCTCCGGGGCAGAGTGGTGGCTGTCCTTCCTCCACCCCTCTTTAGACAATAGCTTACCACTGCCTTGTGGTCAGCTTTTATTAACAACATCACTGCCTTGCTATGAACCCAGCACATCACTGATCAGAGGGGTAAAAAAAACTGTCCCTTGGGGATATTCACAACATGTGACATTTGGGGCAGCTCTGTCAGTTGAGGGACACTTTTATATAACCCTGGTGATCACCAAGTTTTCGTAATCTTTGTCTTCCATTCCGCAAAAGAGTTATTTTAACATATCCCAATTTTTCTCATGAATGATGGTGATCCTCGTCTTTAAAAAAATTCAAGTGCTGAAATTCTGTCTTGTAGACAAGTCTAGAACTGTCAGCGTTTTGTTTTGCACACCTTATCCTTTCAAGCCTATTGTCTGCTCCAGGTGGCTTTTCAGATGCCAGCTAATGAAACAATGCACTAGTACTCTAGAAATATTTCTGTAGGCATTTCTTGTATGCATGACACATAAACCTACAAAAGGACCCATGAGTTGCTGTAAAGTCAGCTTAGTTGAAAAAGTTCTGCTGGTCTTGTCAGTATGCTTGGATGGCCATAACGGAAATACCACATTTTTTTTGCTGTTCAATAAGATATTCTAATTATCTCCTCTAGTTTTAAACTATGAAAAAGCATTTCAGTCATAATTATCTGCCAGCAATTTCTGAAATTATGTATTGAAATGCTATCTCATGGGAGTATCTGCACAATATACAGACATCATCTCAATTTATATCCAATATTGAATACTTATCTAAGGATTTAATTTAAATCTATGAAAATCAAGCAATCTGAATTTCTGCCAATGACTTTGCTAGTAAAATAAGACATGATATATGACACTGTATGAGTGTGCATGTACACTGAAATTTACTTTCCAGCATGAAGTCTCAGTTAAGCAGGTGCAAACAACAGCACGTGATTTATGTGACCTGTGGTTTGCAGTGTTATCTTCCAATTAAATTTTCCACCTAAATTAGACCTACATGTTGGTATATGTTGATCATTTTTGCATTGCACAAATTATACAAAACTACTCCTGGGACCAAGTCATTATTTTTCATATCTCATGTATTTTTTGAAAAAAACTGAGCATTGTTTTAGGTGGGTTTTGTGCAATAAAATTCTTACACACAAGCTGATCTAGAACTCAGCATAGCAGAAAAGCATTTGCAAGTAGTAACAAATTATTCCACTGGATTTTTATTGGGCTATTTTTCAAATACAGATGAATGCATTTTGTTCACAAAAATAAGAGCTTTTTCAAGTGTTACTATTAGGCAATGATGGAAGTGTTCAAAGTATCATTCTGAATTTTTCTTATTGTTTCAGTAATGTTGTCCCCTTCTTAAACAACTGAATACTTGTCTCAAAGAAGAAGCTCTCCAATTTTAACATATTGATTATCCAAAAAGGGAGGAAAACCAAGCCCATGCCAGTTATGTGTCCAAATAACATATTCTAATGACACAGAAATGACATCACAGTAAGAACACTATAAGCCAAAAGCTGAATTGTGTGTGAACAAAATACAGCCATCATTCTTTAACAAATACAAAGGTTTCATTTATCCATTGCACCAAAGGAAATTGACCACTAACTTTCATCAAAAGAGTCAAATCATAAGATCATCCCAATTTTTGCCAAATGAGGGAGCCTAACATAAACTTACTTAATTTTCCGATTTCCTGACAAACTTCAAAAGCTGTTTACGGCTTCAGAGTCACAAGCAAAGACAGAGGTCAGGTCTTTCACCAAAAAAATACAGTAACATGAGCATCTTTTGCAGTAACAGGACTTGTGGCACTTACTTCAGCAGAGCTGGCATTTCATTAATGAGCAGGTAAGGGTGCCATGCGTGCACACACACACGAACATACACGCATAACACTTGTTAGCACATTAGAGCAGAGCAACACATTTTTAAGATATCTGCCCCTCACAAAGTTCACCCACAGATTTTTTAAAATGAATTTTGTTATTGAAAGGTATTTTTTCTGTTAGTGAGCACTTAAATGCTTCCATAAATGAACGGAAAGAGAAGCTATTCAGCTTTAAAAATCAGATACATATAACTGGACTTAAGACGAGTTAGTTAAGTGAACTGGGAATGCAATGCATTACTTTTCTCTTTGAATTACACATAGGCTAATGGACTAAGGAAAAAAAGGGGAAAAAATTATTCAAAACAGCTCTAGCATTGAAATGTTCAATAACTACAACAAAACACTGCATTAGTTGAATAACAATGATTGTTCTTAACTGCAAACTGTAGATTGTTCTAAGAAACAATCTTTTATTCTGTAGCTTTTCAAATTATGAGCAAAAAGTATCAAATTCATGGTCTCATCAGTATGCCAAAACAAACAAAACACCAAACAAAAACCTTAGAACACACATGCCCCAGAAAAACCCAACCCCCCAAATGACCAAACCAGTTTTAGAGTAAAAAGAGACAGCTGGCAAAAGGTCTCTGTATAATTTGGGAAACCACCATTATTTGACTACATTCATTTCACTCTTAAACACCCAAATTTTCACTTAGTAAAACTCATTGATAATAAAACCCCTATCCCATTATATATTTAATTTCTTCCTGTGGATATTAAAATAAACTATGTTCTGAAATTAAGAGTTAAAATACCTCCTTTTGTTTTCCATACATATTTGCCTATATAAATATACTTCATCATTTTACAAATTACAGTATTTATATTAAAGCTTTCATTCAGCAAATCATTACAGCTTAACAAGAAAAAACAATCCCTGTGTTTTGGTTCTGTCTTTAAATCACTTTTGGAGATAATGAAAACCAGCCAAAATGAGTGACTGCAAATGATACAAACAACACATTTATTTAGAAAAATAAACTGAAAATGTTGCTTGTCTGCTAGATTTCTCCATGAAATATAGACAAATGGCTAGAAAAATTTTATGTCAAGTACATATTACAAATGACTTCTTTAGCAGTAACTGGGACTAAATGTCAATGTTCAACAAGAACATTTTTTGATGTATAATTCAAAAGATTAAATTTCTTGGCTGCTAATATGATAAAAAATGGATGCTATTAAAAAAGAATTATCCCCTTTTAAAATACACCTTATCATGTTGCTGCTTTTTCATATATATACATATGTATATATGTATGTATATGCATGTATTTATTTCATCCTAAGAAAGGATCATAATCCTTTCTGTGAAGAGATCCCCATAGTGAAAGAGAGCATAAATGTCTTTCTTCAGTTCTAACTTTTTAATTCCATTTGGAGCCCTGGCAAAGTATAGCTTGTTGTGGTCAAAAATCTCCTGGGGCCATCTGTGCAAATGGTGGCACACATCATTACCCTGAATGGAAGTGACAGTGCAAATAATAGAAGTGCATCGAGATGCAATCTCTAAGAGCGGAACTTCCTCAAAGTTGGGTGGAGGACAGGAGAGAGCATCCTTTTAAGTGACTTAACTTCACTTATGCCCTGTTCCTGTATGGCTTTGAATATATACAAGAGACAACAGAGGTTTTCTTCCCCACAGACAGTAACATTCCTCTGTTACAATAAATGTATCCATTTTCTGAAATTACTAAGTGCTTCCTTTTTCCTTTTGGCTACATATTGAAATATTTGTTGATGCTGGCTGTACCCATAAAAAAACTTGTTTGGTACTCTGGTTGCTCAGCATAGAACTCAGGCGTCAGGCTTGGAGACAGCAGTTTCTGCAATGGGGCAAAACATTGAGTTCTCTTATCCTTCTTTCCCACTGAATGGAATTTAAGGCTGTGGCTTTTGCCAGGACTCAGCTTGTAGCTGTCAGATCTGAAAAAGATGATTCAATGCAGATTACACTAGTGCTCAGTTGTGCTCTGACTTCAAGGGTTCTTCCATTCTCCACTAAGGGTCAGGTTTCCTGTTTACTTCTCAGATCTGGCCTGCAAGAAGTCACCATGATGAATCTGATATGCAAATTAATTGACGTGCCTCCAAATATAGATACTCCTTCAAGCCTGAAGGTGCTGTTAAAAAGAAAAGAAGGGCAAAGTTATAAAAAATACTACTTTAAATAGGCAAGTTAATAAACGAAATATAATTTTGAATTATCATTTCAGTTTTCATGTAAGCAGGAGTTAAAAAAATAATGGTATTTTGGAATGATCTTTTACAGTTCTACTTTATTATTTATACAAGCCTTTTTTTCTGGGAATAATGGGTTTAACTTCAATGGTGTCTTTGAAATCACATTATTTACATCCCCTGTGAAATCTGGACTCTAATACTTGTTCATAAATTAAATAGAAAGTGAACTCAGCAGAAGTTCCCCACCTGAGAAGTAAGTTTTCTAGTCACTAAAATACTATATATAATTCTCATTTGGGTCTTTCATATTAATTTTTGTGAAACAGTTTTAATTTTTATAAGACACTAATAATGTTGCAATCCAATGCTGAGGTTCACTGACTTAGTGAGTTTTCCTAGCTTTATTTTTTAGGGAAGATAAAGCAGCAGTATCTAAAAAAGAAACCTTAGAATACTTACTTGTTGGTAGCTAGGACATTAATTTGGGTTAAAGGATTAAATTCACACATCCTGAGGAAAAGAATAACAACTACCTCTTGCACTTTTGTTGATTTATACCTGGAGGTACATACTTCAATGAAGAGGAAAATCACTTTGCCATTAGCTTTGTAAATCTAGCTCCTCCTTCACATTTCCTCATATTTCTTACTTGAACAATTTAAATTGATAAAGATTGTCATGGGGTAGGACAGAATTTCACTGTCAGACAAAAAAACCCAAAAGAATCTGAATTTGGTGTAATGTAAATTCTTTTAGTTTTTTCCCCCAGCATGAAAAGATGAAATATTTAATGAGTATTTATTTAACACTCATAATTGTTACAGTGACCCAATAGCCTAGCAAACATGGTAGATTTGTGATACCACTGGTTTAGCAGGAAGTTGTTTTCCTAGTCAAGTATTCAGGGTTTGACTCACATTGTTAATGAAAAAGAAGAGTGCTCTAAACATCTGTTAGCAGCTTACTTTTAAACTGAAGTCAGTCTTCATATCACTAAAAACACACAGCACTTTCTCAGCTGTCACAGTTTCAGGCTTCAATTATATTTGGGCTAATGATTCCTGTATGTTATTACCTCATTAGAATCACCAAAAAAGACAGTATTACCCTTGAATGCAGCTTAATTCTTAGGAACAAGATGAATATAGTACAACTAACATACATTTAAAATAATGATAATAATACTCACAAAAGAGATAATGCAAATATTTGTATTTGTTGTCGGAAAACAGTTGTTCCTCAAACTTAGATTCTCAATAGAGTAAAATACAATGCTGAACTCTGTAGACATGAAGAGCAATACAATTTTTTCTTTTCCTCTGAGTTGCAATTCATAATCATAGAAAATATCATGCTGTCATAGTTTAATCCCAGCCAGCAACTAAGTAATATGCAGTTGCTCAATCACTCCCTACCACACAGTGGGCTGGGGAGGAGAGCTGAAGAAAAAATTTATAAACCCAAATAAAATTAAAATATTGTAATAAAAATTGTAACAACAACAACAACAAAAAACTGTAACAAAAGTGAGATTACAAAAAAAAAAAAGATAAATAAATCCCAAGAAAGAAAAGTGATAAGACAATTCAATAAGGCTCACCACCTGCTGACTGATGTCCAGCCTGTCCTTAAGCTGTACGAGCAGCTCCCACCCAACTCCCCCCAGCTTATTGGACATGAGTTTATGGTATGGAATGTCTCTTTAGCCAGTTTGGGCCATCTCTCCTGGTTTATTCCCTCATGGCTTCTTATGCACTTCCTCACTGGCAAAGCAGAGGAAGTTGAAAAGTCCTTGATTTAGGGTACACACTACCTAGCAACAACAGAAACACCAGTGTGTTCATAATCACTATTCTTATTCTAAATCAAAACCCCACTAAGAAGAAAATTAACTCTATCCCAACCGAACTCAGGATGTCTGCTTACAATTTCTCCACAATTCTTGAATTTCTCCACAATTTCTGTCATTGACTTGTCAACCCACACAATTCGATTCATTCCAAGTCACACAACCATGTGACATCCACTCTCATTTCATAAACATTCCACCAAGGAAAAAAAGACAGTCTTTTTTCTTTATACTAACTGTGATAAAGAGTAAAAAAACTATGAAAATATTTTGCACCTTTCCACATTAACAAAGAATATGTTCAAACTAAAAATTATGGTTAAACTTGCTCAGCAGAAAATTCATTAGGTACCAATGCCTGCGTCAAAAAACCAGCTGTTCCTCTTGCTACCTTCCCCAAAAATCTGTATTTGAAAACCATTGCTGTACACATGAAGAAGTGGGCAGCAAGAGGAAAAAGGCCAGTTACTGAAAAAAACCCAACCTGCCTACTAATTACAGACTCCTATCCTGAACTGTCTAGTTTTAATTCCTGTAGTCTGTACTGTTTTTGATAGCAAGGCTGTACATTCAGATCTATACATTTAATTCATCATAAAAAAATGATTTTGTTACAGCATATCTTGTCAATAAAGTAATAAAACCCTGACCCTATTAAAGTCATTACTAGGGAGCTAGGGCTCAGACAATTTACAGGAAACCATTTTGTTCATTCATGTCCCTTCTCCTTTTCAGTAATTGGGCAGCATCACCATGTCATTCTCTTTCTTCTACAGCATCATTATTTAGTCCCAAGAGCTAGAGAATCAAAGAAATCAATGTTGCTCTTCTCCGCATTATTCAAAACTAGATAACCAGTCTTCCGTACTAAAAAATAAATTTAACTTTGCTGTGTGTATTACCTGAAAACCATCTACATCCTTCTGCTTTGTTCTGTTTGTCAGTCTTAAAAAACTGAGAGTAAGTCTAGTCCCATCTACAAGGACATGCTCTTTCTCATCATGGCCATGACCATATTCACTCTGGACAAATTGCTATGCAGAACCCTGTGGATGGAAAATGTTAAGGGACAAGGCTACTAAGGGAAGGCTCCTTTCAGCCTCAGCCCCACAAAATGGCTAAGCCATTTTCAGATACAGAGAAACCACTGCATTTATTGGTCTTTAAATAAAGACCAATAAATAAAATGACATAATTGGAAGACACAAAGAAAATTATAGAGAAGACATCAACTTTGAAGTGAGATGTGCAGTGACAATGTCAATGATCACAGAAAGGAATAATTTTAGTGATGCTTTCTATACTGGGCCTTGTGCCCTTTATCAAGAAAAAAGGAAAAAACAACTAGGACATGTACTTCATGTTCAATTGAGAAAGGGAGAGTGACTTGATTTTTACTAAGATGTGTAATTTCTGCATCATTTTAAGTCTGGTAGAAGCACCTGAAATACTAGCCAAAAAAAAAAAAAAAAAAAAAAAAAGGTTTGTTATTTGGGCTATTTTAGCCCAGACAGTATAATCTGGACATATGTTATTATCTGTCTTAAGTACACTGCAAGTCAGAGCACATGCCCAGCTATTAGTTGTACTCACATATTTAGAAGTACAACAAAAGTTCTTATTTTTTGAAAAAAAATATAAAAAATCATATAATAATAAATCTTCCTAAACATAGTGCAGATATCTTCTAGATATTGTTTAAATACTAATGGCATCTGTTAAGTTGTTTTAGTGGTTTTGGTTGGCCAATTTGAGATTTCCTGGCCAATGCACCAATTAATGTGGTGGGTCTGGCACTGGCTAAATGCCAGTGCACCCACTAGAATATACTTATTTCCTGCTGTGATGCAGGATTAGGAAGAAGTAAAAGCAGGCTCAAAACTTTAAAAGGGTATAAAGAAAAGTTTATTAACAGAACTAAAAGAATAATAAGAATCAGAACAAAACCTCTGGAACACTTCTCCTCCCCCTACAACCTTTTCTTTCCCACTACCAATGCACAGAAACAATTCAGTCAGTTTATCACCTCTAGAATACTCTTTCTTCAATTCACTAAGGGAGAGGAGTCCCTCTTGTCATTTCATGTGGTCTTCTCCCCAAGAAAACAGTTTGCTCTTGGCTTTTAAATTCCACAAATAGCAGCCACCCAGGAATCTGCAATCGTGAAGTCCCTCCCATCTTTTCACAACCTTCCCACAGCTGCATTTATGGGCCACGTCAACTTATGGTATACTATTTTAAGGAAGAGCTGTTCAAGAGAAAACTTTCTCTTATCTAAGATCATCTTCATCTCTGAGAATAGAGGTCTTCTTTCCCTGGGGGCAAAGGGTCTTCATCACTCTTCTCTCTCTCTGTTCAAACTTCTCATGGGATCACAGCTACTTCAACATCTGCTTGCTTTAGCATAGATGCCTTTGCTACACTTTGAACACTTAATCCCCATACTTCTCAATGATTTACAGGAAAAAAGAGTCTGATGTATCAATGGTATTCTTCTCCATAGCTTTACAAGAGGATTCCAGCCCAAAACTAAAGGCATCTCCTCATTCTCCTTCCCACCTGGAATTTGATTTCTTCTTTTCTGACCTCAGTGTCTTATGTTGCCTTCTACGTGTCTTTACTCTCTTTCTTTTCTTTCACTAGAGAAAGGATCAATGCTTTGCAAGTTTCATCTGCGCAGCGAAAGAGTTAAATCTCGCCCAGCCTGCAGGTCATCATGTGATCCCTGCCGGGCTGCGGCCAGCACTTACCGTGATGTACTTCAGGCTGCACCGGGGGCTGTGTCAGGGTCGGTCAAAGACCGTGGTCAAAAGCCATGGCTGGTCTTTGGTTTTGCTGCGTTCAATCCCAGCCGCGGGGCCACTCTCGGCGCGGGCTGCAGGGCCGCCTCTGGCCTCAGCCGCACGACCTTGTGAGGCGGCCGCGCTGGGGAAGCGCAGCTGGTGACAAGATGTTCTCAGCCGTGGCCCGGCCCTGCCTCTGCCAGGGCCCCACGGCCTCCCCTCTCCCTGCCTGGCCGCTGCTGGGGCCCGGCCCGGCCGGGACAGCGCCGCTGGGCTCCCCGCAAAGGGCGCGGCCCCGCGGCGGAGCCCACCCGGCCCAGCCCGGCCAAGACGAGAGAGGCCAGGCCAGCCTTGTTACCTGTTCCCAGGCCGGGAGGAAAAGAGAGCATTCCCGGCGTTTGTTAATTTTAAAATGTAAACCTCGCAGAGGTGGATCTAGTGTTTAATTGGCTATTAACATGCCTATTCCTAAAGCTAGCCAGCAATTGGTTTGGCTAGGCGCAGAGGAAGATCTCAGCAGCTCTTCTCAGAAAAAAAAAATCACTTTCCTGGGCGGCTCCAATGCAAAACCAACACAGCTGTCTGTTGTATAAATTACTTACTTATTTCTGAAAGATACAGAAATATTTAGATTCAGACGTAGACTATTTTATTTATTTTATCTTAAGCTTTTTACTCTTTTAGGTAAGATTAATTACTATTCTAATTCCCTCATTTGAAGAATTACTAAAAGCAAAGGGAATGCTTCTCTAAAATTTTGGAGATTTTTGCTAGTTTCTACTGTCCAAGAAATCATCATCATGATACCTGTTGAGACATCTTTTTCTGTAAAACTAAAATACCTAAATGGGAACAACACAGGATGCTAACAAATCCACCACCAAACATTTTTTGTAATTATTCCTACTTTTTTCATCAGAAGATTCAGAAAACATACTTATGTGTGATTTCCCATACTACTGTTTCAATCCATAAATAATTTATTTGTCAATAAGCGAATAAGAAATCCCAGTTGCTTATTGGAAGTTTATCTTTCCAAGCTTAAGAAGAGATTGAAAATGGCATGAAAAATGAAAATATTTACACATTACAAATGAAATGTATGCATTTCCCTTTTCTTCTTTACACACTACAATTAATTTATGCATTGACAATGTGCATTAGCTTCTACAAAAGTATTCTTGTGATCCCAGTAGCCTCTCCTAGCAACACTTAATGAGATTATGAAGTTCTTTTTCATGCCAGTTTTGTTATCTCCAGAGCTTTCCCTATATAAAGTTCTATTAATACAATCATGAATAGAAAACCATAAACTATGTCAGAATGTATATGATGAAAGTATTTACTAAATATGGTTATCCAACTGAACTCCAGCTGTTTAAGTAGTGTATTCATAGATATTTACTATCTTTATCTGCTTGCACAACAAAATGAAGTCCACCAGAACATTGACTCTGAGAGCTACTGTAATTTTTATAGTGAGAAGCACACAATCAATGTCAGAGGCAATGTGCTTATCAATAGATGAAACTCATAAAATCTCCTGCTTGTTACTTATGTACTACTGGCCAAATTTATGTAGCGCTTGTCCCAGTCAAGTCCCTAACAGTTTAGATTTGAGAGAAGTAATATTGTAGGACCTGCAACATGCAATCAAGCCTTTTCTCTGTTTTTTGGGGTTTTTTTGGTGGTTTTTGGTTCGGTTTGGTTTGGTTTTGTTTTTGGGGTATTTTTTGTTGATTCCACTAGTTTCCAATATAGCTGATATCTAAGCAGCTAAAGTTACAAGGTAACAGGTACCAGGTATCTTGACCATAATTTACCATATGGGTTGCTATGATGAATGTAAAAAATGGTAAAACTCCAACTAAAAATTACTAATAGGGAAAAGAATGGAAAAAGACCTAATGATGTATCCTGGGAAAACCTGGCAGTCTTGTTCACTGGTCAGAAGCATGTTACCTTTTAAAAGAAGAACACATAAATTTTGAGTAGAGTAGTATGTACAGGATGCACAGAAAGTATATCTAAATTAGATTTTTAGAATTCCTCAGACATTCTTTTGGCAGTGACAGTACATTTCTCTTTATTATTTCAAATTTTAGAAACATTTTCATCAGGTAATTGTTCTTTACATGACTTTATTTTCATTTGCCTTTTTGATTTGTTAGGTGTTAGAAAACTGTTTTGGCGGAATCATAATATATATTTTAAGATCAAATTGGTTATCCCAAGTGTGAAGTCCTGGGAAGCTTATTTATTTTCTCATGACTTTTTGGATATCTTATGATACATCTTTCATGAGAAAAGTACTCACAAATATTTCTGGGAGGGTGATTTTGATTAATTTTGTCTCTCAGATACATGTTTCCCAGCTCCCAGAAAATTATTTTCTCAAAAAATCATCTTATGCTTAACTACCATGCATAAAAAAGTAAGAAATTATCAAGAAGATGAAACCAGCTTTTTCTTTGTACTATAAAATTTGAGCTATGCATTTCATTTTAAATTAAGAAGTGATAGCTTGTCCCAATATTTATTTGCTGACAGGCTTCTGATGTAGATTTGCTTAAAAAGCAAGTCTAATTACACATACATGCTAGCTTATCAATTGTTGTAATAGAATATATATGTCAATATGTAAATATAAACATTTATATGTATATTTATGTATTATTCATGTGTCTTATGTATGTGTATACATATAATGTACATATAGACATATTAATTTGCTTTTTCTTCTACTCGTTTGGGCTAGATGCTGGACAAATCTTGGACAATACCCAGAAGACTGCAGCCAGTTAGACTGTAGTTTGCAAGGTCACATCCACAAGCTCAAGTGGCCACTACAGTTGTGCCAACAGCAGCAACCCATGCGAGAATGATATTGGGTGGGTCTCTTTATATAGAAGCACTCAAACTTCAGCTTAGTTCCATCCCTAGGAGATACATCCTAATGATACTATGGAAGTTACTGTGAACTGACAAATACTTTAATGTCTGGAGTGGTTCTTCAACAGGAGACATCAATTGTTTAGCTATAGGTTCATTTAAAAAGAAAAGTACTTGAGCATTGCTGCATAAGGGGTTATGAAATAATTTATATCATGTGCTCAGTAGACAATAATCAAACCATAAAGCCAGTCTCACATATGAGACACTTCACTCTGTAAAAGAAAATTTGGCTGCATTTCTATTCTGGTTGCAGATTTTTTTGGAGATCCAAGCAATAATTTTAATCAACATATTACAAGCTAGCATTTTATTTCACTCTGCCCTTTTCAGGGTCTACAGATTTCTGTTTATTTTCAGAAGTGAATAATCTGAAATATTCAACCTACAAGCCAAAACACTAAAAAAGAATTTTGATGTTTGTTGAGGTTTGGCTACACTTGTGAAACAAATAAACCCTACACTGCTAGTGGTGAACAACAACTCGTTTATTCAGCATCCTTCCCTGAGTATGAAGGGATGCAGATGAATGTCTACCTGAACCTGAGGCCTACTGATGCTTTCCCAAATTCAGGCTGTGATCTGAGATTCTCCAAGGGAATCTCCTGTGGTTCAGGGAACCCACTTACTCATTACTGCATTTTTTTAATATAAGTGCAAGGTAATATCGTAATATTTTCATCTTTCTGCCCTTATTTTTATCCGCCTTTTCATGCTGAGTCAAAGCAAATTTCCTTCATTAGTTTGAATGCATATCTGTGTCAACTAGAGGTAGAACAAAGATTAGTAAACAAAAGAGATACAACATTTTATTTCTAATGATTAGTGAAATATAGCTACTAAAACACTTGGGAAGTTGGTTACAAAGTTTGTCTATATAGTTTAACGTGGGCAATATCAGAGTAAGTAAATATTGAAACAAAAAATGTCAAGGATGTAGGAGGTTTGCATTTGGAATTACTGCCAAAGTGTGTCACATCCAGTATCTAGTGCTTGGAAGTTCCTTATCAGTGCTACACCTGATACCTCTTTAATTAATCTGAGGACCTTGCCATCTCTGCCTTCCAGTTCTTGTCAGAAAGTAAAAAGACGGAAAATCTGATATGTAACAAAATATACCAGCACCCTGTACCCCATGTAAGTCAGTATTTTTTTCATAAAAATTCAGATATCCTGTGGCATACTTTTAAAACAGTCAGTTCCTGGAGCTGATTTTATAACAGAAAACAGGATGATAATAAAAATCATTGTGAACCTACACTCAATGAATAAAATTAAATTACTTTGATATACAGCATATTCTACTTGACAAAGGAAAAAAGCCCTTTTATCAGTCAGGAAAAGGGACATTAAAATCATTACTACTGAAAGTTCACACAGAATAGTTAAATGCTTTAAAATACTTGCATCTGCTATTATTTAAAAAAATTTATGTTTCAATTTTTAGAGTTCAGAGGTTTTTGTATAATTACATGTCTTAAAGTGACCTGTAAATGGTTTGAAAATCATTCTCCGCAGAGTACATCTTCCAGTTGACAGGTGTAACCTTTTCTTATTCAGCCTGAAGCTGGGAAGGATAGATGATAAGTGAGCTGGCAGCCCTCCACCTCCTTATTTAAAAAAAAAAACAAACTATATGGGTGAAAAGAGACATGTAGGACACAATGTAGCTATCAATATTTCTACCTTTTTTTTTGACATTTACAGATCTTTCATCTATTTCAAATTACTCAAGCAATCCATCAGCCTTATAGGATTAGACCTACTTTGCAAGACAAAAGGACTTAAGAGACATCAGAAAAAATCCCTAAATTCTTTGATGCATTTTTTCTGCAGTTTGCCTGTTGAGGGATGAAATAATTTGTGATTCTAGCTAACCACTCGCTGTTCATTACCATGTGCTTTACAGGATTTATTTTTTCCTTTATCATTTGGCACAAATATTTTGCCACACAAGAAAAAAGTATTAATTTCACTGACAGTAGATATATAGAGATTACTGAAATTACATTATCCTGTTCTCCCTAAACATGCCAATGTGACTAAAGGGACACAGTGATTCATTATTATTACTGTTCATTATTATTCTAGTTAGTAAAAATATTCAAATTCAATTATTTTCTTTAAAATGGGTTTCTGTGATGTTGCTGGACACTGGGATGTTCCATCTTTGTTTCTAGGAAGTTTTAGCTACTAGAACTTACTGATTAGCTCACAACTGTATCTTGGGAGAAATCACTAAATCCAGTAGAGGTCCTGAGGCCAATGAATAGAGTTTACTACATGCTTTAACAGCCTGTTGGAAGACTTCCCACCCACCCAATCACAGCCCTTTTCCAGCAGGCAGAATAGTAAGGGTTCCATTAACTGCTTGAGCCTTTCTGCACTGTGAAAGAAAGTGTCTAAGCATTCATTTACCAAGACTTAACCAGTAACTTTCTTGAGCTCCCAAGCAAATCATGGTGTTAGGAAGAAATGGAATATAAACTACAACAGAGACTGAATATATTTTTAGATTGGAAGGTAAAAATAATATCAAGATATTATTTGGTATCTTCATATGCGTAGTAGTTTCAGCAGCAAATATGCATGAAAGAGACCAACCTGGCATGGCATTTACACTGAAGATATTTGGAAGTCTTCTCATGGAAAACAATATGTATTTTCCAGGAACATTAACCTTGGAAAGAGCTCTAATTTTTGATTACTCTACCAGAATGTACATGCTTACAGGATTATAAAAACAAATACAGGAATTTATAACTTTTGCAAATATACAGTGATTCAATGCAAACTTTCCCTTTTGGGGTCAACTTTTGTTTCAACAGCTCTTGCAAATACCTGTACATAAAACAAGAGATGGTCCTCTGCAGCCTCTCTTAAAATCTACTTATTGGCTTTCTTACCCACCACTCAAACACAACAAAACATATGAAACTGACATAAAAAAGGAGTTTATCAGAAATGTCAGTATTTACATTCTTCTTAGGCACTCAGAATTATGCCTTTTAATTTATTTTGAGCAATCCTAGAAATGAGCTTCCAGAACTTGATTATGTAGGTGTGACATAACATTGTTATAGCTGTTACAGACCATTTGACAGGAGCAAAAGGGGAAGGAAACTATATCTTAGATAATTCCCTCTGTTCCAGTCATAATGCACTCTGTTTTGTTATTGTGGTGGGTTTTGTTTTTTTGGGTTTTTTGTGCATCCACGTGTGTGCATGTGAATGCATGGAAGTGTGCAAAGAATTGCGTTTTGGACAGCACAACAGAGAGGGGAAGTATTTACTGGAAACTCTAACCTGGTTAAAATAGTAATGAAAAATGAAATGGCTTCATATTTCCCCTGCAAACTCAAGGTCTTGGCCTTGAAAGATTAAACTTTCTTCACAATTAATATTGAAAAATATATTATTCCTCATTATCACTTCCCTTTAAAGTTACCTAAGATCCTCTTAACTCTTAATGCCTTAAAGTGCATCTAAGAAAGGGCAATACAATAATTTTTTAGTGATGAAAACCAGAACAGCTACTTTTATGTCCAATTCTTGTATTTTGTAGCCACAAACATGTCCTGGATAATAATCTGAATCATCTGTATCAATAATTGGAACAAAATAGTTACTGCTTGCAAAGAAATACTGAACTTTTAAAATACATTCCCTAGATAACAAAAAAGGCATCAACTTATAAGCATCACTAAAAGTAAAGATGCTAAATTTACTTCTGTAAACTGCTTTTTTACCTGTGCCATTGTAATTTTCCAGTTAGAAAACAAAGAAAGCAAAGAAACAGAAGAACAGAAAAAAATATAGGAAATTCTTAGCATGTGAGCATATAAATCACTGCACTAACCTCAACTTAAGTCAAGAATCAGCTGAAAGCTCAGTGATGATATAACAAAATTTTCATGTACCATATCAAAACTACAAAATATATAATGTACAAATGACAAGCTGTCAGCTCATTTCTGAAAAGCCTTTTTCCACAACACCACCAGAATCCATTTTGAGTGAAGTCTTACCACTCCTCCCACCAACATAGAGTGTGTGCTGAACAGTAAATTGCTAGCTACACCCTTCTGAAATTTTCTATTAAAAGTCTCAGGATAACTGAAACTATTTTACTTTGAGAAACAAATTTTAGGCTATTTTAAGGAATGCCTAAACTTACTCCAGGAGACAACGGTTGGCTCTGCTGCAGTGAGTGTCAGGTAACTCCACTCATCCACAAGAGAATATGGCTTTACTCAAAGGACTGGGGGGAGGGAAGTTAAAGAGTCAGAACACTTAATTTCCTCTGTAGCTTGTGAGAAGCCAGCTTCTGGTGTAGGACCTGAGAAGGAAGACAGAATTTGCTGAGGTTTTCGCTTGCTGTTTATTTATGGCTGTTGAGAAAGAAGAACAGCTGGCACAAGGCATGACCTGGCTAGTGATCACATTTGCAAAAGCAGCAGCTCAGGGGTCTGAAGCAAATCTGATGGGAAACTGGCTAATGGGTAGGCTTTAGGGGTGGTGATGCCCCAAATGAGTGCCCTTGGAAGTACGTACATAACTGCTGGACACACTGAAGAGGGTGTGTTTGTGGAGGCTGCAAAAGAGAAATTCACCCTATCCCTCAGGCACAGGATGCAGCAGATGAAAAAACAGATACTCTGTCCTTTCAGCATGATACTTGCATTGCTTTTCCAAAAATCCAATGATCATCTCAGTACTCTTTTTTTGCAACACCTTCCTCTACCAAAATCTTAGAGCAGCCATGAGGAGTTGAAGCCATACTGCTACATACAGAAACACAGAGCATGCTGCAGACACAGGGAGCTGTGAGTTTAAAATGCCTCAGGCAGAGGAAGCAAGTCAATTTGGATTTCTCTTATCTCTAGCAACAGAGGGCAAAAGAAAGGCAGTCTATAAACACCATCTCCTTCTCCAGCCATTTGTAAACCTAGCACATCTGTCCCATGCTTTATTTATGAGTGAATGAAAAACAATTGGATTTGTGTCAGATAGAATATCTAAATGCTGAAAGGAATGACAGATTTTGGTTTTTCATTTTGGCCATACAAATACACAGTTCATGTTTACTTTCACTATGAGTCAAAATCCACTGTATTTCCTTGGAGTTGTAATTAAAAGGATGAATACAAACAAACCCTTTGGCCCTGCTGGCTTGCATTTCTTGAAACAATGCCACCTCAGGTGGTGAAAATACTGGAAAATTAATCTTGCCACTTTTCTTTTTCTTTTTGATGACTTGGACTCTGAGACCAGTACTGTGTTAACTATATTTTTCATGTTACTAATTTCAAGAGAAATGTTACCATAGAGCTACAGATAGCAACCAAAAACAGTGAACCTTCTATTTTGCCTGTGGGCTGAAGTCAAATTATACACTAGTTAAAAAAGGGAATTACATGGTATGCAAGGATTTTCTACAGTTTCTCTCTAGAGATTAGAGGTGAATAATTCCTTCCATGTATTATTCTCCTTCCTTTACCCCAAAAATAGCTCCCATAAATAAGAAAGTTTAAAAACTGCAGACTGTTTAAGCATTAGCTGAACACTGTACTAATGGATAAGGATGCATCAGAAGTAGCTAAAATGCATATTTTGCTTTAGAAGCTTTAAATGTTGGATGATGGCATATCAGATAACCTTTTTCCCTTTAAAAATAAGCAATCAGGAAAAAGTAACAGTAAGTCTTTTGCAGAAGGATCAATACGCTCTTGATCTGGTTTAAGACAGTTCCACAATGTTCTCTCTCAGAAAATCACAGGATTAAACAGATAAACTCGCTTTGTTTAATAGGATTTTTAAATAAAGGCCTGTTAACTGAGATGGAACTAGAAGGAAAATCCAAGAAGGTTATTTATGTTTTCTATATTTATAAAAATGTAATTTCTATTGTTGATTCCTATAGAAACCTGCACAATAAAGATTAATAGAATTTTAATTTCTCATACAATTTTGCAGCAATTACAAAATCTATGTTTAAAAGTACCCTAAGGTGACATATTCTTAGTGAATTTAAAATTTGTCTTATACCCAGAAATTGCACTTATTCATAAATATACTGGGTACCTTTCAGTACTTACAAAAAAGCATGGGTACTGAAAAAACTAGTTTTAAAACATCAGCTAAAGTAATCATTGTTTGATTTAATGCCTTTACAATAGAATTTTAATTTCATTCTTTCTGTCATACCTTACTAGTGATAAATTGATGAGTTTTGATGGAAGATACAGAAATAAAATTTGTATTAACTCTTTCATGCTAAATCATTTATGCTCCATGTGATCTCTGTAGTGCAGATTGATTTCCACCTTTCAAACAAACCTTCAAACAGAAGCTACATGAAAGTTACACTGCACCTATCTTTGGATTGTTCCACTCTCTTCATTGTGGTGATGCCTCAGAGTAGGTGGACACCTCCCCACCACATAAGCTGTGCACCTGGGCTGACAGAACAGCCTGGACACAGGTGAGAGATCTGCACCAGGAAGAAACAATCTACAAGAGCTGCAGACACAGCCCCATGGTAGGGATGGGGATGACTGCCTCTTTGCAGGCTCCCCAGAATGTGTCTACACTGCCACCACGGGGTGCACACACACCAGATTGCCGTTCCTACCTCAACATTTTCCTGTATCCCACCTGCCTGGCAAGTCTCCATTCCTCTGAGGGCAGGCAGGCTTACAAGGTGCAGCAATTCAATGTGGTAACACACTTTTACTTGGGAAAATCACATTCCAAAAAATTCACAGAATTGAAAATGAGTATTTTCATTTTATTTCTTCTGGTATTTTCTGGAACACTTCTATCAAGGCATTACCTAACAAAGGTGGAATTTGCATCTTGAAAAAAATGCAAATATCTTCTCCATGGAAATGTATATTCATAGTCTTGAAATCATCTCAACATGTTGATCCTTACTGCTACTGTTACCTGACTACTTTGAAAGACAAGAAGACACTCCGATATTTCTGACCTTTTCCTAAAGAGTGACACTGTTGTAAAACATTCATGTACAAATGGGCCTATCCATCTAATCTCTCTGGACTTTAATACTTCCTTAGACATTTATGGTCTCAACAGTTTAACTCTTAATCTAAATGTAGGTATTTTTCTCTTCATCGACATATAATACATATGAACTTGTCACATGTGAAGGAGGTGATAACCTCAGAATGGATTGTTCCAGTTATGCAAACTTATGTAAATTTAGATAATGCTAAAAGTAGACTAAATTTCTCTCAACAAATGGAAATTCTTCTTTTTATTTTTTGAAACATCTGAGTTGCTAGCAGTCCCCTCTTCAATTTCTCATCCATACTAATTGTGCTTTCTGCATGGCTGCCCAGCCCTTTGCTCTTGCACTGTTCAATGCCTGTTGCCTGCTCTGACAAAGCTTCACCGGGGAGAGCACACTCCCTACCTATCACATGCATGTACCTTCTCACCACAAGTTTACATCACTAATGACTTACATTCGTAAAATAAAAAATTAAAATATTCACTGGTTACACAGCAAAAAATTCACCTCTATTTTCTGTCATAGTTTCCTCTTTGTTATGAATTCTCACGGATCCTTGGAAAACTCATTGAGACCATAATCTAGCTTCTTTCTGCAGTTCCTGATGAATTCCTCAGCTGATGTTGACCCAGTGTGGGCTCAGCTGATTTGCACTGAGAAACATGTTTTATTTAACCATGTAACATATACTAGAGTTGCTGAAAATACTATGGTTTTCTAAAGCACAAGCATTAGAATACAATGAATTTACAGGGTTTCTCATGGCTCAGTTTAACCTTGAAGCAAAAATAGATTTGTGGAAGAAAATTAGTTAAATAGTTTGTTTTCCTCTTTGACAAATTACATACTCTGCTTCAATTTAAATAATAAAAAGAGAAATTGCTATGTCCAAGTAGCATTCCTATAGAATATGGAATTTATAGACATATTTCACACTTGAAACAAATGCACTTATGAAAGTACTTTGAAATTTTATTTCCAAGTCTTAGTGGTTTTTTCCCTGTTTCTTTTCTAAAATCCAAGGTTAATTAACAGTAACAATGCAATTTGGCCCTGCTGTCAGATGTCACAGCATTAATTATTCCAGAAAATACATAAAACAGTGATACCCAAATCCTAATGCACAGGAGAGTTATTCATTAATTTTAAGAAGGTTTAGCAAGGAAGCCTGGGTTGAACAAAATAAACTAAGATGAGATTTTAATGTCTTTACATCATTAATTACTTTAGGGTGTATTTCAAACTCATGAAGCTATCTCATTTTGTACCCACAGCAGAAATCAAATAGTGGGCCAGAACTTTCTAAATAATGTATTTAATAATTTATTTATAGGATATCTAAATGCAAATAGCTGCAAAGGATTGAAAAAGGTGCTCTCATAACCCAGGGTTTAGTTAGGAAATGCTTACACTACTTAAAATTTCAATGTTTTAAACTTACATTCTGTAGCTTCATCTAACCTAGAGGGATTAATTGTAACATTTCACAGTAACTATTAGGAGGTATATTTTCTTTATCCCCTACTTAATTTCAACAAAACCTGTTCAATGCACAGCTAACTGTTACATTGATGCATTTTAAAGGTAATATGGAGATAAAGTAAGACTCTTCAAAGCAATTAGTAAAATTATTATATTTGCTTAAGCTGTCCACCTGATTGAGTGCCAGAAAAATCCACTCATCATCTTGAAACTTTCTGGTAATCTTATTTCTGTCTAGACACTAAGCTTTTTTACTGATGAAATATCTTTAAAATACAAATTTCAACAATCTGATGGTGCAACCAACGTGTCTAAGAATTACTAGATCGTGCAAGATTTGTACTATCAGAAAAAATACATGATCATACTAACATATCTGTAGTCATCTTTAAATGTTATCATGTGTGACCATCAGTATAGAAACTGGAAAAAAAAAAAAGTGGTTTTCTTCATGTTTGACCTTAACCTTCACATTTTTGTAACAGGTATTTTCTTAAAATAATTTTACTTATTTAAGCATTATTATCCAATTCTGATCATGGTCACAAGGCTGAAATTGGTTTGTACTTATCCCAAATGTCTGCATTTTATGCAGCTGGTGACATAATAGACCATGACTCTGAAAGATGTTCTGGCTTACAAACCACACATTTCTGTCTTCATTAGAGACACACAGAGGACAGATAACATGCCATTTTTAATTAGCCCTCAGCTGAAAATGAATACTTCATTTAAACTATTTTCTCAGTAATTGAAATTCTAGATGTTTCTCCTCCAACAAACATCTCCATAAGAACTCAGAAATGTGTACTGTCTGAAGTTAATTTCTGCTGCAGAATTAATTTCCTCCTGTGGCCAGACTTGCTCTTAAATTCATCATCATTAACACCCCAAACTACTTATACTGTTTTCTGTCTGACCCATGTGGTTCCCAAGAGAAGGAAAATCTGGGTACTTTTCCCATCGCTACTGGTGATCCTGAAATGAGAAAAACGCTAAATTATTTTCCAACAATCCCCCATATCTCAGAAATGCAAAAAATACATCCTACTACTTATTCCGAAGGAAACTGCAAGATAAACTTCTTGTTCAGGATGTGAGTATAGTCTGAGAGGTTTCTGTGCCTCAAAAAGTTGAATGCCACAGCCATGAATATGTTCCACCACTATTTTCATGGTGATTTCTAATAAAAAAATATTTATGGCAAAATTCTCTGCTGAACTTGACAACACAGCCTGTGGAGAGAAATCCAAATAACCTTTTGATTTTAAGAGCATTCACCAGCGATATGAGCTGCAGAACCAGCCCTAATGGTACCGATTTATCCTGTCTGCTTGGAGGACCTTCTGGGTGCAGACTGGATTTTTATAATCTGTAAACTTTATATACCCTCATTTTGCTGTGACATCAACTGTAGGAAGTGATGTTCCTCTGAGCACCATCTTCCCCAAATCTCAGTGCTCCAGTGAGCCAGGACAGCAAAGAAGCAAAGACACACACACAGTGAGGTGATCAGAATAGAGCTATTACATTAAATAATATACATGATATTAGAACTGTAGTCTGTAATATTACTATCAGGGAAAAAAATAGAATGTCCTCCACAGCAAAATGAAAAGCTTGTATATTCAAAAGCAGAAAACAAAGCTGCATTTTGTGGAGTGGGGGAAATGTTAACTACTGGGAAATTAAAGCATAACAGAAAATGGAGAAAAAGCCTGCTTGGGCCAAACTGTATTTTGATTTGCATGATAAAGGATGCAAATAGGACAGAATTTAATCTGATTGTACATATAAAAATATAGGTGTAAACCAATCAAAACAATTCAGAACCAGAGTTCTCATGGGTGAATATTTCTAAAGAAAAACTGTTATGCATACCAAACTAAAATTCCTAAGACACAAGATAATACACAGAAAATACCATATTTATCAGGATTTTACTTTGCATTTATAGGTAAGTATCATCAGCCAACTGAAAGTATGATCTCTTGTATGTATATTCCATGCAAAGCAATTTCAACTAGACTATTCCAAATATTCAAGAAAAGCAATCACTTCCAGTAAAATTGAACAGCAAGAACACTGCCCAGTCAAAGTGAAGTAGGGAAAAACGAAATAGGAAATAATAACTTTGGTTTTGTTCCTAGACATATCTAAAGTTTGCCAATAGTTATTAGAATTTCAAGTAGTGTTGTGGTACAAACACACTAATTTATCTTAGAAGGCTCATTTGAAATTCACCTAGCCCTATGTTACATGCCACAAATAAACCTGGTAAACATAGATGCCCAGAAAAAACCCACAAGTACAAAATTGTAACTTACTACCTTTAAATGTCAATTTTTAGTGACTACTGAATACCAGAGATGCCTTTACTCAATAAAAGCTGCAATTTACAACCTAATGTGTTTTGGGCTTTGTAGATAGGCAAAAGACATTTGCAGGGCTGAGCCACTTTGCCTTCCTGACATTCACTGTTGGCTGGGATTCAGAAACAAGCATTCCTGTAAATAATTTCTCTGTGAACATAGATTTTCATAGTAAAAACTGACCAGATCAAATCCATCTGAAGATTTTGCCTTTTTTTTCCTTTAATCCGTCCAGAGAATGTGCATAGAAGAGAAAGAAAAGGGAGAGACTTCAGAGATGAAAGTAGATTTTAAATGTCAAAATATCCTTCTAGTAGTGAGAAAAACAATGTTTCTTTCCCTCCTGGATTTTAACCCCATCTTCTACCTAGAAGACAAAAATGATTCCAAATTACTGTGACGGTGAGATTTTCCCCCATTGCTTTTGGTGAAACTATGAAACTTTTTCGGAAAATAACGCATGTCATCGACAAAGAGACAACATGACTGCAGTTAATTACTCACTACAGACACAGGGAGGATCCTGATGAAATAGGATTATAAACAAACACATTTTACACCAAAACAGTCTTGTTTTTTTCGTTTATATCCTAATACTGTGCTACCCAAGGGCATTAAGCAGAGAAATTATAAGCAAAAAAATGCTTTCTCAGGACCTGACATGGAATACAGTTTTCAGGTGGATTTACTAGCCTACTTCCTAAGCAGAATATGCTTCAGACCCAAAAACTCTTTCAATATTCAATGTTAGGTTTCAGTAGAGATCCTAGACTCTCAAATGGTAACATTTGAAAAATGCAATTTTGTTCTTCTGGTTCAAAATGAAAATCATTTTGAACAAGTCTGCCCTTCATCAGAATGTACCTCAAGGCCTCCTCTATACTCAGCATTTGGTAGCTTCCTACAGGTCAACAATCCTCAAAAAATAATTTCTTCACTAATTCTTTTACTAAATAAAAGTCTCTTTCTTGAAGTCTGCCAGTGCCACAATGCTAAATGTTCTCTGTCTGCTCAAAAATTTTCATTCCATTCATTCCACATGCCCAAACATGTTGTTCTGCAGTATACTTTGCTCTCCTCCCAAGAGGCACAATCTGCCCTTATAATCTGCTGTACCTGCAGGACCTAATATAATACAAAATATATGAAAAATTTATGCCCAAAAATATATGAAAAGACAGACAGAGTAGTTATGCCAGCTGTCACACAGACACATATTGATATTCTAACTGAGTCACTGCAATTTACCTCATGAAATGAAAGATCAAAAAGCATTAGTCTCATCATGGAGCCAAGCCAAAGTCATCATACTATTGACTCCACAGTTTGTATTCTTATTGACTGCTTCAACTGATAATTTCCTGACTATTTGCAAGTATGTAAGGCTTGCAAGTAAGGCTGGTATTTCTTGTAAATGCCTTTTTGTTATACAGCAATATAAAAAAGCAGGTAGTGTTTCCTGGGATCTACTGATGGCTAATAAGTAACTAGCTATCATAACTGCTACTATAGTTAATATAGATATTATAACTACATATAATTATTATTACAAAATAACTATAGAGCTAGCCAGCTAGACAGGAGCAACACAAAAGGCTGAACAATGTTTTCCTCAGGTGCTTTGCTGGATAAATTTTACAGGTAACTGAATGCCTGAAGAGAGAATCTAGATTAGGGAAGCAATCTAGATTAGGTTTAATGTCAATCACGTTACTGCAGTAAGAGACTTGGGAAGCAATTGAGTGCTCTAATTCCACATAATTTCCACCTATTTGCATTCATCTGTACATGTAAAGTGCCTGAGCTGCTGTCCATAGTAATTTAATCACCACCATCCCCAACCTTTCCTCTAGCCTGAACATTTTATGAGCTAGCTTTGGGATTATTTTATGCAGTTGTGATTTTCTCTCTCTGCAAGGCAAATGATAGTGCAAAGTAAATGAATACTTTCATGAAAAACTATTCTACAAGATCTGCTGCTATTTCAGAAATTGCAGTAATTTTCATCTCTCAAAAGAACAAACTGCATCATGGGTTGCTTTATCACAGGTGATATTCAAGGCAACAATGTCTAACAGTGCTGCTGGAATATAGTGGTAATATTTGCAAAGCAATTCTAAGTGTGAAACACTTTTGAGAAATGTTGAGTTGCTATTGAGAAAAATGGACTGAGAGGTGACTAACAGTAAGGTAACTTTATCTGTTCCAAAACTTTCCAACTGAGGTGCAAACAAAACTCAAGTTTGGGGTTTTTTCTTTCTTTTTTTTTTTTTTTTTAAGCAACATCTTGCTCAAACATTTTGTAGTAATACAACAAAGTTATCCTCTGTGTAACTTTTGTTAGTAAACTAAAGAAAGGAAATACATCTCTTAGGCAAAAAAGGTAACCCAGATTAAAGCATCCTTTTTTGACCAAGTTGTTTTTTATATGGCACTTGTCTCTCAAAAGCCATCACATCCAGTCACTAACTGCATACTACTAAATTAATTCAGTGGGCCAGAGCATCTTTGGACAGTACACTGATAATATCAATGAATATTGGAGCAACGGAAGACACATTCTTGTGTTCAGGACTGGAAAGACAGGAATGATTGAGCTCAAAGACATTAGTATAGGAAAACTCTAGGAAGGAAGCTAATAGTGTCACTAATTAAAACCAATGAATATCCTAAATGCCTTTATTCACTCCAGCTATAAACAAACGTGATATATGGTACTAATGACGCAACAACACAGTGCTTTCATTTCAGTTCACAAAGCAAGACAATTAAGAATATATGTAGCGGTGGAAAGACCGAATAAACTGTGGAAAGTGCTCAGTGAACAGCCTGAATGGACGGACTCACATACTTATAGCAGATATCCCTAGAGGAGGAGAAAAATGGTGCTAAACATGACTTCAGACAACACTCAGTGTTAAGGCAGTAAGACTGAAGCACAGTTTGCAAATTTATGAGGAAAATTCAGACTCACAGAAAGATATACTTCATGTTTTTGCCATTTTTCAACTAATTCAAGAAAATTAAGACCAAACTACCCAGAACCACTGCATACATGAAAGAATTCTAATAAAGCTTTCTACAGCTTGCTAAGTCTGAAATAGCCCATGGCATACACATGCATTAAAACCTACCTTTCACAGTACATTAACCTCTGAGCAAAAGCAGTTTTAATACATGGTTTAGAAAATATATAGCAATAATCTCAAACATATCTTCTGGAGAGAATTTCACTATTAAACTACACATTATTATTAATATCTGCCTATTAGTGAAGCTCCACATGTTGAGGGATGCTAAAACAGGCAGCAACTTTCTGAAACAATTTTTATTAGATCATTTTAGTCATCTCCAATCAGCTCATTTAGATAAAAAGATCAGAGGAAAACCAGAAGAAATAGGTGGAGTCCAACCCATATCAGAGCCGAATTTAGAGCTAGGCCTGGTTGCTTTAGGCCTTGTCCCAAAGAAATTTGAATCTTTCCAGGGACTCTGCATGTTTTTATGGCATGCTGAGCCCCTGCCTTCAGCATTTACTGGCTCTCAAAGTGTTCATAAATAACTCTGTTTTCTGATGCTGCTTGAATGCATAACTGTAAAAAATGCTCAAATTCTGGGAGTGTTCAGGGCTGGGTAAAATGGGGCTTCAAGCAAGCTGGTCTAATGGAAGTTAAATTTTTCAGGTATATAGGAATTTAATCTATAAAATGAAAATATCTAAGACATATCTACCAGTCTGCATTAGGAAGTGATACCAGTTAGATGCTGTCTCCCCTGTTTCTTTTAATACAACAGGAAAATATATTAAAAATCTCCTCAAACCCAGAAAAAAACCTAAAAAACCCCCCAACAAGTTAATTACCATAATAAAATAGACACAAAAACTATGAATATTAAGGATAATCCCACTAATGGAAGTTAAGTTTTAGCATCCAGAATAGTACAGGCCTTGTTTATTTACAAAATTGCATAAGCACTACATTGTTGGAGAATTGCATGTCCTGAAAAAATGAGTATAGTCCAGAACAGCATATATGAGTAACTGCAAATTTACTTTGCAAGAAAATTATTTTTTAACAACAATATAATAAAGTTTATGAATTTATCAAAAATTACTTCATCTTCCCAGGTTGGCTGGAATGAATTTCATTAATTTATCCTTGGGAATAATCCTAGGAATTTCTGCAGTGCAAATCTGCCCATTTGATCACTACAAATCTGTGTGTACTCCTGGAAAGTGACAGAGCCTGGTTTAATTCTGGAGGATGATCTGTTACCCACTTGTCCCAGCATATTTTGTCAGGAAAGAGCAGTGGGGCACCTCATGCACCTGCTGCCAAAGGCCGGACCGGAAGAGCGCTCCACCACTGCCCACCGACAGCAGCAGAACAGAGAAGTGAATCACCTTTCTGTGATTCTTCAAGATGTTTGCAAACTTACACGTTTCAAACTCAGGAACTATGCTGCAGGCTTGAAAAATTTTCTCTAAAGTGGAATATCTGATTTGCTCTGCCAGCTCTGTCTAGGAGGTCTCTCTGTTCAAAAAGACAAACACTTGAAATTTTATTATGCAGATTTCAAACAGGTTGATTCAAGTATTTTGAAATATCTGTCATCTGAATGTAGCTAGTTTCAATAAATACTTAATTATTACTTAATTCTTTAAAAATCTTATTACCCTGTTCCTCAATGGCATGATTAGGCCCTCTCTTCCTGACTATAACACAAGCTGTTCCAGACATACCCTATAATATGAAAGCCTCAATTTCAAGAGTTAACCAAATGTAATAACAGTTCTTAAGAAACAATGTTTTGTAACTGTGAACAGAGCCAAGACTTCTGTAACAAAGACAGTAGAAAAAACCCCTTTTGTTGCCCTGTGAATTAACCTTTTTAAAGAAAATAAAATTTTTATTTTCTTTTAAAGAAGCAGATTTCTTTTTTAATTTTAGTGAGTGTAAACTAAATTGTCATTCATCTTCACTTCAACTTTAGAAATGCAATTTTGCATTATCTTGCCCAACTCAATGTGAAATTCTACTTAACAACAGCATTTCACATAAATTTTAATATTTAATAGGATTCATTGTGTTTCTAGAAGTGATTTTATGTTCTAGAAGTTATGTTAGACCTTTAAAATTTCAGAAAAAACAGACATTAAAATGTATGTAAAAGCGATGCCCTTTTAAACTGTTCCAGGTGACTAATTGAGAGGTGGTATCCAAACTTAAGGAAATCTGCAGTAATTAATGTTCCCGAGCTCAGAGAAACTTTTTCATTGTAGTGTCAGACATCTAAGGATGACTTACATTGTGGGAAAGTTGAATAATGATTTGAAAGCTGTAATTTGGACCAAACACCCTATTTGTATAAATGGTTATACTTACACTGGTGAAATCTATTTCTGCAGGTGCTGAATTTGGCTACGGGTCTATAACCAACCAGGCTCCATAGCCACAGACTATTTAACAGAGAAAAACAACAAGCAGAAACCTACTGCAGACACCACAGGGTTTTCACAATGAAACAGAGTACTAACTTGTCTTTTTGAAGTGCAGTGCAGTGTAAGATTATAGAACAGACCAGCACAGCTATTTGTGGCTTTAAACCTTCAGCAACATTTACAGCAGATCACCATGAACATGAAATATTATTGTGTCACAGATGAGCACATAGATTTCAAGTTGAAAATACTAGAAAATTAAATTACATTTTTATGTGATTTGTGGTGGATCAATTGCAATTCCACTGTGTTGGAAGTGGAATTGCAATTGTGGAACATTTAACTGAAGCATGAAATATTTTGGTAAAAATGTGTGAAACTGAGCATTCATTTATCAGCCTCCTCAGTCCAATAATTTACAGATTGCTACATAGCAAATTGCAGCAAAATAAAACTCCCATTTGGCCAATTAAATGAAATGCAACAAAAACAATAACACTGCCACCACCCCCACCAAAACCCAACAAGCAAAACACCAAACCAAAAACCAATATTGTGTTTGTAATATTTACATCTGATTTATCATTAGGTTTCACCTATATCTATAATATAAAGCTGTCACTACCTGTGAGTATTTGCACTGTGAAATCATAAATCCAAAGTACAAAAAGGAAACACTAATACTTCATAGTCTTTTCTTTCAAGAGGTTATTTGGGGGGAACAAATAAAGCAGTGAATAGTATCCCAATAACAAATTTCCAGGATAAAAATTTTTATTTCCGGAAAACCAGTATGATGATTTTATTATCTTTGAAGCAAACAGTGGTAACAGAATGTGTCTATCCTGAATGAAATTTGATATATACCATCCAAATGTATCATGAATAGTTTTATGTAGAAAATGCTTTGAATTTTTAGAACTATTGATTGATTGAAAAGATAAAATTAATGGTATGCAATTTTGAGTAATTAAAGCATAAAGGGATACAATAACTATGGAAAATTATCAAAGTCTTTGGGGCCTTCAAAACTTTTATAGGTGAGAAGGACCAGGTGAGGATCACCTCCCCAAGGTGAGTGGGACCTGTTTGCTTCAGTATCACCACAAAAAGGATAGCACAGAGTTGATGCACACTGCTCTGGCATTTTTGGTTCTACTTAATCTAAAAGGGAAAAAACAGCAGAATTTTATTTCCAGTACATTCATAGCTTTGGAAGATTCAAATCTTACATCCTGTTTCACTGAATGTTTCAGTGACCAAAATTGCAATTTTCCTGGTCTAATGAAAATCAGAAATATCAGTTCAGTTAACCTTTGGTTATCTGGTATGTGCAGTTTAGCACTTAGACCAGTCCCGGAAGTGGCTTTCAAACTTAGTGCAAGTCCAAATAGAAAGCTGGCAAGTAGTTCCAGTTAAGCTCCTATAATGTGCTCCTTCTATTGAGCTATCATGGAATTGTCCAGGTTTCATTTTATGTGGGATTTTTACTGCTAACTAAAGCACAGATCTGTGACTATACATGAACCTCAGAATTCATATTCTGTTTTTATGCAACTAGTCACTGCCACTGCAAGGAATCTTTGAATCAATGCCTCAAGCTGAAGTTTTTATCTCTACACTAGATATCTGACTTTTTTTGAGTGTTTATCTTTGTGCAAAATTATTATAGTGTGATTTAAATGGCAAAAGACTTGGATACAGCAAGCACTGTTTTAAGTCTAATCAGAAATATTATCTGGGAAAAATCACTTCATGTCTTCTCGCCATAGGCAGTTGGGTACATGGCCTTGACTATATCTGATGGGCACCTGATGACCTCTTTTAGTAAGCATCAGTGTTAAATACATTATTTATTTCAGGCATTGGTAAGAGCTACAGGAGTAATCCTGTAGTAAGTGTCCCAGCACCAGAGGCTTGCTCTGCCTCACTACACTGTGTAAGCAGCTAGCTTCTCTGAAGCTCTGTGAAAACAGTCTTTTTCAATCTGGAGTTATGAAAAGTAGCTATAAAATTACTTCCATAACCTTAATAATCTGTCATGTGCTGAATGAGGCATGCAAGTGCTGTGAAGCAGGCCCTCATCAACCTCACAAGCTTCAAACAGGGCCAAGTGCAGGGGGGTTCTGCACCTGTGCTGGGGTAACCCCTGGCAGCAACACAGCCTGAGGAGTGTACAGAGGGAGAACAGCCCTGCCAAGAGATATTTTGGGTGCTGGTGGATGAGAGGTTACACAGGTGCTGCCCGGAAAGCCAACTATCGTGGGCTGCACCCAAAGCAGTGTGGGCAGCAGGGCAAGGGAGGGGATTTGCTTCTCTGCTCTGCTCTGGTGAGACCCCACCTGGAACCCTGCATCCAGCTCTGGGGTGCCAGCACAGGAAAGACATGTTGGAGCGAGTCCAGAGGAGGGACATAAAAGTTGTTGGAGGGCTGGAGAACCTCTCCTATGAAGAAAGTCTGAGAGACAGGGATTCTTCAGCCTGGACAAAAAAGTAAAGGGAGACTTCATTGCAGCATTTGAATACTTTAAAAGTGGGCTTACAAAAACAAATGGGGACAGACTTTTTAATAGGGCCTGCAGTTGTAAAGAGTTATGGTTTTAAACAAAAAGAGCATAGATTCAGGCTAAATATAAGAAAGCTTTTTTATGATGAGGGTAGTGAAAAATGGAACAACTATTGGAGCAACCAGATGTAACTGAATCCACCCCTGTTTATGGCAGGGGTTTGGAATAGATGATCTTTAAATGTTCCTTCTAGCCCAAACCATTCTATGGTTTCATGATATGACCAACACAATGCAAATTATTAAGAGATAGATTCAACATATTTCAGTATTTCCATTTTACATCTTAATGTGGTAGTGAGTAGAAGAAGAAATGTTAGGGACATTAGACATCACCTGCATAGATTATTTTAGCAGAAGCAGTAAGATGTGCCAATCTCTCTTTCCTTCTTGTCCCTTTGTGTTTTTCATCAATCGCCTTGCCCAGTAGCTACTAGATAAATGTATGATTCTAAAAATTCTTTCTGACATCTGTTTCCAATTCATCGTTGTTCATGCCCTTTTCAAGCTTCATATCCTATCATCAGTACATTGGGCCCAATTCATCCCTGATGCAATAACCTAGGCACTGGCTCTAGGGATGGTTTTAGTCTTGTCTATTCAGAGGGTTAATTTCTGTCTAAGCTAGTTAAAATGATATTTCAATGCAACTTCCTTTTAACTGTCATGTTCTATATAAGATGCATCTGTACTTCTGTAATTTCGTTTACTCCCAGGACCACTTCTATGGCTTTTATAAAATGTTATCCACTTCATGCTGCACTTCTTCTATTTGAAATCCCAGCAACGCTCTTAGCTTTCCTTTGGTTATGTGAGTCATGAAAGTTCAAAAGAAAACTTCCTGTTTAGTCAAAGAACTTCCAGGCATTATGAGAATTTAAAAACAAAAAAAAAAAAACCCAAAAAAAAAACCCCAAAAAAACCCACAAAAAAACCACACACACTAAGATACAGAACTAAAGCAAATGTCCTCCCATTCCTTGCATATTCAATAGAAAAACAATAAATGTTAAAGGTTTTATCATTTCATGTCACGTGCCTTTCAAGAATTTGTGAAGAGGTCACTTAAGAGATTACCTTTAAACCTAATTTAAGATGGGATGTCACAGAGTGATGATGAAGTTAGAATATTTTCTGGGTTAGATTGTTGTTTGTGCATTCTTCTTTCATTTTTTTTCTTCACCTCTACTTCATCCTCTACTTTCCATTTCAGTGTGGTCCTTCCTTTCTTCGCATCTTAATCCTGCTTATCCATCTTCTCCAAAGTTCTTCCCTTTTCAGCCCTGCAATGGCATGGCATGGCTTTGACAATGGCATCTGGCCATGTAATGCTGCTTCTGAGCTGTAAATTAAGGTTTGGGCCTTTGGAGAGGGGAGTAGGTAATAACTTCCTATTGCTCTCCACAGTACTTGCGGCAATCAGCAGCCCCTTAACAAATGTAACCCTTAACAATGCCCCAGGTTCCAACATCTGATGCTTAATGACCTTTGACAGATATCAAAGGGGCTCAAATCATAACTGCACAATAAAATTTTATATCTTAAAAAGGGCAAGAAATAACAGCATAAGCTTGCAGTTGTTTGCTACAACACTGTTATGTACAGACATGTACACAGAGAAATGCTTATAAATGTTTTTAAATTTTTCATGTTTGAACCAGTACTAAGCTTCTCCATTCAAGTTGGGGCTTTGGCTTTTTAAAATAAATTATTAAAGCACCATTCTAAAATTATGTGCCCAGAAAGAAGTTTCATATTTTGAAAGCTTGACGAGAGGAACATTTTTTCTAGTTTTTCCACTGTTCTTGTTAGCAACACTTAAATATTTGCTTCCACATAAATATGGGCATGCCATAATAACTGAGGAAAATAAAATAGTTTTAAAATTTTAACACTAAACCAAAATACTTGCGACTGACTGTGTTGAAAAAGCTTCTAATGCAAAATGAATGTGGCACCTGTATAGTTTGGACAGCTGAAAAGCTCTCTGACAGTAAGCAAAAATGATGAAAAGTGAATATGTAAAATTTCTGGGTTTTAATACCTCATGTCACTTTAAGCTCTTGGGTTTGGAAAATCATTAATAAGTAATGAGAAATGACCAAAACCCTTCTCCAAAGGAAATAGGCCAAACAAACTTTTCACTGTTATGCAGCACAAGAAACAGATGGTAAGTGATAAACAAGTTATCACAATAAATTGGACTCATACCAAGAAACTAGGGAGTAGAGTGAACCACTAAATCCCATGTCCCTGTGGCACATGTTCTGTTCACCCACTATGTGCACTAGATTTCTCTCCCTTTCATTCCTCCAGAAATAAGTCAGGGAAAAGGTCTTCTAATCATCCTTCCCCTGCACTCTTCATCATCTCTTTACACTTCAATGCTGCCTGCCTTTAGGTGGATTTAATTTGCCCAGAAATTAATTCTTCTGGGTTCCTGCTGTAATTTATTACCAGTCATCAAAAAAAAAAAAATTAGGAAGATTAGGTCTACAATGGTTAGCTACATTAACAATATAACATTGTTTATAAATGAAATTTGTACTGTAGTATCTGCTCCATCCAATAGCAATCACATTTGATTGCAACCAAAAATCATGTGTTCTGCTTATTTATATTCACTGCAATTTGTAAGGTTCCTCTGAAGAGACATAAAACTGACCTCAGATCTCTTATTTAGAAAAGGAAGAGGCAGCTCTGGTTCTATCACAGTTAAGAGATTATACAGTATATAATTTCATAATCAAACAATACTTATACTGAAAGTTTTCTGAAAAATTAGTTCCTGTGCTGTGATCCTTCTATTTAGTCCTTTCAACATAAAAGAAATTGGAATTGTTCTTTTAACACAGAATAAAATAAACGTGAAATTGAAGTGTGAAGAAAATTTTCCTTTGATTTTGTCCATGTAACGGGTTATGAAAACAGACCACAGCATGTGCCACTGCCTTCAAGCTTCATGCTGTGGATATGTTTGAGAGCTCAGGCCGTGAGAAGAAAAGCCAGGTAGACAAGGTATTCCAATTCCAATTTCCATGTTGCATCAAGCCATAAAGATGGCATCAGGCTCATATTAAAGAAGGTGCCCTTTTTTGCCATCACACAAGTACCTAAGCAAACCTCTATGGGAGGAAATGCTGGACATGCATTGCACTCCAGCTGCTGTGACTTTCACCTGGGCCAGGCTTGGGCAACAGATCAACACCAAGGTAGTGCCAGGCATGTGAACATGAATAGGTAGGTTGACCTCAGTTGGCCACCAGGTACACACCAAGTCACTCTATTGCTCTTGTCCTCAACTGGATGGGGGGACAAAATATGAAAAAATGCTAGTGGCATAAAGAGGTAAGGACAGGGAGATCCTTCCTCTGTTACCATCACATACTCAACCTGAAAAATTTGATCTACTGCCAGTCAAAGGCCAGAGTGGAATAAGGAAATAAGGATAATATATTATCACAGATGTGCACCAACATGTTTGACAGCTCAGCTTTGGTCAGCAGCAGATCCATCTTTGAGAAAATGGCTTTGTCTGACATGGGGACAACTTCTGGCATCTTGTCATAGATGTCACCCCCACAGCCCCCACCTCTTTGCCATGTAAACTGAACATATGCGGTCACCCAGCCTATCTAAATTTGGGACCTCAGGAAATCTGCGAGTTTCCTTTTCCAAGTCTGTATCAAAAATTACAAATCACTCACTGGCAAAAGCAAAGAGCACAGCAGTGTCCTTAATCTGTCTTCTATTTCCATGCTTCAGTTTCTACAAAATAAAAATGCAGGACAGGTCATAGGTCATAGTTGACCATGTGTGGCTGTATCAAGACAACTAGGTGACCATCTTCTACCACACAGCAAAGACTCACAAGGTAAATTAGAGAAAAAACAAATCATAAAATTCCAGAATGGTTTGTGTTATAAGGAACCTCAAAGATTATGTACTTCAAAGTCCCCTGCCATGGACAGGGACACCTCCTACTAGACCAGGTTGCTCAGAGCCCCATCCAACTTGGTCTTGAACACCTCTAAAAATGGGACATCCACAACTTCTCTGGGAAATCTGTTCCAGTGCCTCACCAACCTCACAGTAAGGAATTTCTTCCTAAATATCTAATTTAAACCTACTATCCTTCACTCTGAAGCCATTACCTTTTGTCTTGTAATAAGTCTTTCTCCAGGTTTCTTATAGCCTCCCTTCAGGTACAGTAAGGCTGGAATTAGGTCATCTCAAAGCCTGCTCTTCTCCAAGCTGAACAATCCCAACCTCTGTCTTTCCTCTTAGGAGAGGTGCTCCATCCTATTAATCACCTTGGTGATTAGTCCATCCTATTCTGGACTTACTCCAATAGCTCAATTCCTGTGCTGGGGACCCCAGAGCTGGATGCAGGGTTCCAGGTGGGGTGTCACCAGGGCAGAGCAGAGGGCCAGAATCCCCTCCCTTACCCTGCTGGCCACGCTGCTCTGGTTGCAGCCCAGGACACATTTGGCTTTCTGGGCTGTGAGTGCCCATGGCTGGGGCATGTCCAGCCTCTCACCCACCAGCACCCCCAAGTCCTTCTCACAGGGCTGTTTTCGATCCCTTCATTCCCAGCCTGGACTGATAACAGGAGTTGTCCAAACCCAGGTGCCGCACTTTGCACTTGGTCTTATTAAATCTCATGATATTCCCATAAGTCCACTACTTGAGCTTGTCCACCCCTCTGGATGGCATCCCATAATTTAGGCGTGTCACTGCACCACTCAGCTTGGTGTAATCTGCAAATTTGCAGAGGGTGCACTTGATCCTTTTGTCTATGTCATTAATGAAGATATTAAATAACACTGGTCCCAGACCTTTGAGGGCACCACTTGCCATGGACATCCACTGGGATGCTGAGCTGTTGGCCACTACCCTCTGGATGTGACCATCCAAACAAATCCTTGTCCAAACAAATCTAATCCATATCTCTCCAATTTAGAGAGAGGGATGTTTTGGGGGACCATGTCAAAGGCCTTACTGAAGTCCAGAGAAATGACACCTGCAGCCCTTCCCTTAAGCACTGATGCAGCCACTCCATCACAGAAGGCCACCAGGCTGGTCGGGCGGGACTCACCCTTGGGGCAGCCGTACTGGCTCCCTGTGCTCCATGTGCCTTAGCAGAGCTTCTAGGAGGATCTGTCCTGTGATCTTCCCAGGCATGGAGGTGACACTGACAGGTTGGTACTTCCCAGGGTCCTACTCTATACCTTCATTAGTGATGGGTACTGCAACCATTTCTCCTGTCACCTGGGACTTCACCTGTCTGCTATGAATTTTTTAATATCATCAAGAGTGGAACACCATCAGTCCCAATTCCCTTGGGACTTTGGAATGCATCTAATTGGGTCCCAGAGATTTATATATATTTAGGTTGTTCAGATGGTCATGAACCTGAACAACCCACTTAGAGTGGGAGTGACTTTGTTCTCCCAATCCCCATCCTGATGTCCATCCAGTCAAGACTTGTGGGAAGAGGGGTTGCCAGTGAAGACAGAGGCAAAAAAGTTGTTGAGTACTTCAGCCTTTTCCTCATGAAGAACTGATGCACAGTTCATAGTTTTTCCAATCAATATACATGAAGCAGAGTTTGTCTTACCAAACAGACAATTTCCTGTTAAACAGAAAGCTAATACCATAGCTTTCTGCTCTTAATAATACATACCTTTTTTCCTATAATCTTATGGCACTATGCTAAAGCTCCCTGCTTCGTGTTTCCGACATTAAAACTTCCACTCATAGATCAAATTTTCCTTGAAAACACACCACAAAGCACAGGTGCTGAAAGCTCATGAAATATTCATTTAAACACAATTTAAAAGATTCATTGCATGTCTGAGAGACAAATAATTAATGTCCTGTATGCATGGTTAATGAGTGACAGAGAAAGAAAATTGTTAAAAACATACTAGTACATACAAATGCTTTCCTGATAGTTTTCCTGCATCAGTCTGTGAATTCAGACAAGATCAACAGTGAAGCTTGCTACACTGGTCATCCTCTTTCTAGAGATCAATAACTTAATTTATTTACAACCTTATTTCTTATCTCCCTAGCCTTAAAATAAATGACTGAACACCATGTCTTCTTACAGTTGGAGCTGAGTACCAAAAAAAAAGAAGTGGATGAAAAGAAGCAATGTATGTAAAAAATGCATTAGTACTAGAAAATTTAAACATCGAGCCTTAGGTTTATATGTAGTTACTGTTCTGCTGCAACACTTTTCTTGTTTAATTATTCTTCTACCTAAATAATACAATTCAGGCTTCAAATGCTGTTTCCCACTTGGAGACTTACTCTTAAGTCTGAGTGTGATCAGAATAAATCTCAGATTATACCAAAGATATAAGCTACTTGGAACAAAAGTTCTCCATTTTCTGTACTTTTGTACTGGACACTGGCATAATTGGTCTGCATATCACAAGTTCAAACCTTAATGACAATAAACCAAAATAGATATATTTTAAGACCTCTAACAAGACAAAGTCAGTGTTGTCTGCCAGCTTTCACATGTAGACACTGCTTATTTTTTTTTAAATTATTTTCTCATCTCTTCTGTCCACAAAGACATGATGACCTTTTCATGCAAATAAATAATAATTTGCTCAACAAATTGTAAAATAAGATTTTGCTAATTAGAACAATATGTTGTACTATCTTAAAATGAGGACTACTTCAGTATTTACAGCTCTTTTGCAAGTCTTGGCAAACCCCAAGTTTAAATTGTTTTCAAATAGCACAGCTGGTGTCCAAGCAGTGTCCAACAACAAGTCTGTGATCTAGACATGATCTCAAAATACCACTCTTGTACTGAAAAATCAGGTCATGACAGGGAATAAAAAAATCATCAGTCTCTAAAGTATCATATTCAGTATACAGATTCCAAAGATATAAATTACAAATTATGTATTATCATAGCTGCATTCCTCATTTCTTCAGTAGGTGTGATTACTGGAAGTGTTAAAGACATCTATCACAGAGTGACATACTTTATCAGTAACATATTATTACTGAGCTTACAAAATTATTTTAAATACATTAATAACGATTCCAAATTAATTATGAAAAAATATTTTGGGTTATGAAAACAAATGTACCACAAAAATCTAGCCTATTGCCTTACCCAAACTCTTCTGTAGAGACTCATAACCAGTGTTATGAATTAGTCACTAGGTCAATGCAGTTACATATATATGACATTCTATATAAGCTGTTAGAGGAATCTTACAACTTCTTTCTGTCTTTTTGTCAGAACTCATGACAGCCCCGAATCATTATGAGATGAGTCTCTTTTTTAGCCTGTTCAGTAATTATTGACATATGTTTATTGAAATTCCACTGAATTTATTGTTCCCTTGATTGTTATTTTCACTTTTTTTTGTATATCAGTTTTTCACTAAGTAATATTTAAATTGTCAGAGTTCCTCAGAAGGTGAAAATGTGAGCATTAATACTGTACTTAAAAATGCTAAAACACGTTGTGTTTTATATCACAAAGAAATAAATTTTTTTCTCTCTCTTCTTTCCTTTTTGTCCTGGTTGGTTGTTTGGGTTTTGTGGGTTTCTGTTTTGTTTTGGCTTTTTGGGTTTTTTGGTTTGGTTTGGTTTGGTTTTTGAAGGAACATAAAATAGATGACTAAAAAGAGAAAAGAAAAATAAGAATACAGAACTTCCATGTCATACTTGCTTGGACAAAAAAAAAAAAAAGAATCCTCCCAGAAATAAAAAGTCCTTAGCAGAAAAAAAGCTTGACTACTATCTTACTAATGCCAACAAGAGTGGTGTTTTTTCCTGTTGTAAAAAATCCATTTATGTTTCATTTATATCTTCAAGGGTTATGCTTTAGAAAATAAACATCCACCAGAAGCTCTTCTTTATGTATTTCTTACTTTACTGGTATTATGTCAACTTGGTGCAGAAATATATTATAAATGTCTCAGAAATTGGATGCTAGATTTCCTTAATTCTTATAAAAAGGTCTATTTTTCTAGAAGGATTCATTACATCACATCATAACACTCAAACTGTTATTTTGATTATATTTTGAACTTACTTATTTTGGTGAAGACCAACAACATATTTGAAACATTTCTCTGTGTGTATACATGAAAATATTTCTCCTGCATTCTTTTCACACTTTGCAGAAACAAGCCAGGGCAAGGAAAAGCCCACATCTCTGTGACATGATTGATTCTTTTTCCACTCTCCTCTTTCACAGTGTGACTGACTGACTGATTTTGGGGATGAACATTGTTTCAGACAGCCTGGGCCACTCAATTGGTTCACTACTACACTGCAAAAATGTTTATAGTTGACTTATTATAGGAATATAAATATAAAATATATAAAATATAATATATATAGGATGCAGGAATGATCAGCAAAGGTGGGTTAGGATGTTTTTCCCAGAAACAGATCAGAGTTAAATAAAGTTACATCAGCACTGGAATTTTAGAGTGTTTGTTTATGGCTTCATCTACTGACCCTGAGATCAATACCTGCATAGCTGAGAAGCACTTTGGCTGCCAAAGGATTTGTCTTTACAGTCGATCTAGAGAATGCTGTTTTGCTGTAGATTTTCCACACATATATAGAAAGACAGTTTGTTCTGAAATCGTAATTCTAGACGGTAGAGAAGTACTTCCATATATATTCATAAAAGCCATCCAACACATTCCTTTCAAGTCACCATATAAGTAGAAGCAATTCATTAACACTCTGAACAATTTGTACTGAGTTGTGCCTGTCTATAAAAAATAAAGTTTGACATTTTAATTTTTTCATTGCTTCTGGCATGCTTAACTGACTCTTTTCATCTCTCCTCTCTGTCAAGTACAAAACTGCACCTGCTGGCTACATCAGAAAAGTATATTTTTCATCTGTCTTTTAATGAAAGGTGTATCAGTTCTTTTAATGGCTAACAGTGAGCATTAGAGTAAATTACTTTGCCTTCCTGCTTACGACTGTAGTATTTCCCTTAGACTTAGTGTGTCTCCATTTTAGAGAAATGCAGAATTAATTCAAAGACTTCATACTGTAGACTACTGACTACTTTTCCAAATAAATTCTTCTCACTGCGAAGAATTTTAATCTTATTTCTAGTCAGATTTTATTAACTCAGGCAACAATACCTATGTTTTTTTTTTCAATATTAATGGGTCCTCTGCTTTCAGAAACATTATTTCCACTGAGTTAATGAATAAGCTTCCTCTAAATGTTTAATCATTTAAGTTAAAGCAGATAATATCTAGACATTTTTAACTTTTAATACGAAGTTACTTTCCTTTTCTGAATTTCTAATTTGGCCTATTTCCTGAAGATTAATTATAAGGAAAAGACATTTTCCAGTAACACCTCACTAGATCTTGGCACTCTTAGACACTGCTTGTGAGGGGCTGACCCTGGCTGGAAGAAAGCCCATGAAAGATGTTCTATTATTCCCTCTCCTCAGCTGGACAGGGTAGAGAAAATATAACAAAAGGCTCAAGAGTAGAATCAGGTAAAGGAAGAGATCCCTCATCAATTACCATCACAGGCAATACAGACTGGATTTGGAGAAATTAATGTATTACCAATCAAATAAGAGTAGTAAACTTACAAATAAAAACTAAATCTTAAATCACCTTCCACTCGTCCCTTCTTTCTGGTTTCACCATCAGTCCTCATTTCTCTATCTCTTCTCCAGGCTAAATAATGCAAATAATGCAAAGTAATGCAAAGTCCATCCGTCATTCCATGTAGGGATGGTGCTCCCGCTGCTCAGTTTTGAGGCCCTTCTCTGGACCTGCTTCAACAGATCCATGTCTTTTTCATTCTGAGGACTCAGAGGCAGATGCAGTACTCCAGCTGGGGTCCCACCAGTGCAGACTAGAGGAGGAGAATAACTTTCCTTAGCCCTCAGGTCACACTTTCGATGTGACCAGGATACAGTTAACTTTCTGGGCTATCACCAACTCATGTCCAAACTCTGATCCCATAGTACTTATTAAGTCCTCAGCAGGGAAGCTCTTGATCTGTTCATCCTGCAGCCTCCATGGATACTGGGGGCTGACATGACCCAGGTGCAGCATTTTGCACTTGGCTTTATTGAACCTCCTGAGTTTCCCATGGACCCACTTCTCAAACTTGTTCAGGTCCCCCTGGATGTCATATTATCCTTCAGGAGTGTCACTGCACCGCTCAGCTTTGTGTCATCTGCAAATCTGCTGAGGGTGAACTTGACCCCTTCATCTGTGTCATTAATGAAGATATTAAATAACACTGGTCCCTGTACCGTCCTCTGAGGGCACCACTTGCCACTGATCTCCATCTGTACATCAAACTGTTGACCAGTTCCCTCTTATTGGGATGTGACCATCCAAATAATTCCTACTCCACTGAATAGTCTATCCATATCTCTCCAATTCAGAAAGAAGGATGTTGGAGAGAACTCAAATGCCCTAGAGGAGTCAGATAGATTATGTCTGTAGTCCTTCCCCTGCCCACTGATGTAGTCTCTGCATTGTAGAAGATCTGCTGTGCTGACTGCCTCAAATCACCTTCCTGTCCCCCATGTGCATTCTAGGAGGATCTGTTCCATGACCTTCCCAGGCACCGAGGTGAGACTGATCGGCTGGTAGCTCCCAGGCTTCTCCTTTCTACCCTCTTTTAAGATGGGTTGGTTCAATGTTTCCCTTTTTCCTGTCACCTGGGACTTCCCCTTACTGCCACGACTCTTTGAGTGTCATGGAGAGTGGGTTGGCATCTACAGCAGCCAATTCCCTCAGTACTCTGGGATGCATCTCATTACATACATTCAGGTTCTTTGGGTGCTCATAGACCTAATCCTCATTTACAATGGTATGAACTTAGCTTCCATCCACTTGAGAGTGGGAAGATGAGTAGCCATTGACTGAAGAGAGGTAGCCATTGACTGAAGTTAAAATGTTTAGTGCCTCAGCCTTCTCCTTGTCTGCTGTTACCAGTTTGCCAGTCTGTGTTCATCAGGGGCTCTGTACTTTCTTTGACCTTCCTTTTCTGTCTGATTAACCCGTTGTCCTTATTATCCTTTGCATCCCTTGTGAAGTTCAGCTCTCTCTATGCCTTGGTCTTCCTGGCCTCACAGGTACACAACCAGGCAATCTCTCCCTAAAATCTTCCCAGGATACCTGTCTCTGCTTCCATTATCTGTGCGTTACCTTCTTTCCTTCTTGCTTAACCAGCAGTTTGTGATTAATCTATGCTGACCTCTTGCTCTGCTTTCCAGATTTCTTAAATGTGGGAATGAGAGCTCCTGTACTCCATGGAATCATGTTCTTCTCCCTTGTCCAGGTTTCCTAGGTTTGCCCATTGGTTAACTTCTCAAAGAGCTGAAATGCTGCTTTCCTAAAATTCAAGGTGCTGACTTCACTCTTCTCCTGACTGATGATTGGTACTGAATTCCCATCTAACTTGCCTCACCATCACAATTGTCCTTATACAACTGATATGAGCCTGGAATCTAGAGACCAGGGAAATGAGAATGGGGATTGAAGTTCTTCTGGGATGGAGAGGTTGCCTAGGGCAGGGAAGCCTACCCCCACACCATGACTTCCTGAATTAAATAAAAAGAAGGGTAGTAGTCACTGGTGACTCCCTTTTGAGAGGAATGGAGAGCCCAATATGCTGATCAGACCCAAGCCACAGGGAGGTATGTTGCCTCCCTGAGGCTGATGTAAGAGACATCACCAAGAAACAATCCAGCCTGGTACAGCCCATTGATTATCAGCCTCTAGTGGCTTTTCAGGTAGGCAGCAATGAAATTTCGTCAATGACTTCAGAGGGTCAAGCAGGTCCTGATGGCCTTGAGACAACTGGTCAAGGGATCTGGAGTACCAGTTGTGTTCTCTCTGTCCTCCCTCATTTGCAGGGAATGAAGGGGTTAGAAACAGGAAAATCATGAAGAGTAATACCTGGCTTAGAGACTGGTGTGACCAACCAGCAGAATTTTGGGGTTTTTATCACAGGTCAGTTTATACAAACCAAGACTACTGTCAACAAATAGGAAAAAAGGATCTTAGCTCAGGAGTTACCAGGACTTGTTGAGAGAGCTTTAAACTCTGTTTGAAGGGATATGGGAATGTAGACAATCTTTTAACTCCAGTATACAATCATCACTGAATTTGCACAAAAGGAAAACCAAAATATCCTGTAGGCATTAGAGACTTATACAAAAAGACACTATCATAATGTTCTGTTTTTCACATGCTAATTTGTCCAAGAAGGAGACCAACACACACAACTTTTACTTAGGAAAATCAGTGCTGAACTGGAAAGGAAATAAACACTTCTATGAGAATTTCTGTCACTGACTGGCTTTTTCCTAACCACTTAATATAATCATTATATTAGGCTCATAAATCAAGATTTTCAAGTAATGATAAGAACACTATATAAAGAAAAGCAAGCTTTCATATTGATGTTGTTATCATCATGTAAGCACCGGTGAGGAATATACTTAAACATATCTGTTGAAAGTTTTGCTTTTTTTCATAATTTGCCTATTATTTTCTCTTGTGTATTTTTCCCATTATTGCTTGCAAGATTGCATGAGAAGTTATTCAAAATATCAGAAAAACAATATCTAGAGACAGCTGTGATATTACTAAGCTCTTACAAACCTTTTTTTTTTCCATGGATATAGTTTACAAACAACAATGAGATAGATTGTGCTGAGTTCCTTAAAGAATCGTAGTATACACATCCAATATTTCAGGAATTAAAGAAAAAAACCTCTTCCCATGAGGAGAAGATGCAGCAATTCCTGGACCTTCCTGGACTCCTTATTTTTCCCAAGAAAGGCAGCAGAATGATTCTAGTTTTACTCATTCCTCAAAGTACTGCTCTTGGCTGGCTATCGGGTACAAGTTATGTTCTGCTTTTATCTCAGCTGTCTATAAAAACCATTTTCATGCAACAAAAGACACATAGCCCTTCAATAACAAACCCAATCCCTCAAAGTATGAAAAGTTCTACTCCACCTTCATCATAACTGCATGATGATTCTCATCTTATTTGTATAACCTGAGAGGAGAATGATTACCTCAAAAGTAAGAAAACCCTTCCTTCCAAATTTCTAAAGATTTAACATTATAAAAGACCAGGCAACTTAAATACAGCCATGCTTCACCACTGAAACAATACAGCTCAGCTGATGAACACAGTGCAGGTGTAATTTCTTAGTAAAGCTCTCCCACCATACAGCAACAAGAACATTGCCATACATGAAAAAATGCAAGGGCTCAGAGAACAGGAGCAGACTTGCACTGGTTGACTCGAGCACGGCCCTCTCTCCTGCAGCAGGATGCATGGTCAGGACCATTCAGTCTCATTCAGTCATGGTCAGCTCCAGTCTCAGCTAACAGGAGAGATCTCTGACCAGCATGAGTTAGAGACATCTCAAAGCATTTAAGATCAGAAAAGAAAGTCAGCTTGCTTGGGCTCCCCAGAGCTATCCCAAGATGGAATACTACAATCCCTTTCCAAAATTTTGACTGGTGGAGAAACTTGCTCTGTTGGACTATTAGCCACCATAAACCACGTGATGAGGATAAAATCCCTGCTACTTTTTGCTAACTAAAAACAATCAACATGTAACTGCTACCAAAGATGAGGCTGTACTGCAGTTTGCAGGCACTGCTCCACAGGATACTGACCCAGTAACACCAGTGCTGCTGCTGCTGTTGCTTCAGTTGTGGTCTGTGCTAATACAGATACAGAAATTTTAGGCTACAGCATGTAGATATTGTATGAGATAGATCACAAATATCCCCACAAAATACGTGTTTATGTAACAGATGCCAAGCATTTTTTCAGATTGAGTATTCTAGAAATTGTGCTTAGCAAGGTTAACCATATACTTTTCTACCACATGCCTTTGTGCACACCCCACTTGCAAGACCTTTCTGCACCTGTGAGCATTATGCCTTCAATACTATTACTAGTTTGAGTGGTGCATAGGTATTTTTCTTCTAAACACACACATACTGCCCCTAAAAAAGCATGGCTCACAGCATATATACAAGTAGGGAGTGAGAAAGGCTGCCTCTGCAAAAATATGTGCCCAATACTCATGCCTACTTTGGACTACCTCAGACAAGTGACACAGCAAGCACAGTATGATTTTACGTGCACATGTAAGATTCCTGTTTCTGGCATTACTGAAAGGAAAGTCATAATTAGAACACGGAAAGAAAGAGTTCTGAGCAAACATCCACATAAAAATCTCTCTGGTAATTAAAGAAGTCATACGGCTCTCAGCTTCAAAACAAATTAACAAATTATCTGAAGAAAGCTAATAACAAGAGCTGTAGAGTACTTGACTTATTTTACGTTGCACTTTAAATAAAATATAGATTTAATAATAAAAAAATCAGTGAAATTTTGGAATTTTTTCTTGTTTTTAAGAAAATTGATGATGTGATGAAGGGTGTAAAAAGTCCAGACAACAAGGGAGAAGGAAGAACAGTGACTTTTACCAAGTGGCAGAAAGATCCATTACCTTTTTGAAGACTCCTACCTTATGTCCTTCAAAAGGATTGTTATTGGATTTTACTCTCCTAGTTTTCCTTTCTTGCAATGCATTCATGGGTTAACTTTTTAAATGAAAGCCATTATTAGAAATTAAGTAATTTTCATTTTTTTATACTAATGTTCCTAACTTGTCCCCTTCATTAAATTGATAGAATCAACCGTCTCCTATTTGCATTTGGGAAGTCTAAATCTGGACAGTTGAGATTTTAAAATACATTAGGGAATTAAAGCTAGACAGCAGACTGATGGGATTGCAAACACTGAATTAAAGTTCTGAGTACTATTACTGGACTTTTTTTTTTTCAGGTAAAAACATATTTGCAAAACACTAAATGTAATCTCGGAGAATATTACATTTACATTACAAATGCAGACAACTCCTGTTCAGTTCTGGTTAGTTCATTGGGTTTTCCTCAGTGAAGTGTGAAGCATACTGTTGTGTAGGTGTTCAAAAAATGCCTCACACTCTTTACATTCCTTATATAAATGTAAAAAATACTGCTGGCTGAATACACTATTGCATTTGTTGTTACGCCATTTCTATTAGCAGTTTCCAGCAGTGCTGCAAAATTTAAAGTTAGTTGTTTCCCACGTTTTGCAAGTTTACCTGTTTTAACCTTAATTTTATTCTGACATGTTATTAATGTGAAATCATTACTCTGACAAAATTACCTTACAATAGGACACAGGTCATAGACATTCTCATTAAAACACAACTGATTCAATGTTTGTACTATGATTTAACAGAGACCTTGGAACATGTTGTACTAAAGGAAGCCTGGGTTGTCATACTTTGCAGAAAAACAATGTTTTTCCATCACATTTTGGAGCTGCATTGCTGGTCAAAGATAGCATTGCATTTGAAAAGCTGCATCTTTTCATGGCACAGCCATAACATATGAAAATATTCAGGAGGTGTGGGGAAAGAGATAAGAAAGCACTTCTGAAGGAGAAGAAAAAGTATGAGATGCAACCTGTTAGATACCACAACTGAACATTAACTGCTGAAACTTGGATGCTGTTTAAGCTTTCCAGAGCTGATAGCTGTAACAAAACTGAAATTTACAGGTAAATCAGTCCACATCCACTGAGTGCAGCATCCAGTCTGGTTGTGCTAACATGTTCACAAGACTCTGACAAGCCCAGAGGAGAAATGCACTGTTCTGCTATCAGAGGTGAGTTCATACTGAAAAAACTAAGCCAAGTGAGGTAACACATATGCACCAAACCATAACCCTCTAAAATTACTCAGCGTTATTTCCTTTAATATTTTATGTGCAATATTTGATTTACATTATCTTATTTCTTCTAAACAATAGCTCATTTAAGAATGAAAAAAATACAAATCTAGCTCATAACAGGTGTATAATCTGTATAGCAGTGATATAGTAAGGACAGCAGGAATTTTCTTTTTAATAGAAAAACCTGCAGCTATGCAATGTGGAAATGTCTGCACATTGTTCCAGTGATTTCAATGCAGTTTTCAATGTATGAGCAAGGGAGGTGCTGTGGAGTTCCAGCACATGAGCAGAATCTACCTGCCATAATCCTGATTGGGGCAGCAAAGATCTTGCACAGATGCAGGATGAGTTACTGTCTCCTGCTGCAATTGCCTGGACTCACTGCACTCAGCAACAGCTCTCGTGGGATTAAGTACAGTCAAACAATACCAAATGTAAAGTGCATCAAGAAAAACACATGGGAGGCATGAGGGGAAAGCATGATTAAGAATTTAGGATTATTTCCTTTCTTTGTCTTTTATGCAAGGAATTCTTCATGAGACTTTAGACCCTGGATGTGCATTTGCACAAAATAAAATATTTGCTTACTGCAAAGGTTTACAAACAGTAGTCATCTGATAGGACTTTTGTTACAATTATTCTTATTATTTTGGTTTAAATACTAGAATACCTATTACTAGATGTAAATAGAAATTAAAATTCAAAATCTGTTTTGTCTGTTTTTTTTCTGTTTTGCCATAAGTATCTTTTATATTTCAGCCAAAATAAGCATAATTTTTTTAATATAGCATTTGCTGTTGGCCATTGAGATTATTTTGGCACAAGTTTTGTAAATAACAGATTTATTATCAGATTTATTCATTGACTGGATTTTTTTTAAACTCTAAGTCCCTACAATTCTCTTTGTGAGAATAAAAGGATATTCTGTCATAAAATAATTAAAAACACTGAGGACTTTTTTTTCAACTAGTAAGACTATTAATTGGGTTCACCATCAAAATGTGATAACATGTAAAATATCTTGTTTTGCATGTTAATGCCCCATAATTGCACAGAGCTTTTCAACTTCAAAGCTCTTTACATGAATTAAGTGGATGTCCCTGGAGGCCTTAAGCAACATTTTCTTTGCCTTCAAAAAGAAGATTTGTACCAGACAAAAGCTTTGTGAAAAACACGGACTGGGCTTTGTTTTTTCAGCCTATTGCCATTGCCCAGTGAGATAAAATATCACTACCATTTTGCAGATGGAGAAAAAAGGGGAACTTAATGGGGCCATCCCTGCTTATCTCAAACTTGGTACTTTACATCAGTAGTGATGCACTGAGATAGTCAGAAACAGAATGCAACTCTGTTTTCCAGAGCCACGCCAACATACATTTCAATTATTTACTTCCCCACCAAAGACAAAGCTGCTGAGAGTCCAGTGATTACCCCCTACTGCAACCACCCCGCATACAGTGAGTTTGTTCAAGCACACATGAAGACAAAAAAAGCATTTGCTAGAATTCAGTCAAAGGCTGTTACCTGGTACTCCGCTTGGCTTCATTAGAAGACATTTGAAAAGTCCAAAAACCAGGAGAGAAACGGTTATCCCCTTATGTCAGACTGAAACCTATCACATATCACTACGGAGTATTTTCACACTGAACCTTCTTTTAATTGGCCTTTAAACTATGCTACAAATAAGAAACTGCTACAGATGTTTACAACATCGGTGCTAAAGAACGAGTATTTTTTCATCATCCTTTGCTATAAGGGTATTTTTGATGAGTACAAATAAGACCAACAAGTATTCCTCTTTGTACTTACCATGTGATTTTTATGCCACTTCACTGGACACAGGGTGTAATACATTGGGTCTTTTTATTGCTCAAGAGAAAGTGCTCATTACCTATTTATGTTTATATATAGGAAAAAACAAAGAGTTATTACAAGGGGCATACTTCACACTGTAGTAGTGGTTGATTTCCTCAAGATGGTCTTCTGGGGTTTTGGTGCAGTTTGTGGAGGCACAGTTGCAGGTCTTGGAGGAGGAAAGCTATTACTGGGACTTATCCCCAACCCTCCATTTTCCAGAAGAAATGGAGGCAATGGAGGTGGAGGAGGTGGCAGAGGAGGGCACTGGTGTGGCAGCTTTCCTGCAACTCGGGCTGGCTCGCTGTGCAAGTGCACCTCCCTGTTTTTAATGTTATAGTGAACGTCACAGTCGGGGCAGTAGCCGTGGTACTGCACCTTCTCACTGAACCGCACGCGCTCCCTCGCTCCCGCCTGGGGACACCGCTCCTTCTCAGCTCTGTGCACCAGCGGCTGCATCACCACTTTCTCCAAGTTACTGTTTGGCATACAGCACACATCTCCATTTGGGATGCGGCCGGGCCCCACGGGCAGGCCCCCATTCCGCAGCAGGGTGCCGTTGGTCTTGACTGGGTTGGCCAAAGGAGGCAGCCTGGGAGGCTCATCACACTTGACGGGCGTCAGTCGAGGGGGAGGAGGGGGAGGGTTCGGCTTCCGCAGCACGGTGAGGATGGCAGAGGGGTGCGCAGGGGGCTTGATGAGGGGCGCGCTGCCCCGCACCTTGACCTTCTCCAAGCTGGAGGCCGTTGTGCTGCTGGAACTGCTGTTCAGGGTGTCTGTTTTGGAACTGTCTGTCATCTCATCCTCCAGCTGCAGATCACATGTCAGTGTGTCAATCTGGTCAACCACCTGCACAACAGCCAGAGTGAGAACAGTGAGAAAAGCATACCTCAGAGAAGGCACAGAAAAACAAAACCATTCTCCACTATCAGCTTGTCTTCCCCAGAAATGAAGCATCCAATTTTTTTTTGACCATTACTTCTTTTTTCTTGTCAAAGTAATAAAATAATCATAATAAAAATGATGACAACAATAAAGATAAGGATGGCTAGTTTGCTAGCTCATCACCTGAATACAAGAGAAATATAACTTGAAACAGTCTAGAGTGAAATTCCCTTTCTTTCCCTCCAGGGTTTACTTGGTAATATCAGAGTGAGTGAAGTGTAATTTTTCAGTATTATGCTTTGCCTGCCAGGGCAGGAGGAGACAAAATTGTTCAGCTATAGCTTCTACATGACAGCTTCTGAACCCAAAAATTCTGCAAATCATCTTTTAGCTCTGACCTTTCAATCACTCTAGATTTAAATATGCATTCTCTGTAAAGGTGATATTATATGTGTAGAATCATAAGTTTGATACACAATTTTCTGACTTTTTTAACATAAAAGAGACTCTGAGAAACAAAATCTCTATTGTATTATATCCCTTTCTGAGCATTTCCCAAAAGATCTGAAATCCTCCAAAACAATCCTGAAACAGCATTTTCTGAAAGAGAAAATGTTGCTTGGTTTCCACTCACAAGTATTTAAGAACTCATGCACTTTATTTGAAGTTTTCCTCTACCTCCCAGAATTCTGTTTTTAGATTCTACATCTTTTCTAGTCTTCAAGACTCCTTTTTATCCTGATTTTTATATGGCTTGAAACCAGTGCATTTACTTGGTAGAGGAGTTTTCATATGAAAATTAAACACGCTTCCTGCAAACTGCATTTAACTCAGTACCCAGGTGAACAGCTGTAGTTATAAGCTATATGTAACTACAACAGATACCACAGGAAGTAGCACTGGGACACATTTAAAAACTAATCACTGTCCTTCACAGCCTCCCAGGGTGTACATAAAGTAATCAGTATCTGAAATGTTGCTAACTAACTGTGGTGCATGAATAAAAACCTGTGCCATTGCTTTGGGTCCTTCTGGGAGGTCTGTGATGTTCCAGAGGAGGCAACCCAATACATCTGAAATGAAACCAGACATGGCCATTGTGTCACAGAAACTTTCATTTCTACTTCCTGCTTTCAGTAATTTGGTGCTGATACTACTGATTTCAAACCAAGACTATTTTTAGGCATATGAGCCATAATAACTGCAAAAAACATGAAAGTCACTACTAAAGGCAATGACTCTTTATTCAGTCAAATCAGTCTCCCACTTATGTGCCCAGTAGTAAAAGTTAAGTAATAAAAGCAAAACCACCATAAAATGAAAAAGCACTCCAGCTTTCACTGTTCATACAGTAAGCTGAGTTGTGTAACACAAAATTCATAAAAATTCATATGCAGCAATTCAGTTGAGTGCTTTCCTTCTCCTAAAACCAGCAAACATGCAAATAAGCATTGTTCAGAGAGCTTCCAAGCATCTTTGAAAAAACTTATTAATACTTTTTCTCTAACAGTATTGCAAACAACTCATTTATTCAAAATTCCAAGTCCAGTATCATGTTGCATTTAAATTTCTATTTTTCTCAAAAAAAAAAAAAAAAAAAAAAAAAAAAGCCCTTAAAACACAGACATTAAATCCCTGAAATAGTAAGCATTAAAAAAATTATTCTAGAAGTTGAAACATACAGTTGAACTCTACTAACTGCCAGATCCCACACATCCCCTCCAGGGTAGAGCATATGAGAACTCTGGAAAATTTCAGAATAAAGGTAGACAAATCCCATCTGTACCAAAATTCATTCCAAGAATGACAGTTTACAAGTGAAGGAACTCTTATTATGACCTTCCATTACATAAGCAAAATAAGGCAGAGAGAACTTCTCAGAAGGAAACAGGAACAAAGAAAAGAAAGTCGTGTTCTGGACAGTAAGCCTGAAATTGAAACATCCCTCTGCAAGCTAAGTAGCTAAGTAGGATTTGTGTAAATATAAGGGTCTGCCTATATATATCTAAATATCCTACTGCATCCTATCATCTTTTATTAAACTATAACAGTGATATAATGGATTGATGCAACATAAAACAAAGAAATTCCTTGGCAAGCAAAGAAACAGAAAAATTATGCATTGCAGAGCAAAAATTTTCTCAAGAGTAACAGGATAGTCTGTTATGAACTACCCTTCAAGTTAATGACTACGGCGTTTATCTCATGCCTTCTGGGCAAATGTCTAGTACACATCAAATTTTTTTTTTTGTCACTTATCTGTTTGTAGAACATAAATCCAGCATGAAATGGCTCTGACACAACAACATAGTTTATCTGTCCAGATTCATTCCCACCACGAGTTGTGAGTCTGTGTACTGCTCTTTTGCTTTTTTGTCCCAGAAGGTAAAATTCAAATAAGATGAAAAAGCAACATCAGAACCCATGACTAACACAGTGAAACTGTTGTAGTTAAAAACAAAAAAAGCATTTTGAGAAAAAAACCCCATCCCTTGTTTCACAGTGCATCTTCCATGGAAGTAAGAGAGAGAATGTTAATTAAAAAAAAATTAAAAAAAGAAAAAGGTGCTCTAGTTGCGCAGAAATGTGTCCATTTTTTCATTTCTGAATAAAACAGGACTTGATTCACATGTACAAATATTTGGAATACATAATTTTATAGTCCAAGGAGCCCCTTAGCCATGTATTTGGATTTGAGGTCTGCAGATATGCCGACTTCTACCCTGCCAGCAGTATCCTGAGGCTTCAAGCTCTGCAGAATCCAATGAATGAATGAACTCCTGAATGAATCAGGACATCAGTCTATTCTTATCTTATCTAAGATATCTAAATATCTTAACAATATTAGGTGCCCAGAGTTGGATTTCTCTACCAAAATACAAGATTACACCCTTAGCAACACGCATTTGGACTCAGAAATTCCATGCTGCAATTAACAGAGCGCAGGGAATTAATTAGTAAGGTCAAATTCAGCTAATAAGGAAAAGAATACTATTCAACCCCAATTAACAACAAAAAAACCCCAAAATCCTCATTGAAGTTGCAAAGAATTTGCAATGCAAAGATATTTACAGTTAATACAATCCTCAGTATTACCAAATTTTATATAAAGTTGCTTAAAAATATAGAGCTAGCATTAAGTATTGCTTTTCCACTGAGGTCAAACTGCAGTTCCTATTCAAAAGATCTTCAGAATCTAGTCCAAGAAAAAGTCCTGTGATTATCAAAAGCAGCCTATGTTGACCTAATATTTCCATTGCTTGAACTGTACTTGTAAGTTTTGCCTAGTTTTTAACTCCTCTGTTGAAGGCCTTTTGTGGGAAAATGTCCTAACTTGACTAGACCAATACTCAAAACTGTGAAATACAGTCCTGTATTTCTCACAGGATGCCAGGATCTCATTCCAAGAATCTAACTTTGTAATCATAAGACTAAAACATGACACAGAAAGTAACACGTACTCATACTTCTTCCTTGTATTAATAAACTTCTCTGAAAAGTGTCTCTACAATTAGTCATAAACACTTTTTTCACTGTTTCTTTGTGTGATTACCTAATACACATCCAAAGTACATTTATGGAGAGTTTTGTTGTCTCCTTACTCTAAATGCTTCACCAGGCTTGTTTTCCCTCCTATTTAAAGGAAGATACCAATGTTCAGTGAATATGGAATCCACTGTCTGCCCTCAGAAAAAAGCTGTTTGGCTTTTTTTGTGACACTTAAATAAAAAAGCAAACTGCTTTTCAGGAAGGAAATTAATATAGACTTAAAGATACATGATTTTTAAAGTCCACAGAAGTAAAAAGGTAGCATATTTCTTAAGAAGTTCAGCCATTTGCTTTTTTAAAATGTTTTTCAAAGATTCACATGGATTTACAAACTAGATTTCTTTCTTTTTTCTTTTTTTTTTTTTTTAATTACTTGCTTCTGTACAGCCTAGTAGCTCTCAAAAAAGCTGCATAAGCAGGATGGAAGGTAGGTGATATTACTTCTGAGATGGAATAGGTATAATTCACATATTTCTCTTTTGTACTACACCATAGCTAGGTGCAGCTATGTGATTTAAAAGTTTGCTGCCATTTACTAGAAATGAATAGTTATGACAGATGCTAAATTTGATTTTAAATCAAGCAAAATCAAATCATGTCATGAGACTAGTTCTTGTTTTGAACTAAAGAAATTTGTGGTGAAATGAACAAAGTTAGGTGGACAAAAAAACTGGAATAAAATGTATTATTTTTTTCATTTTTAAAGCAATGCCAAAAACTTGAAAAGTTTGACATAGACAAATATTGCAACTTTTGTGCAAAAAATAGCTACCTGACAAGACACAAAAATAAATATGTAGTGAAGAATAAAAGAGCAATCTGCTCTACCATGAAGAGGCTACTCTTGCCTTTAAGCAAAGAACTGGGAAATATGCTATACCAGTAGCTCTAACATCTCATGATTGCATCTCTAATCCTACAAGAAATTGTTCACTCAGTACAATTAGTACCGGAATCTTCTAGAAAAGCTGCCAAACTATTTACATTCCCATCACTTTAGCTTATGATTTCCTGCACAGTTATTAGACCTTTGTTGACAAAAATGAGTGTTCAATATATATGGGGAACATGAGATTAGCCCAGCTGGTCAGATCATGCTGCTAAGAATGCCAGGGTTCTGAGTTTGATCTCTGCATGGACCATTCACTTTAGAGCTGGCTTTGATGATTCTTGTGGGTCCCTTCCAACTCAGAACATTCTGTGATTAGTACTGTGATATCTAAGGACACAAAGCTTCTTCCTTACCAAGTGCCTGAAAAATCTCAAATTACCCCGTTAAAAATGAATGAAACAGAGGTCCCTGTTAACAGTGAGAGAACCAGTATCTCCCATTACAGTTTAAGCTGCATAACAGCAGAATAATAACCTTTTTTCAGGTGCATGAATTTCAGCTTCAATCCATGGTCATATCTTTTGTATTTTCCTACAGCAAACTTCTCTACATTGCCACCTGTCCCCTTCCCTACCCCCAATCCCCAGAGAATACAGCTTCCAGGTCAAGAAGAAAAAAACCAAAAGTAGACTAGAAACAAGTTTATAAAGTTGTGTAAGCCAAAAAATTGCCAAAAGAAAGCAAAAGAAAAGCTGTATCAGGAGAGACAAGTGGTCTACTTAGTACAATATTGTGAAAAATTACAAAAAGCAGGTGCTCAGGCAAGAACACTAGAAAAGTCATGCAGAAGTATTTGCGTAGAACCTTATTCCATTCTCTAACAATTTCTAACTCAATAACTTCCTAGCTGATATTGTATTAATACGACCTTGACATACTTATCTACAGTGAACATGTGAACATGCCTATCTGGCAGAACCCACATCAGCTTTTGGCAACTGCCAAAGTATCCTCCAGTTACCCACCTTCATTACATGGATATGGCACCTACTCCTCTTTCTGCTTGAGAAAAAAAAAACAGATGCTTTTATAGACAAAGTGCTTAATGAACTTTCATAATACTCAAGTTGTAGCTGTTTTGTGAAACCACAGCTACAGGATCTCTCTCCGTCTTGCAATTGGGTTGTGGGTTGTTTTTTTGCTTGTTTTTACAATGTATCCATCAGCATCTTCATATATGAGTCTGTATTAATAAGTAATGTCTGTTTATGCTAAAATACTGTAACAAAGCACTGGGGATTAATTCAGTATTTGAGTAAATACAAACTTCCACACAGATTAGTTCACCTGTCTCTTACAGTAGTATCTCAGCAGCTCAGTCACTCACCCTGCAGCAGCAGGAAAGGGCAAGGCTGGTGTGAAGCCCATCAATGTTAGGGCATCCAAGAGCTCAACCCTATCCTAAGCAAAGTTACAGACAAGAAGTAACTGTTGCCACCACAAAGGCTTGGGCAAAGAATACATTAGTTACTTCAGCAAACTAGTATTATGCTTCAGAGTACACTAACACATAGGCACAGATAGCCTAGGCTGGACAAAGTCTCAAAGATCATCTAATTCCAACTTCCTGCCCATGAGCAAGAACACCTTCCACTAGATCTGTCTGCTAAAAGCCCCATCCAACCTGTCAGGAAGTAGGCACCTCCAGGTTCTCTGGGAAGCCTGTTCCAGTGCCTCACCACCTTTGCAGAAATGGATTTCTTCCTGAGATCTAATCTAAACCTACTCTCTTTCAGTTTGAAGCCATTTCTTTTGTATTATCACTACAGGCTTTTGCAAAAAGCCTCTCTCCATCTCTTTTCAGGTACTGGAAGACTGCAGTGGGGTCATCCCACAGCCTTTCCTTCTCCAGGCTGAACAATCCCAGTTTTCTCAGCGTTTCCTCACAGGAGAGGTGCTCCATCCCTCTGACCACCTGAGTGGCCCTCCTCTGGATTTGCTCCAGCAGATTGATGTCCTTCCTGTACTGGGGTCCCCAGACCTAGATGCTGTACATTCCATCTTAGCCTCTGTAAAGAAATGAAATTCAAAATGCCTGTTTTTCAGTGACAGATATTACTCAACTATTCCCTTACATTCTGAAGTAGACTGAACGCCAAGTTAGGCTGGAAATAAACATGTAAGTGAAAATTTATGACTGTGTTGGGCTCTGGAGAATCTAAAAAGGACATGAGAACTCAGCATCATGATTCTGAATTAGCAGTTCAGGGAAAGCAAACTGGGAAGCCCACATTCAATTTTTTTTTTTTTAAGCCTTTTTTTACGTGAAGAAATAATACTTAAAAAAAAAAAGAAATTACAGCAAGCTCTCCTCATGTTCCCATTTAAGAATTTGAAATAGAATTAGGCAATTCTCCTGTGAACCCTTTTGGATGAAGTCTCACAGGGATGTTGTTTGGAAGAAAAGAGAGAGACATGAAGGCAGATATGTAGCATGTATTCATGATGAACTGTACAATTACAATTTTTGTCACACGCAGAAGAATCCTGATAAAACTATGACAAACAAACAGAAACCCTGAGAAAATAAAGTAAAAAACAAACAAAAAATCCTTCTGAGAAAAGCAAGTTCAAATAATATTTGTAACAAAAAAATAACTGTTCTAAGATATTAATCAGAACAAGCCAGTTTCGATTCAGTTTCATTCTTTTTTAACCGCAACAGAATTTCACACTTCCAGTGAAATACTGGAAATGAGTGATATGAAATAGTCACATCATCTCATATTTGGCAATATAAGAAAATAAATAATTTCACAAAAAAGAAACCAGGATAAATTTGTTTTGTCACATCTAGATCATCACAGAATGATGATGCTTGTTTTAACTCTGGGAAGTAATGCAATGATTTCACGTGTAGATCGTTACCCAGGCTGAAAGACAAACTGCAATTCAGGCTCAGGATGGTGTAAGCATAGCAAACCAGTCCACGGACTTGAAAAAGCAAGTACAATGCATGTCTCTATGGGCAGCACTGCTAACTAGCTAACTGAGTTAACCCAGTGCTGCCCTGGAATCTGTTCAAAAGCAGATTGTGAGAGCAGCAAGTAGGTCTGGTACAGCTCGTCCTGAACACTGAAAAAAGATTCAGAACAAGGGAAAAAAAAAAAAGGCTTTTAAGTACTAAAGAAATTAATGAATGAAGACTACCTTATAAAATATAAGGAAAATTTGATTTCACAACTTACAAAGAAAACTGGAAGTTAATGGGAAATAAGAAATTTTTCCTCCACTGAAATTGACTGATGTCAATTACACTCCTTTCTTTTTCTTACTCTTTAAATTTAGATTTGACATGGTAGATGTAGCCTGCATGACTATTTGAAAAGAATATCCAAATTTTATCTTTATGTTATTAGACAAGAAAAAAAAAATGATGAAGCTGGGCATATCAGATATACATCTGATAATTCTGCACACAATTCTTTTAAATTCATTGGCACAAAGAAGGAAATTTAAAAGACAAATTACGAATCAGCATTTTATGCTTAAATGTAAAACGCATGTAAATAAAACTAAAAGGTCTTCCCGGTAAAAAACTTAGGAGAATTAATATTATATCTTTGTTTAGATGTTGCAGTAATAGTCCTTGCAGCTTACTACTGCTTTTCTTACTCAAAATATTTAACAAAATTGAAAATGGCTGCATTTTACAAAAACCAAGGAATGGTTAATCTCTGTATTCTCATTATTGCTAATGTTTTCTTAATAAGCATGTTGTAAACCAGCTGCAAATGCAATAGTACAAAATCTTAGAGATTTTAGTCCCTACATAACAATCTTTGATATAAACAGTCACTCACGATGACTACAAATACAGTGATGTGCCTAATTAGAAATCATATTAACTTAAATGAATGCTAAATATTTGTCCAAGCTCTTAGCTATTAATTAAGGTAAATAGAATGTAGAAGTTCCTAAAACTATGTTCATTAATGCTAACCATGGCAACTGTGGATACTAGAAGTTTCTTTGTAGGATTAGAAAAATCATATATTTTCATAAATACTTTCCTAGGTACACTTTTCAAATACATTAATAACAGCTATTGTTAAAAAAAAAGAAAAAGAAAAAGAAAAAGAAAAAGAAAAAGAAAAAGAAAAAAAAGAAAAAGAAAAAGAAAAAGAAAAAGAAAAAGAAAAAGAAAAAGAAAAAGAAAAAGAAAAAGAAAAAGAAAAAGAAAAAGAGAAAAAGAAAAAGAAAAAGAAAAAGAAAAAGAAAAAGAAAAAGAAAAAAAGAAAAAGAAAAAGAAAAAAAGAAAAAGAAAAAGAAAAAGAAAAAGAAAAAGAAAAAGAAAAAGAAAAAGAAAAAGAAAAAGAAAAAGAAAAAGAAAAAGAAAAAGAAAAAGAAAAAGAAAAAGAAAAAGAAAAAAAGAAAAAGAAAAAGAAAAAGAAAAAGAAAAAGAAAAAGAAAAAGAAAAAAAGAAAAAGAAAAAGAAAAAGAAAAAGAAAGCCCTTGTAACATTATAGCTCTGAATTAAATATTTAGCATACCCAAACTTCTTTGCTGAGAAGCTGATAAACAATTCCACTGCAATTCTTTTGTTAATGCTAGTCTTAAGAACTGGGTATTTTTCTCTGATTTTAAATAAACCATCTCACGATGAAGAGCATCATTTGTCATCCTTCCTTTTCCTCTGGCCCTCCAAAAAAGGCTCCAGAAATAAATGTTTATCATCCTTTTGTACTAAAACAAAAAAAAAAAAAAAACCAACCCATTCTTCAAGAACAGCCAATATATCTTTTCTGAAACCACATGTTAGGCTATTGGACTTCATGATTTAAAGGATTTTATTATTAAGATACTGCTTTAAGTCTAAATGGCTTCCATATTTTTGTATTTCAGTACCATTTAGGTTACAGCTCCAAAATCACATTTAAGCCCAAATGAAATGTGCAAGAAATTTACATTAACCTGGAAGCATTTACTACTGTTGGACACTTATCAAAATACAGTTTCAATACAGATGAACAGAACTAGAGGATTTAATACAATATTTAAAACAAATTTTAGATGAAGTGACAGCATTCTTTGCTTTTTACACTCAAAATTGGAAAGCTTGCTAATGCAATAGACCTTCTTTCAACATACCTGCAATACTCATTCTCAATGATAGGATACTCAATACTCGATAGAATACTAATACTCAATGATAGGATAAGTCCTATCATTGAAAGAGGTTCTGTTTATGCAACATGTTGAACTATCTGCCTGGATAAAAACAATGCTTCTGGTAAAAAATAAAAACAATGCTATAGGTAATCATGATTACTATTAGAAAGTTTCCAACTTTTTCTGCTGGGAGGTTTTAAATGCACAAGCTTCCACCTCCTCCTCACCCTACTGGTGAGATGCACCTAACACCAGGAAGTAAGAGTGCTACAGTGCTACATTTTTCCAACAATGAGGGAGCTCAGAATGTTTTCCAATAGTGACCCTATTGAAGGCTTCTTGGAACTCAATCTGATCTTTTCCATCTGGATGTATTGGGCAAAACACATAACAGGAGATAGCCCATGGTGAGCTTACACCACTAATACATAAAAGGTGAGCTTACACTACTAATAAATAAAAGTAATGAATCAGCAAACTCTGTTAACAGAGAAAGTAATTGCTATGAAGCATAAAGGTTTAAAATTAATGGTTGCCTTTTAATTACTCATTGCTCCAATTTAAATGACCTCGGCTCAGTGTGCATGACAACATATTTTAGTAATTTAATTAAAATAATATTTCATCTTAATATTCAAGAATACAATTTTTTCAGATTCCTTTCAATAAAATGCTACATGGGCACCTGAGAAATATATACAAAAATAGTTTTATCTCATTTTTGGTTGTATATATCAAACTTTTGTCTGTTTATTAGACATCTAAAACCGAGCCCTTCAAGTGATTATAACTAAGGTATTTCAGACAGTGTAAGGAAACTGTTACTAAGTATTTTTTAAATAAATAATTAAATGATTTAACAGTAATTGCACATTCACATTATCATAATAGGATCATTGCCAAGAGAGCTGTTTAACAAAATTCAAAGCAAACAATGTAATGTTAAATGTTTACATAGACGGTCAGTTTTTTTACAGTTAAAGCTGAATTTGATCGAAGTCACTGATTTTAGAGTTGAAAGAAAGCTATCTGTCTGCCTTCCAGTCCAAAAAGAAATTAACATATACCATAAATTGAGAATGCATGAGGAACAAAGGTAAAGGACTGGAGTTTACAGCTAATGTTTGCAATGATAAACACTGCCCCCAAAACAAACAAACAAACAAAAAAACACCAGGAAATCTCTAGCTCAGGATTTCCAGCACTTTTGATGGAGATAATAATTCATTTCAGTGTACCAAAATACAATACTGCAGCTGTTTTTTCAAGCTAAGACTATTAAATTTTAGTCCTTATAAAACCTTTAGCTCATGTTTTTGGCACAAGTAGCTGCTGCTTCTTGTTGCAGATCAGCTAGCTAATAACACAAGAAAACAGAAAGTTTTCTTTGCTGTTGCATATCCCACAAAGCTTCTGCCTGTAACATACTTGCACTCCCAGCAATACTGAACAATTAAAAGAGAATTTGGGCATCCCACAAGGTACATGGTGTTGTACTCAGTACCACAACACAGTGTTTTTACTGCTGGTGGTCCAGTCCTACTCCTGTGTATTCAGTTCAGATACTTCTGCACCTGTGGCATAGGTTTCCCTTGGATATGGTTAGTTTTGTTGTTTTTAATGCAAAAGAGAGGCACGAGTTTCAGAGGTATTAATGAAAGGCTGAAGGTGACATTCTGAAGAGGTCTGTTATCCTAGGTAAGTCAATAATTGCCTTACAGAAGTAAACTGCAGTAGTAGAATACATTGTGCAGAGAGTAGAAAACCATTTCCAAACATATTTGCAAAACACAGTGGTGAGCAGGGTGGGGGAGTAACTGTCTGTCCCAGTCATACAAATAACAAACTGCAGTCAAGATTCAGCACAGCTACCACAAATTTCCAACCAAAGATAAAGTCAAAATGATTCACTCCTTTAAAAGACTTGTTGATGCTTAGCCTTTGAAGATTGGTTTTGCTTTATAGCTTTCCTGCAAAGCATTTTCAGTTGAGTGAGCATCTTAGTAAAAATTATATGGAATATTTATTTTAAATTTATATATTTCAGTAATTATTTCTAGAGTGATTTTGACTATATACGGAAAATCTGATCCAAACCTCAAGACAAGAGGAAAAAAATAGCTATTTATGTTTGCTGCACCTTCCTTTCACATTTTCTTCTGAGGTTTACAAGACATGAATACCTTTTCCTTCCTCTCCCCCTCTCTCTCCCTCCCTTCTTTCTTTCCTCCCTCTCTCTTCCCTCCTCCCCTCACTGCCCCACCCCCAATATATCAGAAATTCTGCTCATGTCAATCACACAATGCCTCAAGTACTAAAGCATTTCTTTGATTGCCAACAATTCACTTTGAATACTTCTCACATCTCGTCCTTATAAACCTCAATCCCTTTCTTATAACTGGAGTACTTGGGGCAGCAGGAATGAAATGTTTTGTACCTAGTATTTTTAAGTGGTCCTTAGATGTAAAGAGGTAAAAAGGGAATTTTTCCAGTGCAGCTGGCAGGATGCACAGAGAAGAACTAGAAAGACAGATCAAGTACCCCCTTCTGCTGCTATACTATGGAGGTCATCTTGGCTGGCTTTGATTCAAAGAAAAATGCAGTTCCACCATTCAAAAGAACATGGTTGGTGAGATGTTAAGCACATGAGACCTCTGGTGTATGCATTGAAGGATACCATGAATCTCATAAGGTATATTGCTGTTTAAAATGTTTTCAGATAGCATTTAACAAAGAGTTGTTTCTTTTTCTGGGCTATTAGTGAAAAGAAAATTACACAGGTAAGCTATAAAGCCATAACTCATATTTTAATACTGACACCTATTATTCTAGAGCCAATATTTTCACTTGGCAAATGTAAGTTGCGAATGTAGACGCTTGGGTTTCAAGCCCAAAAAATGGACCTGAATACCAAGGTAAAAAGCATATATTTTTATCTTAAGAAAGTGCTGCAAAATGTGTGAAAAATATAATCTGTGTTTGAAAAATTAAGCAATCCTGAAATGTCTAAAGAAAGGTAAGTATTGTAAATTATTTTATAGTTTCAAATGAACATTATTAAAAATACTATGAACTTGCACTTAATTTTTAAAAGGCATAAGAAATATTTTGACTAGGTTCAGTCAAAAGAACTATGTTTACTTAAGTGCTGTATGTTCTGAGACATTAGGCACCTTTAAAAGACAAAAGTCTTTATACAGAGCTCGGTAGGTTGCATCTTCCTGGTAGATATTTGGACATTTTTGGGGGGCTAGATGTAACATATTGAAGATGATAATTCAGGGATAAAGAAAGTTTAACATTAAATTAAGGTCTGTGAGTTCTGAGGGAAGTGGTAGATGAATTGCTATGCCCCTATCCACCATACTTGAAAAATCATGGCAGTCAGGTGAAGTTCCTGTTGACTGGAAAAAGGGAACTACAATCCCCATTTTTAAAAAAGGTAAAGTGGGAGACCTGGGGATATATAGGTCTGTGCCAGGCAAGCTCATGAAGCAGATTCTCCTGGAAACCATGCTAAGACATGGAAAACAAAGAGGTGATTGGAAAGAGCCAGCATGGCTTTACAGATGGGAGTGATGGAGCTACTGGTGGATAAGGCAGCACTGGTGGTGCCTTAATGGCAGAGCAATTGATACTGTCTACCTGCACTTATGCAAAGCTTTGGACACTGTTTCACAGGGTATCCTTATCCTTATATAAGACTAAAAGTCTCCATGGCAATTCTGAACACATCAAACCATTTACAACCACTAAGTGATGTTCTCATAGACACTGATCAGCACATCCAGCATTACTTCGGTCCTAGATCTTGCTTGCATCCAAGCATTACTCATATCTTCTTAAGAAGTGATATAAACCATTTGTCTGAGAACCCAAACTTCAAGAAGAAAACAGGATTCCTTTTTTCCTAAAGAAATCCAAAATAAATATACACATTCATTGAAAGAGTAAATATTTCCCCACATAAATGTTGTAGTACACACAGAACAGCTGTGTTTAATGCATTACAGAAAATACTACTTTTTCCCATGGAGGAATATCACAACTTATATTGAGCATTTTTTCCAAAGAACAAAAATAAACACCAGTATGGTGCCTCAATGACTAGCAAAAACAATTATATACTACACAAACATGCATTCATTTCAAAGCAGAAATTACATCAAATATTATAAAAAAACTCTGTATGTTGAATCTACATATACAAACAGTCACAGCAGAAAGGTAATGAAGCAAATTAGACACTAAAATTGCTCAACTTATTCATGAGATTGTGTTGTGTGGGTTGCCTTATGCACAGGTACATAAAGAATTCATTATTTTCAGCACCTCTGAAACAAAAAAATATAAATCACAGATGAAACATAATGCAATGTACCACACACAGGTAGTCATGGTAGCATTAAATAAGCAGAGAGTAGAAGACAGAAAAGACAGAGAATTCAGTTGTATTGGTTTAGGTTTATTGGTTTTTTTGGGTTTTTGGGGGGGGGGGGAGGGTTTGTTTTGGTTTTTTGGGGTGGATTTTTTTTGGTTGGCTGGTTTGTTGTGGGTTTTTGGGGGATTTTTGATCTGGGTTTTTTGTGTAATAATTATGAAATCAGAAAAGTGATTGTGGTATATAGTAAAGATATAATTTCTACTGAAGCATAAAATATTCAGGACTTTCAGAAGCTTAGCAAGGAAAAAACACCCTTATGTTCAGATTCTCTAGTTGCAGATTACAGGCTTCCAATTAGAATAAACTGAGTTAACAGGCAGAACAGAGTCCTGACATCTAAAAGATTAAATCTTTAAAGCACTACAAATGTAGTATGATTTGTTTAAGAAAGCACACCCACATTGCAGATAATGCAATAAAGGTTTAGTTCTTTCCTTAATTAAATCAACCTGTTTCTATTCACTGACATCAGATTATGATTCTGCAGATGAAACTCAGTTCCTTACTACCAGTAAGTATGTTATCTCAAAAAAAAAAAAAAAGAATAAAGAATGCATCATAATGATATAAAAGAAGCAATAAAAAGGGGAATCCATGAGCCAAGATGTTGTAGAGACACAGAAAATGTTCATTCATGCTGACAGTTTTTACTGATGGAGTGAAAGAGGGAACTGCGGAGCACAAGAATCTCTACTTTTCTTCATTGGACTGTAGTAAAGAGTGAATCCTAATTAGGAAAAAAATCACTAATACAGTTTTTCACATTTCTATTAATAGCCATAGAGTTATCATTAATCCTTCTCTGTAAGGGTGAAGTTTAAATAAGAGAATTCATGTACATACAAATAAATAATTTCAGGCTGTGGAAATTAATCTTCCAAAGAATACATATTTAAGAGTCTGTAATTATTTTTTGTATCCATATAAACCCAGGAGATTTTACCAAAAACTATACATTAGAGATTAACTGGAAAAGACCCCTAAGCTTGTCTAGACACTGAAGTGCATCTTACTTTCTGATTAACATATTTGCTTACAAGAAGAAGCAAGCAGTAATATCTTTGTAAGCCTGACTGATAGCTGGAACAAAGCACTCTGGCTTTCAAACATACATAATTTTTACTAAGCAGGAAAAAAGAGAAAATGGAAAGGGCTTTAGGTTTTCTTTCTTTCCAACATTCTGACCAGTTCAACTTCTTTATATAGATCTACCTCCTCCTCTCAATAAAATGAAAACTTTGAAAGAGAAAAACAGACTTGCTCATCCAAATTCTTTACTAAAACCAGACATTCCAACTTCTCATTTTGTGCATTCTATCAAAAAAAAAAAAAGAGGTGAAAATTAATTCTTGTGATCTCCAACATCAGGGGGAAAATAATTTCCTTTTATCACAGAAAATGAAGACATAACTATCTTTAATCCATGAGTTATGAAAAGTTTTGATCAAAGAAGCAACATTCAATGAAAATCAAATTAAATTCTATTTTCTGTTGACTCACATTGCCTTCTCAAATATTTCAAAATTTATTATATGCAAATATTGCAGCTATTCATTACACTGCCCAGTTCCATCACATTATTTTTAATCCTCCACCTTGTTTTGATTAAACACATGATCTAAACTAAACACAGTTTTTCACAATTTCAGTATCTGAATTTTCAGACACCTGTTTGCTTTTCAAATCTTTCACTGTTATCTTTTGCCAGATAACTTTCCTGCAGTCATGGGTTCAGTAAAAAATATTTAACATTTGAGCCAAAAGCAAGAGAAAAACCATGTTAGTTCGAAGCATAACTGACATTTACACTGGCCAACTTTTAAAGCAGCTATGGCTTTACTGAATAAATCACATTATTAAAATGCACTAATAAAAGAAAATTAATGCTTTTTTCATTGAATTCCTGTTCTGGTCACCAGCACAAGCTACTATGTTCATGTTCTTAAAATTTGAACATGGAGATTTGTGAATTATGATTGTTGCTGCAACATCAATACTCCAGACTGCCTCACTCTGAAGTACCGCAGTAACTGCACTGACAATATTAAAGCAGTCACTGAAGCTTTTGTACCCAGCAGTACCATGCATGTTGCACATGCATGGTACTGCTGTGTATGAAGTAGCAATGAAAGTCCAAGTAGCAACTAAAATGTAAGAACTGTTCAGATTCCTCAAACCTTAGCAATCATTAGTAGCACCAACCCTAAGAAGAAACAAACATACTGTCTTAATAATGTTCCATGCTTCAAAGCTACACAGGTCTTAATCTTCAAAGTAGTGAGTGTATCACTGAATGAACTTGCTGTTCCAATAGACCATAAGAGAATAAGCAAGAATGCATCTTTGCATGGGAAAGTTTAACATACCTGCTTGTCTTGGATGTCTGATACCTAGAAACACTGAAATAGGGAGATTGAAGGGAGAAAACTACCCTACAGGGATTACAGCCATATGAAACTAACACTACTACACAAATCAGCCAGTTATCCAAATATACCCATATTTTCTCTGTCTCACTATTGCAAGCACAATACTAACAAGATGATAGAAGGATGACTTTCAAAAGCAAAACTTCTAAAAGACATGCTAATCTTTTAATTTAATTAAAAACTCCCCTGAGGATGTTAGGAATCCATTACTGTTAGAAATGAAAAAAAAAAAACAAAAAAACAAACAAACCTATTCATCATCTGAATGTAAAGTAGCTTTGAGACATGTGAAGCCCTGGCAGAACAAAACCTCCACCTTAACCTATTCACCACTCCAGCAATACTTACTGCTGTACCGGGAATATTTACAGCTGCCAGCCAGCACAACTGCCTTTGCATTTGCCCAATCACTCCCCCTGTGCTGCCCATCCAGCAGCCCACATTGTAGCATCAGGCATCGTGTTTCAGAACAGCTGTGAAGTTCTGATAGCCTAACCACGCTCAATAGACCTTGAGGACAAGCCTAACCCTTCTGACAGCAAAGGCATTGATCAGCCAGCGCTATGTCAATGAAAGGAAGATCGTGTTGCCTTGTGGTCTCTGCTGCACTTGTGCACAGCTGTGCCTGTGGAAAAGCCTTCTCCAGTGGCCTGTGACAAAGGGAAGAGAGAAAAGGCTTTGCCAACCAAGGTGGCAGAAGACTTCACTGCAGCTTTGGAGCTACTTCAGAAATCAAAAGTCATTTACATGAACTGAAAAGTAAGTAGGCAAAATCTCCAGTCTCCAGGGCTCATGCTGGATCAGCAATGCTCACACACCTTCCCTGCCAACCCTGGAATTCCCAGCTCTGGACACAATCCAGTGTTTTCTGTTAGTTCTCCTGAGAGATATATCTGGCACCCCTTACCAACTAGTACTCTACTGTGAGTAAAAAGCTTTTTTGTCCCTTGCAACGCCATAGATCGTGACCAGGATTCATTCAGAGGGAGGATTCTGTGAAATGATTTTTACTAACTTCTGAATCTTAAACTATAGAAAATAATTTGTCTGTACTGAATGAAAGAACTGTCAGCATAAGAAAAATTCTAAAAATACAGTCAGTGCTGAAAAGTAAGTATTCTTCTAATTTGATTTTTCTGCATGCCTTAAAAATGACATTGTATCAAAAGATAGTTATATACATTTAGCAAATAAACACAATTTACTGTTTTTAACATACAGTATAACTTTACTTACTGTTCTGAAGAGTAGATTAGATGCATTTGTATTATCTTGGTTTATTTGGTCTGAATTCAACATTGTTACCAATTTCTCTTAATCTGTTTTTGCACCAAATACTACTTGCGATAAGATCCCAGGGCTTTTTTTACTGATTAAATGAACTTCAGAAACAACTTCTTACCTTCCCACACCCCTCAAACGTCGTGCTAGCAATTACTTGTAGTTCTTTCTGCTGCTTTGTAACACTGTTATTTAATTTTATGCCAAGTTTAATAAGACCGGAGTGTTAGGAGTAATACTATGTTACAGAAAGCAACATAGGAAACAAATTTTAGTGAGGATTTTCAGCAGCTCAAAAAGAGGATTGTAGAAGGTTGGCTGGGCTATGTGAAAGATTTTGTTTAATACATTACTTGAACTATTTTTATTCAGCTTCATGAGTAACTGCCCAAGCAGAAGCCATAGAATTATGCAAGTTCACACACCAGTGAAAATATTACATTTGTCAAAGTAAGTGTTTGACTAGGTGCTATTCTTAGAGCATGAGAGAAAAATTATCAACAAAATTGTGTGCTTCTACTCCTAGAAATGCTGGCCTAGTACTGTAGTAGAAAATGTGATCTGGGTTTATTTCCCTGCAACACTTCTTATGTACCAGAGGAGATTTATGTAAAAAGACTAAAGGGTACCCAGAAGAGTCATTACTATTTCCATTGAGAAGATATATACAAACACAAGTTAACTTTTTAATGTATTTAATTGGTCAAATGGTCTTTTTGAGGTGATTGAAAATGAAAATAATTATCCAGGCAATTTACAGGAGAATCAGGGTGCATTCACAAGGCTCAAAGCCCATTTCATAATAAAGACTCCATATTTCAGGAAGTGTTGACTAGCTGTGTATGTCCAGGCCTATTGTGAAAAGCTGGGAATTTTAACTTCTTTTAAATTCAACAGAAGTGGAAATAAGCCATTTAAAATATTTCATCCTTATTGAATATACTGCTTCATCTCAAAAACATTAATCTGTACTGTATTTATCCTATGTATGACAAATGCAGTTTGTCATAAAACAGGACTATTTTTCAATTTATACACATATTATATATGGTACATATTGAAAATTGACACAGACTCATACATAAACACATAAGTATTCTTGAGGTCATATGCAAAATAATAGTCTATAGAACCAAAAAATGCCTAACTATCACAGTTACCAAAGAATGAACTATAAGGAAAAATTTAGCTGGTGCTAGTGATGGGAAATTAGTTTTGTCACTGATGAAAAATAAAATAAGCCTCCTTTCTTAAAGATGCTCATACTTTTCAGATTACAGTACATACATAATGTCTGAATGTGGCAGCATATTGGATCGTTTGAAATCACCTAAATTGTTTTTAGAACGTAAAAGCTGGGAACTGGTGAAATTAATGTTGACAGTCCCAGCCCAGGAAACAGGGAAATTGCAATGGCAGTCTCCTGCTCTAGAGAAGAAAGGACAAAATTAAAAAGCTTTTTTTCCTTTTTCTCTATGCATCTTATCACAGAGAAAATAATAAAAGTGTATGCAGCGATGTCAGTCATGGGAAATGCTTGTAAAAGCACAGCAGTTTGGGACATGTAAAAATAATCTTGACAAAGCATTGCCAAGATCTTATGCAGTAAAATTTTATGCAGGATCATCACAAAGGACTTAATAAGCCTGATTTCCATAGTTGAGGCCAGAGCTTCATGTTGACTACTATATGACTACTTTTATAGTAACAGCATAAATTACTGCAATTCCATGCTTACATCTGTATGCTGAATTCACAAAGAGGCACTTATTAATTCATTAATACTTGTGATTTTAAATGACCTATTTGCTCATAAAAGTTTATGAAAAGAAAATCCAATGAGTTCACCTCTAGAAATACTAAGAATATCAGTACATAAATTTTCCTTTGAACATCCATCCTACAAACTGAGAAGAAAATTCCTTTGTTGCTCAAAACCAATGATAGATTAATGTCCACCATGAGAAAGACAATCACATTTATCTTTTAGTTACTCTTGGTGTTTCTTATTGCCACTTTCCAGCTAAAATGACAGCCTGCAACACCAATTTCTTAGAAAATTGCTAAGGTTCATATTAAGATAGACCTCCACACAAAACTGCTTAGTGTGGTGTGGCAAGTCTTCCTGGCAGAAACTTGCTGAATGGGGTATTGTTCCTCATAATTCCTTTTCTTTTTCATGGTACCCCCTGGAAATATTCAACAATGACCGGAATCTTCATGGAACAGATATAGAAAAAGATCATTAAAACTTTAACAATTGTTATGTGATAAAAAGCACCATGCCGCTTCTGTTTTCAGTTAGATTTAAAAAACAGAATCAGAGGAACACCCCCAATCCCATTTTGTTTTCAGATGAATAGGCTCATAATCACAATTGTTGCTTTCCAAATAAATGCTAACCTTACACTTTACAGGGAGTAACTTTATAAAACTCCTTGAATACTTCAGTATGACTGCACCAAGCTGAAATGCATGTTTATCCTTTTTCTCCTTTCCTTTCTTCTTCCTCCTCTCTCAGTGAAGATGTTAGAAATTCAGTCAGGAAGGGTCCCAGCACAGGGTAATCAAATCTACAAACCAAGTGAGCTAACAAGATAAAAAGTTCAATTCCAACAAGAATTTAGTCACTGATGGCAGGAGGCCAGTGAATATATCCAAATGCTGTATTTGGACCAGTGTCCTCAATTTTGGTGTCTCATCCCAAAGATGACACAGTGGAATTAGAAGAGGTAGCTAGAAGGGCAACTGAAAAGGCAATGAAATGGCTTTTGTACAGAAAAGAAGAGTAAAATACTCTAGATAGATAGATAAAGTTTCTTCAGCTTGGAAAAATGGCAGCTGAAGGAAGATTTAATCAAATCACAAACTGTTATTCATCAACACCTTAGTATGAGTGACTAATCTTTTTCCTATTCACCACTACCAAGGAAAAGATTAGTCACTTGCTCTCCTAATGCAGAACGTAAGAATTAAATGAAACTACTAAGATGCAATTTCAAGACACAGTATCACTAAAATTCTTGTCTTAGCTAAAGTCAGCCATTCTTTTATATTTCCTGAACTCTTTCATATCAGAAAATCCCTTAAGAAAGTTGAACTACAACTTTGAACGTTTTCAATGGATTACATATTTTCCTCCAGTAAGTTCCTCTTTTTTTCTCGCAGGGAAGTAGAGTTGGGGAAATACACAAAGTCCTAGAATTTAAGGTAAATGTTAGATTTCCAGCCATGCATCATTCCCTGACTTCTTCACCCAAAAAGGCAGAACCATGACTTACTGAAAAAACCTGCTTAACTGGGGCAATTAAGGACATAAAAGCGCAAGCTTGCTCTAAGAGTGGGAGAGTCATCCTGTTCTCCTGTGTGAACAAACGTGAAACAGAAAGGTAAGAGTGAACACAGCTGCAGATAATTGCACTTTCAAGAAGTAAGACTTGTCTGGATGCTTACTGATTTAACTGGTGTATCCAGCAGCCCCTAACGGCCACACCCCTTGAGTACATGCAGCCTAGAGACAGATGTCCATCAGGATAAATGGAATAAATGGAATAACATGTTTGACTACACATTTCAGATGTTAAAATTTATACAATCAGCTTATTGTGATGAAGCTATGTGTCACTTCAGTTCATCTGCAATATCAGCACACTGAGGAAAACATGTTGTTTAAAAGAAAGAAAAGCCATTCATAGCTAAGAAAAACACTACTTATAGTATATTTGCTTTATTTATTGAAACATTCACTCATGTAAATTCAGTCACATCTTCAGGGAATGCAATTATTCCAGGTTAACACACAAAAATTAACATATACTTTTATTTTTCATGCATTTTCAATTAGCTACCCTTGGAATATGTGACTTCCTATTACAAAACATACTAATTTTCTTGCTTTTCTTTTTTTTTTTCTTTAATGCAAAGGATGAAATAGAAATAATAAAACAATAATAGAAAAACCAACAAACAAACTTGATGAGTCATAAGTTGATGACGTGAAGAGATGAAATCAGTGTCAGTACCTTTCATAAGTCATCAAGTACATTTAATTTTCTGTCTCACATCTCTTCTACATGTTTGCTGAGCTGGCAATAATTTCCTAGACTTCATCTTACAGCTGGTGAGCTTCAAGCTACCCTTTCCACAGAACAAGTTCTATAAACACAATTTCTGTACTTCCATGATGCAGCAGAGGCAATGAATTTTGTTACTCCTGAAACTTCATTTATGTACCTTTAGTGAGGAGAAAAAGAAGAAAGTGATCTTGATTGCCATTTCCTTTTGCCTTGGATTCTCATCTGGTAAGTCTAAAGATTATTTTTCCAATTATGTACTATGCCTTTCCTTGCCTAAATTGTTCTAAATTCTTAAATACTTTGAAGATCAGGTTTTAAGGGAAAAAAAAAATCTATATTTTAAATGCTGTAATTCAGTGGCACTATCTTCTGGAAAATATCTCCATGAAGGGAAGATCAGGGTGCCTTGGCCCTAATATACAGGAATTATCCCTACAAATGATTCAAATTAAAGGCAATCATTCAGATTTTAATTATAAATTAAAAGAGTTGGTCCATCTGACTCTTATTTTGGAGAAACTTTAAAATATTGCATTTTGATGCTTCTTGAACATGTACTTTCATTCACATTTGCGAAACATATAATGAGTATTACTGATACCCTAACGATGCCTGAAAGCAAATATCACAATAGCCAGATGGAAAGAAATACACTTGCAGGCTGATATGTTGGCCATCATGGTCTGTTGTAGGAAAAACGTGACATTTTCAATAATATGAAGAGTACAAAAGTATTCAAACAAATGGAACAGATGAGCTCAAACAGTACAAGCTTTGCTTAGATGGACTGACTGAATTAATGAGCATCTGACTTCCATTCACATCATGTTGACTCTAAGATAACACATGTGATGACTGAATGGCTCAAAGCTCCCAAGAAAGAGCTGGTCTTCTCCTATTGTCCTGCTTTGCCTGAAGCATTGCTTTTCTTATGTTGTTGTATAAGGCAAGATTTCTTGATTTTTTTGTTCAGTATTTTTAAAGGAATGTACTTAAACTCAGGTTTCCAAAATAATACTGACTGGAAAATAGGCTAAAGAGTCTCTCAGGAATGCAGAATCTTCTCAGAAGCTGGCTGTGCATTCAGAAATGTGGATATTCACATAAAGGACTATCGGACTTAGGAGGAGTGCAAAAATAGGTAGTTGGAATTTTGTGCATATTAATCACTACAACTAAGCTACAAAAGCCAAGATTTCTTAGCTTATGTTAGAATCAACAATCTTTATACGCCATTGTAAAATTACTCAAATAATTTCTCATGCATGAAAAAAAATGCCCTACAAATCCCTTTACTGGAAATCATTTGTAATTTAAAAATGTTAGTGAGCAAATATTTTTATAAATGGGAGCTAAGAGCAATCATCAACCTTGATATGATTTATTATTTGGCCTTGTGTATTTGTTGACCTTTACTGAGATATCAGTTATTCCAGCTTCTGGAATTAAAGGCATGAATTTCTCATCAAATAACATCAAAGAACTTCAATTTTTCCTCATACCTGCATCTTACCCTAGCAAATAGATTTAGAGAGAGTAGAGCCTGATTTCAGCCAGATGCCACAGGAGAAGAGGCTCTAATGTGTATTCAGTTTGTTTACTATTTGCTGATGTTTAATTCTACATGAATGGGGAAGCTTATTTTCAAGCCATAGAAGATCTCCCCTCAGCTGATAGCTACAGGACTTCTGTATTGTGGTGGAATAAGTGACATATCCTCTCATCTAGCTGCCTCTTACTTACCCTCCTGAGAAAGAAGTTTAAATTCAGAAACCTTCTTGGACTGCACAGTAGCCAACATTCTGACTGACAGTGTTCCTAGTTGCACAGAAAAAGATTAAAATTTTTGTAGGTGACATCTGTGAAATTTCAGTTCAAGTCAGAAAATTAAAAATCACTGCATCTAAAAAATTTCAGGTACTGACAAATGGAGAATGTTCTGAAATCAAAAGAGTTGCCAAATTTTATGAAGATACATTCACAAAGACAGTTTATGAAAAAAACCAAAAAGCTCAACATGCAGTCAAAAATCAAGTGTAAGAGGATGTGAGATCACTTGAAATTTCCTGTACAGGGTCATAAACATATATTTAACATTTCTTCAGCTCACAGGAAATAGCAGCATGGGTCCCAGCCTCCTAGGAGGCAATGACAGCAGGGAAGTTGTATCATGAGTGTGCTGGTGGACCACTCATGCCAGGGAGGAACTGAGCAATCTAGACACTACCAGAGTTGAGAAGAAAGAGATGGACTGTGTCTCTTCCAAGGCCTTGTGGCTTCACAGGCCTCAGCCTCTGAGGTACCACAGGCAGAGCAGGCAAGGACAAAATTATCTAAGCGGGAGTCCCATGCAGAAATGGGCTGAAAGCACATGACTTCTGGCAACAGGTGGCTGAGTGACTGGAATGAAACTTTGCAGAGAAGGACTTGTTGGACCATGCTGACCATGACCAAGCAGTGTACCCTTACAGCAAAGACAGTCAGTAGCCTCCTGGGAGTTGATTATTACCCTTCACTCAGCAGTGATGAGCCACAGCAAGAGCCCAAGGCACAGCACTGGGCTGTCTGTAGGAGACAGTGGGTCTTGCTGTGAGTTTTTGTTTTGGTTTGCTTATCTTTAAATGATTTGTAAAGAATTCACATCAACATGGCAGGAGATGCTGCCCTGTTTAATAGTAACTTGGCAAATGCTGAGATCTATGTGTTTCAGCCATAAGAAAATATTGTTTAAAAATTGTATTAAAAGTTTTATCACTCTAAATCTAGTTTTAATATTACTATTAACAGTAAATGTTTGAGAAGCAAGGCTGGAAAGATTTGGGGGCCCCATATAAGTTTCTATTTGCAGTAGTCTGCTCTAATCCTGCTAGAAGCAAGATGTCCCATGGCATTACACGTACATGCTTCCTTCACAGACATTGCAGAAGGGTAGAAATGACCTAGATCCAGTGCCACTGCACACATGATCCTAACCAGCCCTGATACGCACAAGAGGAGAGGTCAGTCAAGGGGACAAGCCTGGGTTTCATTTATATCATGGTGAGAAGAGACAGAGTGACCAGCAGAGAGGCTGGAGAGGTTATGGCATGGAGGACTGAGTCCTTGCTACAGAAACAATTACGGTATTAGGGCAGTAGCTTCAGCTCTGGACAAGTGAGGGGAAAACACGGACAACATTTTACACACATAGACAATATCTGAAGGATTTTTAATTTTATAACAAAAATGGATGACTCTTTCCTAACTGTATGCAAATGTCACTTCTCTAGATATTCACTGATGCTTGCCTTTGGGACAAAGCCTTAACCAGCACAGCAGTTAAATACTGATGTAGAAAGTATAAAATTTGAATAAAACTTGGTTTTAGATAAATTTGGATAAAATTGGTTACTAATGTGGATGATGATGCACTCATTGAAAGATGACCGTAACAAGAGACCTACTCTTTCCTCTACTTATCCCACCCTCTAGATTCAAAAGGTGTTTGAAGGTACACCGAAAGGCATCTTTGAAATGTTGAAAGCTCAATCATCCAAAGGCACTCAAAAACCTAGTCATTCTTCATCCTACCAAAAGAGATGACCTATTCTGATAGACTGGAAGCAGCTTTTTGTTTTTGCAGGCTTATATTGCCTAGAAAGCTTTTAATCTTGAACTTTACATTTCCTGGACCTAACACTATTTCTAAAATCTAGTTTCATTTAAGACCGTTGTGCAAAACCCAAAAGACAAAGACATAGTGAGGTCCAGAAATGCAAGAAGGGGTCTATATTCTGTCATGAACACAAATCTGACTCTGACATTTCTTTCCACTGAAGAATTTAGTGAAAAAAACCAACAACCATTTCTGACATTAGTTCTGATTCGTTTAGCTGAATGGCAAGACACTGTACACATCAACTGGAGATGAGACTTGACACCTCTTTGTTTAATTTTATGTATTTGACTTTTGTGGTCTGACACAGGAATGTATTGGAACCTCTAAGCAAAATGAAGCATTAATATGAAGGCCATAAATTATCTTTTAGTCACGTCAATTGAAAGACCATATATGTGTTGAGAATTAAAATGGAAAAAACATGTCTGGGAATACAATTGTAGGCTCACATTTTAAAATGATTAGAACATCTCCTTCAACTCTGTTCTTGTTCTGCTATTTCTCCACATAATTGCATTCACCCAATATTGAAGTTTAATTGCTTACCACTATTTTTCCACAGCATGGGAACTCCTGCATGTCTGGAATATATCCACAAATTTTTACCACATGACCTATATCCTTACCACTAGATAATACAAAAATATTTTCAGATATACTCCCTTGCTTTGAGTATGATTTTAATTTTTTTCCTTGAGAGTGTTCAACTGGATTCCCATGGTACTTTTTGTTTCTAAAGGATATCTTAATAACCCTAACTGAAAATAAACAGCCATAGAAAATAATCTCTTCCAGAGCTACTGGACCATTTTATTAAAAAAGTGTTGCTGATGTTTTCCTTGAAACAAAAGGAGAGGAAAATAGATTCTACAGTGTAATTTAAAAGCCTCTCCTTTTTTGTTCACAAAAAAGGATGAAACGGGTCTATGAATCACAGAATGGACAAGCACCTTTAGTCACTAAATATACAACAGGGGCAACTAGAAGATGTCCACATACCTTTGTTAAAGCACCTCACAGATCAATTAAAATTAACAGTTAAAATAAGTTCTAAGGGACCTAAATGTTAATGAAAAATTACTACTTGCTTGAGGTTGATTAAAGCAATTCTTAGACTTTTTTTTTACTCTAATGAGTGAGTTTTTAAAAATCCATTAAGCATGCCCTGCTTTCTAGGCCCCCAGAAAGCTGTCTCATCATCTTTGCTGTGAAATTTCTTACACCTGATTGGAACTGATCTCCTTGTAATTTGCCTGTTGTCCCTGATCTTTTTGTTATGTATGTCTGGGAGAAGCCCAGTTCCACTTTCTTCAAAATCTCCCATTGGTAGGAGAAAATGCCCACTAGGCAGCCTGTGACCTCCTTAAGCCTCCTCTGCAGAATGAAGATGCACAGTTCTCCCAACCCCCTCCTCATGCTCCAGGGAATCACCTGGAAAGCAGTCTGGGCTCTGCCCATTTTGTCAATGTCTTTCTCATATTGGGGCACCAAAATCAAACACAGGCAGCCCAGATGTGCTCCAACACACACACACTGCAGCACTGCCGACCATTTCTAGTTTCAACACCTTTTGAAAAATCAGTTTCCTTTCAGATAGCTGGTTGTGATTGGAACCCAGCATTAACTCTAAAAAGCAGTTAAAACTGATGGATATTACCATGAGTAATTTTATAGAGTTAGAGAGGAGACTGGGAATGATGCCAACAGTTGATTTTGAGAAAAACAAATCATGTATATAAAGGAGTGGTAAACACAAAGCCTCTTCCTCAAGCAAGCCTGCCAAACTGAATTTATCAAAGTAGCATTTGTCAAGGAAAAAAAGAACAAAAGCAAACATCAATTGCAGGAGAACCAATGTGATTTACAGAGGCAGTCAGCTTTAGCCTCCCTCAGGTACAAGAGACATGATTGCAAGAGCAGAATTCCTGTGGCTTCAAATTGCTTTCGGAAGCAGAGACCTCAGAGACTGCTGCTGACCGAACAGAAGACTTTTAGGCATATTATGAAATAAAAAGAATTTCAGACGCTTTCATGAGTTTACTAGATATTGTTTTACTAGACATTGTAACATGTCTGGCCATCATTTGGGATGCTTTGAATGCTACACAACTAAAAAATTCCATAGCTTTAAGCACGCAGGTGCAGTTTAGGTGATGCTGTAAGAAATACTGCAGATTGGAAAGACATTTAGTTCACTTACACAACGAATAATCTCAAGAGCAAAGTATTAATTTTCTCTGCACAGATAAAACAACCCAAAGCCGTAACCTAACAGCACCAGAGTCACAGAAGTATTTCACAAAGAGAAATTCCTGGATAGTAATGACACATCAGTACACTGATCACAATTTTTAATAATCTTAATTGATTATGTTTCATTTTTCTAAAGTGTTTCTTGGGTTTTTCTTGTTTGTTTTTTTCTTTTCTTTCATTTTTTTACAATAGTTTCTAGGTTCAGTGCATTCTTGAGATTTTCACAAACTAAACTATTAATGACTTACTTCAATAATGTATTCATTTAAAAAAATCTTGCTGATACACTATTCATGTTCTATCATTTACAGTAAAACTTCCTTGCCTGAGAAGCTGATACTTCTTACTGGAATTTCAAAGAACAGCTTTATACTGTCATAGACAAAGCATTTCTAACTGCATGGCAACAGCCATCTGTTCTTTCTGCACTTAAGAGAAGTACTTAAGGATAGAAATAAATCTTTTATTTCAAGAAACCTAACTTGTCAGTTCAGAAAGCATTGGGAATTTTTTACGCACTTACTGCTCATCATTTATAATTTTAAACAACTGACACTGTTTGCATTAAAAAAAGTGTCAACGGAAAAATTTAAATGTTTTTCCTTACATTTCAAATACGAATGCATGCAAGCCATGGACAGGTCCTCCATTTGTCAATTCTGTAATTTTTCAAAAAAATAAAAGTCATCTTTCTGCTTCCCATTTTGCTGCCTGTATCTTTCCATTTTTTACCCATTTAATATTTACATATTAAAGAAACACCAAACGCTATGGTTCATGGTGCAAATAATACATAGTTCTGAATAAATACACTTCATGCTCCGCGAGATTTAGTCAGATTTTTCCTGATTGTCAGACATATTTCATAAGGTCTCTAGCCACTTATAGACCCAGGGAAAAAAAAAAAAAAAAAGAAAAAAAGAGGAAAAAAAAAAAGCATTTTGAAACACAGCATATGGTTCTCAGACAGATTCTATTAATACAGCTTCACAGGATGCTGGTACATAAACACAAATGGGTAATTTCAATATGAAAAAGAATGCAGCGGGTCAGCAACAAAAATTTCTGTGTTAAAAGTAAGAATTTTTGCATATACAACTCAAGTAAATACCACAGTAAAAAATAACTACTGGGGGCCAGGATTCACAGTTCTGAAACTTCAACCAAGATCTACTTCTTCCCTTACAATTTCCACAGGAAATATGCTCTATCCCATCTTTTGTCAGAGTCTCTCATAAAAGGTCAGGTTTTCCCATGCCAACATGCTTCTCTGTTTCAGTGTCTGCCATCCCAAAAAGCATAAACTTCATTTTCACCCAAAACATGAAATGCAGAATTTTCCAGGTTACAAGACTTTCAAAACTCTCTGGCTTTTAATGGCAGCTAAAATATTATTCCTATTTTAGCCTTTGATAACTTCCCTTGGTAGATGCTGATTTTTAGGCAGGAAGTTTATGACTGCCTTGGCAAATTCAGGATTTGTCATTTCTGACTCATCATTTTCTGCCATTCCCAACTTACTAATACTGAGATACTCAAGAAAGAAAGACTAGTGTCATAAACATTTAAAAGCTGCAAGAGAGACTTGAAATTTATCTCAGTAATATTGAGGAATCTGATAGCCACTGTATTCTCTAAACCTCAATCCAGCAATCCCTCGTTTGGAGAACTCTAGCGGTTAAGACTACCACTCAGAACAGTCAGTACACAATGCTACTTGAGTTTTAATTATGTTTAAAGATCCCTGGGGAAATTGCTAGGCATATTCCCAGATCTCACATTTAAATTGCCATTTTCATGTAATATCTGGTGTCCAAAGATTTAAAACCAAGTTCTGTCCCATTCTTCTTAAACTTTGTAAAATTAACAATGACAGAAAATGGAAGAGAACACAAGAATTCTTGAAGAAGGCTACTAGCCATCAGTCTTTAACTTCAGAAGCAGTATTTGATCTTACAGTAAGACATTTCTATCACCTGAACTAGGAAAGGAAGCATTAAATGCTATTACTGTCTTCTTTCTGTGAAATAAACTGCATGTTTATAGCCAGCATCTCAGAAACCTAATTTATCTAATCACGCTCAAAATGCTAGCTTCAGTATTGTTCTGCCTTTTTTGAAAACATTCTCCATTATTGTTCCCATATTAATATTTTAAGAAAACATTTATAAATTAAAATAAACCCTTCTAAAATAAACAGGCTGCATTCTGTTTCCTGTTTTTTACTGAAGAAAACCATGAGTCAAAACCGAAAAACACTTAAAACTGGTGTCTCAAGAGCACTAAGAATTCAGAATAAATGAGTTCAGTCTGTAGAAACTCATGATGAATCACTTGCAAGATTTTCACTATTCATCCCATTGGTGTGGGACAAACAAGAGCCTTTAGACTTCCCTCTACCAGAAGAAAAATTACAGAGAACCATACTACTGAATTTAACTACTGAAATTTGTTTTCAATATTGAAATATTCAAATCAATACCCAAAGTCCTGTGCTCACATGAAAGAATCCATATATTTGGATAAAAGAGGACAATTACATAATTGTCATGTACAACTGTCTAATTTTCTGGGGAGACAATCAAGAGTCAATTCACAGGCCATCAGCTGACCTCAAGAGTACAGACACATCAAAATTCAGGGTTCTGGGTTAGGCTTTTTCAGACATGACAGGTGTGATTTTTATTTTTAAGTGGTACCAACTGTCTTGTCAAAGTACATCTGCCCCATTAACACTTGGGCTAAAATGTGACTCCTCTTGAGCAGTCTGGTTAGCTGATTCTTATCTGTAGGTAAAGAAGAAAAACATGTCTCACTTTTCCTTCATCCCCTAGCCCATGGTGATAAACTCTTTCCTCCAATATCTGTTAGCAAAACCACTGGTGCATGGTAAATACAGGTTTAATGTAGTATTGAACACAAAGTTATCCTATAATTACAAAGCTTTTCCCAGCCCAGATATGCCCTATTTTATTGAAAGCATGGTTTCGCTCAAAAGCTTTCAGAGAATGAAAATTTTAACAATATGTCTTATCTGCTCTCAGACACTATCTTTAAATGGTTGTATTCATTTCAGAAAGAAAAATCTGGTCCTCAGTAGCAACAACAACAAAAAAGTTTAGTACTAGGAGGAAAATAATTCCCAACTCCAGAGTGCTGCAGATGGTGAAAGATTTAGGTTTCACCTCAGGAGTAAAAACCCTGGTAATGAAGGACAGGTAGGAAGAAACCCCGACATCCTTAAAGCCTGTAATCAGCATCATGAAAACAAGTCTATTGCTTGAGAAAGTGGAAACTTAGAGAGTAAACATGCATACAAAAAAAACCAGAAATGGTATTCTGTGGAGTAGTGGTTTTGTTCTTGTTCTCTGAAATTCAGGGATCCTTAAAGGTGTTTCTCCTATTTTATACCTATCTAACAGCATAAGAATCATAGATTTCCCAGCTACTTTAAAGAAATTTCCTGCTTTTTCCTGTATCGCCTCTAATCTCTTCATTCCATGTACTCTGGTTCTTCTTTCTCACAGAGTTATCGCAGCATCTTTATATTTCAGTACATAAAGAGAAACTAAGCCTACAATTATACAGGACACACTTAAGATTACTTTCACCAGAGACCTAGTAATTTAATTTGGTTCAACAAACTTGTGAAAAGACTGCCATAGAAAACAAGTTACAAAAAACATGAGGAAGATCAAGATACTTCAAATCACCATGAATGAAGATAAACACACAAACCCACCAACAATACTTTTAGTGCTTGTAGAATATTAAAAAGATAGGGCTACTTAGATTTAGAAAATGTAGGGCTAATGTGAGTAGGACACCTAAAAGTCTGCTGGTTTAACACTGCAAAGCTTTCTCTGTTCTTTTTGAACACAGTAAAAAAGACTCATATTGCAGGACACTCTTAAAGTCCTAGAAACCCTGACCACATAGCAAGCTTTTCAACAAGGCATGGAACACTTCTGGTCTGCATCCATGTCCTCTAAAGAAGAGGCCCCTCTAAAGGGGTCCCTCTAAAGGGCCCAGAATGATCACATTTGAATTAATTTGCAGTTTCAGGCAAGCTAAAGAGTAAAACCAAAGAAATCCCATGAAGTTCTAACATTGGAAACAGCATGACAAATCAGTATGGAAATATCACCATCGCCTATGTTTCTGCAGCATTAAGACTCCCAGGTTTCTCCAATCTCAGGTCCAGCAGACACGGACCAATCACTATATATATGGTTCTATTTGTATAACTACTACTAGCTATTTTTTCCTGAATCTTGCCCTAAAGCAAGCTTAAAAGCTAGTGACATACTCCCCATGCTCTGCTGCCCCACCTTTCAGCATTTCTAGCCTCTCTGTGTTCAGTTTCTTGTTCTTCTCTTTTGGTGCATTCCTTTAGAGCCAGTATTAATAACACTTTTTAGATCTGCTTCTTTTTATGTGAAATGTGGGGGGTGATGCTTCCTGTTTAATAAAAACATAACTTTGATGATGCATATCTCTTCTGCCTTTGAAGTTGTGTCACAAGCTGGAAAATGGCAGAGTTTTTGAACCTTTCTCTTATTACCATACCTCCACCAGGCCTTTAATTGCTTTGCACTTGGCTTTTGTACTTATTTAAAAAAGCTCCTGACTGCTAAGAATTCTTTAAGACTGTTATACAACAAATTACTCATCATATGAAATATGCATTGCATGTGCTTTTTATTGTCATTCTGTAGCCTTGTGACTACAGTATCACTCATGCTAGTAATACATGTGCTAATGATTCTGAAAGGCCTTAGGAATTGTAAGGCTTTGTCTGAGTATGTCTTGGCTTGCACAGATACTTGGTTTTGCTGGTTTAGCTGCAAAAGCCTTGACATCTAATGTCTACTTGTTTTTTCTTTTAATTTTAATTATCTTAGAATAATCACATGGCATAACCACAATTTTTATATAGTTGATAGTGACAAGCAGTTAGACTGAACAGAATTTAATACTTATGACCCTGTTACAATGACGTCATCTGCACATAAAAAAATGAAAAAAAGAAAAGCAGCCTCAGAAGTGAGGAAACAGGATGAAGTGCAAAGGAGTATGAGCACTGTACCACAACAGTGGGGTACAGCATTACAGTGGAGATCCCGTAGCTATAAGCAAGCTTCTTGCCATCAGCTGAAATTATTGAAAACTTAGCATCTAGCAAAAGCATTTTTCTTAGGGGCAGCAAAGGGAACAAAGACCAACACACAGAAAACCCACTGGATCTATCAAATTCTGACAGACCAATAAAATTGAGCCTGGGGTAAAGTGTGGTGCACACACACCTCAGATTTCAAGGAAGGAGAAGGAGATCCCAGCAACATTAGAGATTCCTTGGCAAAGAGGAGGAAGAAACACACACTATGACTGTCCTGGCATGTGGTATGTGCATACTGACAGCTTGCTTAAACCAACACCACCCACCCAAAACTACAGCTGACTGCCTTAGAGACCACTCACCCCACGGTCACAGAGGTTGAATGTAACACTAAGGAAAGGGCAGAGAGAAGGAAGGGTGTCTGTAAGAATTGTAACAATCTTGATAACAAGAATGTATGTCAATTGTGCTGACCTGCTACAGACCTCGACATTCTTTTCTCCCACTGCACTGCAAACTGAGTTTTGTTGATTTTGAATGGCCTAACTGCTAAAAACAACTGTTTATGCAGATTTTGTGTACAGTCAGTCTCTTGATATCTGATTCCAAAGTCTTAGCTGGAGAAAAACTATTTCTGAAAGATGCAAATTTGTCAGGCTTTAAATAAAACTGGCACTGGTAAGGTAGCACAAAAAATTTAATCAGAATTCAGGCTCCCAATTGCAAGAGCTGAGGCAGACACACTACTCAGATAATCTTGCTAAAACTCTCCCCAAGCTCTTGCATTGTGTGGGGAAAAGGGCCTTGTTGAAAATGAACTTTGAGGCTGTAGCTCACAAAACTGAACACTAGCTTGTCAACACCAAGTTTAAGGCCATATTTTGTAAAAGGTTTTCACTAATCACCTGCCAGCTGCACAGCTAAGGAAGAGGCCCTTTGCCAGCTGGGAACTACTCTGCAGTAGTGATCCTTCTGAAATGAAAAGATTATGCAAAAAAATGCCTGATCTGGCATACTCAAAATAGGTCTACAAGTAGGCAGAGCAAACCCTTGCCAGAAAAGGTAGCAAGATTTTATTTTGCTTGTATTAGTCCATAAGACATATAATAATCACTAGGAAATGAGGGATTCATGCAGAATGGCTACTACCCTGTCAAAGCCTACACAACCATACAAAATGAGCATTCCCATGAGCAAACAACAATTCAGTTCCATCAACAGACCAGATTATGGAAGCAGTAATACCGAGGTACTATCTGAGGACACATATCCCACCAAAGCCAGATCCAAAGCTGTTTGGAAACACAGAAAATTAGCAGGTGAAGTAGGGTCCATCTCCCTTCCCATGCAAATCTGGCAGGGACTGCACATTTTGAACACTGATTTCCGCCTGTGCATGTCTCTAAAAAATGGTCAAGAGCTTACAGATAATACCTTCCTATGTACAAAGCATGTAAATTACCTTCAGTATAGTATTAAAGGCAGCCTAAGGCAACTTTCTCTTTAAGAAGCAAAAAATAGTCCTGGTGAAAAGGCAGCAAGTATCCTCTGAAGAGTCAAAATAGGTCACCTTCTTCCCTATGTACATCTTAGGCAGTATTCAGAGAGGTTCTTGGGCAGGCTCCTGCAACTAAAAATAATGTCTGTGAAGATAAGCAATACGACCACTGCCAGTGTCAAAATAAGGTATATGAAACCAGGCAGGGGCTAAAATATGGTGCTATATGCATTATTCTTCATCAGCACAGCTGCAGGAGCACAGGAATGTGCAGGAATACATCCCACAATGGAGAGAGGCAGAGGTGAGGCAGCAGCAGCAGCTTGTCACCAAAAGCAGAACAACCTGTTTGTGAGAAATTCCAGAATTCATGAGGACATAAACATTGCCTAAAAATACATTCCTCCTCAGCATCACAGAGAACTGAAGCTAAACATTAATTAAGAAGCTTGACAAAACTGCACTTAAGATTAAGGAAAATGAAAAATCCCATCATCTCTCCCTCAGGGTATTCTTCCTTGCAGTTACTGCTGCAAAGGCAGCTCACATGGATATATCAAATCCAGCTTAAAATTGCTAATAAGGTCTCCACAGTAACACACAGCTCAGCCTTTGCAAATCATCTCCATGGATAATAAATTGGTTATATAAAACTTGGGTGGGTTTTGCACCTGATATGTTCTCTGCGTTGGTATGGCAATGCTGCTTGCAGAAACTAGTGCAAGCCACAGAGCTTTTTAGACATTTACTAGAAAAAAAAAAACAGGAGAATTTAGAAGGTGGTCATATTTAAAACTTGGCAATGTCATACTTAAAACAACTTGGCAATGTATTTTTGTGTGGCTTTGGTGTTTTTCTGGTTTTTTTTGGAGGGTGATGACATGCAGATTTGCTGTCCTGTGAAACTGGTGAGGCTGCAGATAGGAGCTGTGGGAGAGAATTGAAGTCTTGCCCCACTGTGTTTTCCACTGCTTGCAGACTGATCAGAAATCAGTTCAAGATTGGTGTGTCTGCAAGTATTTCAAGTAGCCATTTCCAGCTTAAACTTCTTTCCTCTGTATCATAATAGTGGTAACCTGATGGTATCAATACAGCAGCCACACATGTTGCCAGACTATCCAGTATCGTGTTCCCCTCCCACATTTTGGGAACTTGCAAGCTCTCCTAATCTCCCTCTTATGCTCAGAGACCCCATAAATCAGGAACCACTGCCTTCCACCAGCCAGGAGCTTCAGCTCCAAGTGGAGAATAAGGACACAGAAAAAGCAAGGAAGTGTAATGCTTCACTGCCCTGGAACCTTTGCTGCACTCAGGACAAAAGATGCACTTTTCCAGATCCAGACATGTTTTAAATGTGATTCCTCTCTCATTGCGTCATTTGCTTAATACACATGCTTCTCACGTGGGCCAGCATGTCAATAGGAAAAAGGAGGAATACTGTACCTTGGATCATTGTCTAAGTCTATTATTAATAAACAGTAATGTTTTATGATATTTTATACAGTCACAGACCCTCTTGGAAAAAAAAATAACAAAAAACCAGAAAAAAACTATTTAATTTGTATGTACACAACAAGCAACTTAATCATCTTCCCAAAATCACTTTAGGATATAGCATTTTATAAATCAGAATTATAACAATTAGAACAGAAATATTAGTTGAAAAAGACTGTTTTAGCTACTCACAGAATAGTGTGTGTGCCGCACACACACAGAAACAGCCACCACTTTAAAGAGAGCATGCACCTGAGCAACTACAGAGTCACAGAGAACATATACAACTTTATAAGGAAAAATCTACTTGTGAGATTTTTTTTTTAACAGAAGAGCAGTATTTCTTACCTACCAAAAGCAGTACTATTTTCCATATAACTTTTGAAAGAGCTGGAGGGAATAAGAATTATTCTCCAAACAGACAAATTGATATCAAACTTAAAAAATAAAATAATGTTTAAATAATGACTTCAAATTTCTAGATGATTTTTTAAACTCCAATACAGTCAGTAATGACATGATGTCCCATGTACTTACATACAACTGTGTTTATAGTGGTGTACTACTCCTCACTTACGTATCTTACTGGTTTGTGACCTTTCTTAATTAAAGAAAATTGAGTAAAACATATGGAAACTTAATGATATAAAGTGAGTTGAACTCTTCATATACTGCCATCAGCTCTCATCATTCTGCCACATAAATAAGCAAAGAAGAATTTTTCAAACATCAATTAAAAACAAAACAACTACAGGTTGAGAGGGATCAAAACGAACAATCTCTTGGAGATAGATCTTTCTGGTGTGGCTGTCTGTATACTATATATTATGTTAAAGACTTAAAAACAGCTACAGCTAACAGTAGTCTGACATGGCAACAAGGAAGGAAAATCTTGTATTCCGTCTTAGGAAAGAAATATGGCACTTCCGCCACAGCAGAAAAAGATTCAAAAGTGGAATGAGTATTAGAATAGCACCTCATTCAGAAAGCCCCTTGCATTTCATTAGCTCTGAAAGGTGCATCACTGACAGATCCAGAAACAATATTGTATTTCTACTCAATAAGAGTTTGACATGGCCGGAAGATATGCCCCAGATATTTCACTGCCTTTGCACTTCACTTCTGCCTTACAGAGAGTCCAATTCACACTTTAATCTTAAACTCCTTGTTATCTTTACTAAAATTGTCAAGAGGGGAAAAAATTGGTTCCAAAAAGGAGGAAATTCTCAGACACAGCCACCTGATCACAATAAATCAAACAAAAGTCTGTTTTAACAAACCACCAAATAACAATTTCCTATCAGTATAAATCCAGATGTCATCCAAACTACCCATTCTTTATGTTGAATGATCAGCCACTAAGCCCAGTAAAACTGTAATCTCTACCTCACTATCTTCTTTATGCTCTTCTGCTGCTTACTTCTTCTCTTTTCTATAGCTCTCTTTACTACCAGTCTTGCATACACACAGCACAGTACACTGAAAAATAGAATAAGGGATCAGAACAGTTGAGAACAGTTTTCCAAAGCTGCTGACAGACATACCTGCAAAGAAAACTGGAGAGAATAAAGCCACTAAACACTGAAGAAGTGGAGAGAAAGTAATCTGCTTAAAGTGCAGCTAATAGGACTCCATTAAGAAACCTTTATAAGAATAAGGGCAATGGAACACTGAACTGGATCAACTGAGAATTTTGTTTAGTCTATACAATTTCAGAAATTCACAGAAGACATAATTTTGATCCAGTCTTAGAGCATAAAAAGAGGAAAGGACCATCTCTTACCTTCTCTTTTAATTTCAGAATTGGAGAACTATTTTATTGAATTCATTCAGGAGAATGTATCAGAGAAAATCTGTTTAGTATAGGAAAAAAAAATTTCTTTCAAATGAGAAAGTCTACAATTTTGCTGACTACTTGAGCTATGCCTTCTAAGATTTTGTACACATGTGTATGTACTGTAAATGCTGTAACAAGTGTATCTCAAACTTAAACATATTTAGTTTTGGTAAACACTGCTTGATATTGATAAATATGCAGACATGCATCATCTTAAAGGTACTATGACTAAGGATTAGGAAAAAAGAAGGAATTAACAGTTACTTTGTCTTTAACAATACAAAAATAAATGCTTTGCCATTTTAGTGATCCTTAAACATCAACAGACACGCTACTCAATGTATAAATGCATTTCACTATCACATATGTCCACTTGAGCCAAAATTCTCAAGCTTTCTTCAGTTTTATTCTTTCAGGCACTAAAGCATAAAAAATACAGCAGACTGGTAAATAGCTGCAATGTTGTCTATTTGTAGCACTGAACTACTACAGATTAGTATCAACCATTTCTCCTGTAATTCTGCAGACTAAAAAAGGGACACATATTTCCTGATCTACCAATTTCCCACCAACTTTCCTCCCTCCCAATATTTCTGATGATCCCCCATCTGGGGTTTTTGCACTTAAGGTTGATCAGCACTCAACAGCCTGCTGCTTCCCCAGCCGCCAGTACTACATGGCTTCTAGATCCATGGCAGAGGGAAAGTGCTCATGTAATCAAACAATGGCAGAAACATCTCATCAGAGGCTCATCAGGTATCTGTGCTAAGAATTTTTACACCAAGTACAAAATAAGCAATCAGCATCAAAAATATCTGCAATTAACTGAGAGACAACACCAAAATGGAGGCTAAAGCCTGCTGTGGTTTCCCTTGGCTGCAGCCTTTCCACTCATTCCTCTTTTCTCTGTGTTCCAAAATAAATCCTCCCACTAGCAGAAGGCAATTATCACTTTTATTTTTAGACACCACCTCCCATACACTTCCTGACATTTTCTATAATAAGTGATGCCTCTGCTGTTTGTGAAAGAAAGAACTCACCCGAGGAAGGAGTTGGGCATCCTACCTGTGGCCAGGAGGCAAGATTAAAACCCACACAGCACCAAAAGCATTTTCTCCTGACAAGTTCAGCCCTGTCCCATCTGCTGATTGCTTCAATCCCTACTTAAATGTACCTGCATCTCCTGAATTGTTACACAAGGAGCTTAGGTACTCAGGTCTGTGGTTTCGTATAGCTTATATAGCATCATATAGCTATAGCTTCATATAGTTTCCTATCTGCTCTGTGCAGCAGTGCGGAGCACAGAGGTCCCGAGGCTACTTCCACACATACAAATGCTACTTATTCACAGAATACGAAAAAGTTGAGATCAAGGCTTATGCTTCAGGAGCTGCCAGAGGAACACAAATAAATAGTTTCAAGACCTCAATGAACATCCATGATACACAAGAGTCTTTACATCTGTATTATCTTTAGTGGATGTTTCTTTACTCAGTGACTTTGTATCCACAGCACATCTACAAAGACCTGCTTACAACACTTAGAGGTTCACAGAGGCCGAACACCTTGAGGGACAATTGAAGGTGAAAAACTTTAAATTTACTTTTTAACAAGTCACAAACAGTGAAATGTGTTTAGACAAACTACCACTAAATACAAAATACATCAGTCAGTTTTCTTAAGAAAAATAGAGAAGTTTAAGGCCAGCATCAAATAAACTGTAAATATTAACTGAGCTAACTTTTCAAACCACAGTTTGTGAAGCCATCTTTCCCTTTCCATCCTTGGTCAAATGAGTCTCTACAAGTGGTCTTTAAAAAGAATCAGGTTAATCAAAAGGTTAAACAAATGCACCAAAGAACAATAAAAGCAAATCATGACATCAGGCATGGAGAAATACAAATTAGTGCACAAAGATCTCTCTCCTCCTCCTTTTACATGAAATTGATATGCTAAAATAATTCCTTTTTAAAGGTAAGAAACCAAATATAAGCATCTTTCTTCTTGCAAATATTAAGCATTTTCTATCTGCAAGAACCAGAAGCCTAAATTATGCTTTTCCTACAAGCTTTAGTGCAACAGAATTTGACTCTTCCTGATCATTGTTAATTTTAGCAAAATACAGAACATTTTAAATTTTTCATCTTTAAACTTTATTCAATAAAAACCACTAGGGTACTCATAGCTGTTTAGGGGGTTACTGATAAGGGACAATTTGCTCAATCAGGTTCAAGTGAGACAATAACAGGCAGCACTTTTCACTCCTGTGCTAAAAATAGAGACAAACCCCTCCCAACTCTAGCAAGAAGCTTTTCCCTTCAGCTTACTTCCCTTTCTTGCCAAGCTTCCTTCAGCTCTTTCAATATCTGTTACCAGTGTAGCAGGAAGAATAAGTATGTCCCTTCTATGGATACACTAACCTGGTCATCTCTAGATGCATGCACTATCGGCATTTTTCTTCCTGGTTGTTTCATTTTTAGAACTAGGAAGAGTCAGCAAATACATTCACACTGACATTCTCCTTCTCCTTTAATATTTATTCTTCAAATTTAAAATTCTTGAGTACTGTGCGTCCCTTTCAATGACCAGGCGTTAGAAGGAAAATTAAGGTTTTCATGAAGAAATAAATCTCAGAGAAAACAGGTAGGAGAGCATGAGATACCTTTGGAAACAATGTTATTAAAGGATGGAAAAACTTCTGTTTCACTTGTTGCAAAGTTAAAATTTCAAGTTTGAATTAGATGGCCTGAATTTCCAGCACAGGTCTGATTTACCGACATATATAGGCCACAGAGTAGTTCAGGCTGAAAGGGATGTCAAAGATCTCCTAGCTCCAATCAACCTGCCATGGACAGGGATGTCTTTCAGAGCCCCATGCAAAATGGCCCTGAACACTTCCAAGAATGGGGCACCCACAATTTCTCTGGGCAGCCTGTTCCAGTGCCTCACCTCTCTCACAGTAAAGAATTTTCTCACAAGTTCTAATCTAAACCTACTCTCTTTCATTGTAAACCACCTCTTTGTCCCTTGTTCTGTCAATGCCTGCTCTTGTAAGAAGTTCCTCTCCATCTTTCTTGTAGCTCCTTCAGGAAAGGGAAGGTCACAATTAGGTCACTCTAAAACCTTCTCTTTTCCAGGGTGAACAACCCCAATTCTTTCACCTTTTCTTATGGAAGAGAGCGTTCCATCCCTCTGACCAACTTCACGGCCTCCTGTGGACTTGCTCTAACAGATCCATGTCCTTCTTGTGCTGAAGATGCCAGAGCTGGTCAGCATTGCCTCCCCTGACCTGCTGGCCACAGTGCTTTGGATGCAAGTGACAGCTCTTCACAAAACCAAAACTAAACAGAATACTAGAAAAAAGACATTAAAAACAAAAGAAAGAAAAAATGAAACATACCAAACCAACCAACCAACCGAAACAAAACAAAAAACTCTATCGAAAGCAAAATGTATTTCTAACTTTGCTGATCCAATTTATGATTTACACTAGTATCACCTCCTCCATGTAATGACTATTTCTGCCAGCCCTTTTTTGGTGTCCTGTTTTGGCATCTGTTCACAGAACTGTGTGCGCCCCAGTTCCCAAACCCACGTCAGCTGCCTGTGACCACCTGATGGAGCTGCAGCTCAGCTGATTCTCTGCTGGAGATGCAGCAGTGGCCTGGGTTTGGCCAGTAACTCACATATTGGATTTACCCATATTTCACTGCTGTGTGGGAAAAGGGACCTAAAGTGAGTGAGTACTCCCGTAGTTTTTTGAGATCTTTTCAATTCTGCTATATACGCATATGTATATACATGTATATATATAAAAAACATCTTATTCTGCTAAATAAAAATGACAATTATCAAATTTGACAGAAAACTGCAGTATTTACCTGCAGAAAAAACCAAAAAACTTACACACATTGTCATATTTCTCTCACATAATATTTTCTAGTTTCATATTAAGATTTTCACATGATACCAGATCCTTGTTCAATTTCTAGTTAGGTTGCTTAGAAAAATCTGATCACTGTTCCACAAATGTCTGGTAAATTACTATAACTTCAACATGAATTTTTCATAGGAGTAATCTGAAACAGCTCTGAAAAGTATGAAACAGATCAAATCACCACATATATCAGTAAAGATTAAAAGATATATCTACCTTTAAGTTGCTAACTAGCTGAAGAATCATTCTAGACATTTTGACTGCTAACCACAATTCAACATTCATAGTTCATCAGTAAAATATAATGCACGAATTTCTTTTTGAAAAACACTGACTCTTCCACATAGGTATCTCTATAGCTGAGAAAAAATTACCTCAGTTTTTTGCAATGAACGCTTTGTTCCAGCAGCTGAGTTCCTGTAAGTTGTCTCAGAAATGAAATACAGTTCTTAAAATACAGCAAGCATATGGTCTGGTTGTGATATTAGTATACCATTTTAAAAACTTCCAAATTATTTCCAGCAAGAAAAATGCATAAAGCTGGTCTTTATTTCCACAATAGTTCTTAAAAAAAAAAAAAAAAAAACAAAAACAAAAACAAACAAACAAACAAACAAACAAAAAAAACCTATCCTGTGATTTGCAGGCTCTTAGAAACAGGAGTAAGAGATTGGTAGAACTAAATAAGTTATTGGTTTCACTGTAATGCCTTCTGTACTTGTACTAAAAGCCAGAATTGCCTTGAGAAAGGAGCAATTAAAAAAAAAACCTATATTAAACTCATGAAAATCAGTTAAAGATGTAATGACACAACATGGTGATATTTCTTTAAATGTTCATTGCATTTATTCACCAACAAGCCCAAACTCCTCATTCTCACTCTCACTTTGATCTTTTCTTTTATGAGCAGTTCATGCTTTAGCCATTCTAAAACAATGACTACACACATTTTATGAGGAATTCACATTTGCAAAAAAAAAAATGCAGAAGTTTTGTTTGTCTGACTTTTTTAAAATATCTATATCATTAGTCCTAAATGCTATCAACAGTTCATCATCTCGCAAAAAAACCCTGCCCTTTCTTCAGCAAATCAGAGTTCACTCCACTGGTATATTTGTCCTCAATAAATCCAAAATAACATTAACCACCTCTGTTCCCTTCAGGTGGCTCTCAAGAAGAATTGCTCCCTTCAAGCATTTAGGTCTTATATATCATTTATAGTGACTTTCAGTCAGCACTCCCTGAATCTGAAAAGATCTGTCCACCCTCTGTCCACATGTGCTACAGCAACTGATAAGGCTGTCATTATCAGCAAGTTTGAAGAGACAAATCCTACCTCCAACTCATCATTTATATCAAAGAGCTTCTACTTTCCCATAACTAGTGAGTATATTTATCACAGAGGTTTATTCTACACCTCCTACTAGACCTTCCCTAAATCTTTGTGTCTGCTATAACAAAATAATTCTCAGCTTCTGTTATCCATGACAGATGTTTTCCAGATTTCAGTCACACAGTTTCTTGTTTTATAAGTATCACAAAACTTTGCTTGAAGTATGTGATGACAAGCCCATAAATTGAATTTTAATCAATCCATCTGATTTTATTTTTGAGTGTTTTTTTTCTTTTACTTTAAAACTGCCCAAGAAAATCAACATCTATAGTTTCAACATCTAAAGCTACAGGGGTTACAAACACTAAAATAAATTCAATTAACTTCCGCTCAGTCTTCCTTTCATTTTGTTCTGATTAGGTACTGCAACAGTTTGAGATAATCTTATTAGGTTTTTGCCAGTTATTTCTGTTAGTCTATTAATCAATACAAAAGCTTTATTTCTTGAAAAAAAAATCCATGCCTTAATCAACCATATACATCTATTTAATGGTTACAAAATACTCCAGAGATTATTTATCTGTGGGTTTTTCTAATTACTTATAGAGTCTTTGCTTATTGACAATATTTTTTTCAGCCACCCTGTAAAACTTTTCCCCTTAAGGACACAAAAGATATATTTAATAGAAAGTGACAAAATTAAATCTTTCTGTGGACTATTAACACGATGGTTCAACAGTGCCTTCATACCAATGTGTACAATATCTTAGGAACGCTTAAACCACGGATTACTCACATAATGGACTACACCAGCTTGTGTCAATTCCTACTTATGTTACTTTAATCAGGATTACTGGCATAGGAAAAGCATCAGACCTTCAAAATGTCTATTATGCTGTATTCTGTAAATGAAACATTTTCATAAATGCTAATACTGTACCATGTATTAGCATTACATTTTATGCGTCACTGCCCCCCTCCAAACTGAGTATAAATGATCCACGTGAACACTGCTGCCATAAATATGCACACTAAATAATTCAAACATACAATATGGTGCCTTGTTTTTACTTACAGCAGTCACAAATATGAGAGCTACCTGAAAACTACTCATGAGCAGCCTTCTCCAGTTTACAGAGAAGAATGTAGGTATCTTTTGCAGTGAAAGTACTTCACTTTCTGGTTTAAACTTCATAATTAAGTTTAAAAACATGGATTTATTGAAATGGAATTGAATATGACAATGGAAGATGGAAATACTGTAACTAGTTTATTTACATCTAACTCAGTTGTGGATTGCCTCTGAACAAATGACAAGCATACCAGACACATCAATCCACATTTAAATACTGCACTTTCCACACTATCTGGCTGTGCTAACACAAGATCAAACAGGTGACTGTGTGACATACAAAATTGTAATAAAGTACATATTTAAAGTAAATTACAGTAATTTTTTTGTGTGTGTGACTTTAAAGTAAATTACAGTAAAATTCTGAAAAATGCTCGACTGGTGATCTCAATAAAAGAAGTAACAAAAGGTCATTTGAGAGGGAGGTTATGGCAGCCAAAATTTAGAAAGATCCCCTGCATGCTAAATTATCCAAATATTTTATTTTACTTCTGGAAACTAAATCAAAACTAGTGATCCAGTCATGATTCCACAGCCTCTCAAGAGAAGTAAGATGAAAACACTAGAACTTGACAATACTGCGTTCCAATTTTTCATGTCTTCCACTTGAGGTGAATCCAACTTCACCAAGGTTATCTTAGCTGTTTAATCAAGCACTCCACAAAACTGTCAACATTGAAAATCTCCTATGGGTAGTGAGTATTATTATCTGCCTAAAAAGAGAAAAAAGGTAGTCAGCTTCCATCAGAATTAACACCCCAACAATTTGAATGCATTAGTATTTGATATTCACAGGAGATCTTAGCATTCAGAAGAAATACCACAACAAGCAAGAAAGTGTAAAATCAACAAGAAAGACATCAAAGGCTATCTCAGTATTTTTACTGACAGCTTTTGAAGTCGAGAAATGACATTTCAAGAACTGGAACAGACTGCCCAGGGAGGTGGTGCAGACAATATCCCTGGGAGTGTTCAAGAAATAAGAGGATGTGGCACTCAGTGCTATGGCTTAGTTGACGTGGTGGTGTTCTGTCAAAGGCTGGGCTCAATGACCTTGGAGGTCTTTCTGAACCTTAATGATTCTATGAAATACCAACTTCTTAACTTGCTCTTATGGATCTCATAGTTGACCAAAATGTTTTATTCACCCATTTCTAGCACTAGACAGATTTTTTTAAATGTGGGTTTGGCTCATTGCCAGGTCTGGCTCTGTATCACACCTGTGCAACAGCAGCTCCATGTTCCATGCGCTTCTTCTAGTCTTTTTTATTATTAAGTTCTCTTACACTATTAAGTATAACTCTCTTATACTGCAGCTTTCTGAATAACCAAATGTAAAGCAAAGCATGCAATGCACAAATCACAGGTTTCTGCATTGAAAGCACAAACAAAACCCCCAGCTACAGAAACCAGAGTCTGAGTATTCACAATGAGGAAAACAGGAACAAAAGTTGTGGAAATTACTGATTTCTACACTATTTGTCATTTTCTAGAATGAGTACTAAAATGGAGTTTTTTTTGTTTTGGTTTGGTTTTTTTTTTTGTTTTTTTTTTTTTTTACTTCAGCCTAAGTATGTCCCCAGTCCATAACAAGCACAGATTTCTCAGGTTTGGAGAGGTTTTTTTTGGTAATTTGTTTGTTTGCTTGTGTAAGACTAGCATCAATTCTGTAAGAAGGAAAACTGAACAACTACTCCAATTCAACCACATTTTCAAAGCACCAGTGAAAAAATATTCTCTTTTTATAGAAAGGGATATAAACTATAACTAATCTCATGATAAAAAAGTAGTTCACAACATCCAAGATCTCAGCAAAAGGCATCCTTTTTGTACTATAAAACAACTACTGTCTTTTCACTAACAGTGAATCGGTTTCACTAACAGTGAATCGGTTTACTCTAGATGAGAGTTTAGCTCCTGGCTTGTCAGGACTCAGAACATTTACACAAGTTTGCCTAAAGTGCTGCAGCTGCTGTTCCCAGATAATCAGCAAAAAAGCTGCAAGATTACCAAACCTGAGTTCTTGATTTTCTGTTGATACTTTCAGGAACTCAAACTGTGGGAAGGCTTTTTAGCAAGACCCTCGCAGAACTCCAATAGTCTTAAGAGGCTCTTAAGGACACAACAATCTTGAACAAAGGTGTTGTGCTTAAGATATGTGACTTTCACTGTAATATTTTTTCTTAACAGGTACAGATAACGGTGTGGTGATAAATGATGTACAACATCTATTGTTTTAATCCAGTACTTTGAGCATTTGAACCACGTATCTTCAGTGCACCTCCAGGAAAGACTATTATTCATCAATGGCTTGGATGTGAAGCAAAGGCAACTACATCTTGTATAAAAAGAACAGGATTTCCTTGCTTCTACTCAGGACCATTGGACCACTAAGTCCAGTCTGGTGCCTCTTACCAGTTGGAAACATTGATAAATCACAGTAATCAGTTCAGTGAAGGCACACCAACAAGATTGTGGCTGGAGCATTTCCCTGTGAGGAGAGGCTGGAGGACCACGGCTGGTTCAGCCTGGAGAGGGGGGCACCTCCAGGAGCATCAAATCCCTTCAGGGGCTGTGAGGGATGGTCAGGGAGCTGAACTCTTCTCAGAAGGATGGTGAGGGGCAGGTGAGACTGGGAACAGCCTGAGGGAAACATTCTCCATGAAGGACAAATGAGTGATGGCTCAGGCTGCCTGGAGCTGTGCAGGATCCCTCCCTCCTTCCCTCCCTGAGGCCCCTGGTCTGCTTCTTGCTGCAAGGACAGCACCTGGCAGCCAGCTTCTTCTGAGCTCCCTGCCCACAGGTTACCCCATAACCCTTGAGGCCGCCAAGAGTCTGCAGGTGAGAGACAGAGGCACAGCCAGAGGATGCAGCAAGAGCAGGCAGCACCTAGAGAGGCTTCACAGGTTTTGAAAACATGCAAGAGCCCAGAAGTGGATTTCCTGGCAAGTCTAGCAAGTGGCTAATGTGCAAAGTGTACATCAATGGTGGCATGATGGTCAAAAACTGTAGTTGTGTTTTCAGTGTCATTAAAATGTACAAAAAAGATCTAATGTTTGTAACGGTACCATTCCGCAGTGCATTGCACATACCACGCTTGATCATATTTTACCTGATACTCTGCTCTCAGATACAGGTTTGTAAGCATGTTGAAAAGAAGAGAAAAATCCTGTCTTTAGAGCACCTCCACTTTTTACAGTAACACACAGTCCTCCTTTTATGACATGGATCATAGAAACTGATACACCTGGTTGATTTTGATTCAGCTACTAGTCAGTCATATATGGGAAGACCAAATAAATAAATTAAATTAATAAAGCACCTAAAATAAAATACTTGTCTAGTAACTACCCACTGAAGCACACCAATAATGCAGATAAGTAATTCTATTCCATAGCAATTTCCCTTCTTAGTATAACAGAAGAAAAAGAACTCATTCATTTTCATAAGCATTCACAATTTGCATGTTTCACCCAAATCCTGATCAGTATTTTCTTTGTAATCTCCACTTTCATATGTAGCAAATTCCACCACACACACTAATTCACATTCTAATGGCTCTCTATCTTAGCTGATCCTCTTAGTCGCTTGATTTTTTCCACTTTGAAAAGTTTTGAAAAGCAACCTAAAATTGGATACTGTGTTCCAACTAAGTAATTTCTAACATATCACTTTCACTTTGAAACTTCAGTGTTTCAAACCTCCTCTTAACACATTTAAGAATCCTACTTGCACTGTCAGCTCCTGTTGCTACATGTAGTTAATGCTTAGATCAAGCTGTGATGTTTTCATTGAAAGAAACAGTAACCCTCTAAGTACTGCAATTATTTAATGAGTATCAGAGGATCATGCATGCACGGAAGTGGATGTCAAGACAGAAAATGACACTCTTGCTCAATATCTTAAATTTATTAGATCCATTAATAATAGCTCAGTTCTGGTGATATAAATACTGCATTTTCATTATTGTTGCCAGACTATACTTTTCATTAACAGTATAGGCTAAATAGACAACTGCAAGAATTGGGACATGACAAGATAGGACTGACTGTAAGAAAACCTTTCCCCAGGAGGACACAGAAGCGTTGGCACAGGGACTGGATCCTCAGGCAGTATGGTCTAACCTTCTGGCTGACTCTGCTGTGAACAGCTCCTTTCACCAGACACCCTCAACCTCCTTCCCCAGTGAAGCAGTCCTGTGTTTGTAATTTCTATTCCAGTGCTGGCAAGAGGAAGAAGCTGCCCTTAAATCTTCTCATGCCATGAGCAATAGGAGGAACAACCAATGCCAACTACTTCCCTCATAGACAATCTGGAATTCCTCCAGATACCATAATTCCCAGACCTTTTTGGTTTTACCTTTTTAATAAAAACATCACTGTGACATCGAAGGACCATTCCAGTTTTTAAAAACAGCATGCCACCTCTAAAATTATGATCCAATTTTTTTTAAATGAAAAGAAAATAAAATGTCAGATGCTTTTTATGACTACATGAAGAGTTTTTCTAGGTAAAAGGTTTTTTCTACTTTACATAAGTTAGGTTTATAACTAGCTAGTGTTTCTACTGCTTCAGAAATCCATGTACAGCACTCAATTTTGCAATACAACATTGTGCTAATGTCAAGAAAAACCTGACTCTATGCTATTGGTCTCCTCAAATCAGTTTTACTTACAAGCACTTGAGATCACATCTAGTATGGCACAATATGCTTTAAAAAAATAATCTTACAATGCTATTGACTTGCTCTGGAGACAATTTATAGAAAAGTCTTTGTAGAGGTGTGGAAAAGGAAAACAACCCATACAAATCTAAAGGGGATTCTACAAAAAAGAGTGATCTATTTTCATCAAGTACTGCGCCAAAAATATCTTCAGAAGGGCTGTTGGCTAGATGAAAGTCATCAAGTATTAAAAAGAACAAAATACAGCCGTTAGAAACAAAACATACAAGTCATTTGAATTATGATTACCCTTGGCATGATGTTAATTAATTATCATAGAAATAGCAGTGTAACATTTTGGGGTTTTATATAAACATCAGCTTCCAAAGTGGATGCCTTTTTTCCTGTATTTGCAGCAAACCTTACAATTTTTAATACAATTTTTTATACTTCTTGAGCTCAGGTTTTTCTAAAGGTCACATTTCTCTGTTTTCAAATATAAATAGAGTTTATATTACATTCTGAGGAGCTGAAAAAGTAAGGGATTTAGCACTGATGTACACTTAATTCTCAAACCATTTGAGTTTCAAATGCTTTTTTTTTTTTGTACCCACATAAAGCCCAGACAAGCTGACAGTGGCATCCTCCCTTTCACTCAGATTAAAACAAGTATTTTGAAAATTCTGTCCTTCTTGCTAACAATTTGGTTAGTACCTCACACACATAGTATGCACCTATAGACATGACAGTGATTTAACCAGAATAAAAGTTATGTAGATGATTTTATACAAACCTAAAATGTGTCAGTGATTAGCACAAGCCAAGCATCTATCTAACTGGGTTGTTCTTTGTACAACATGTCTGATACAAAGTTTTGTGGAACTGTACTAATTCATTTATAAGTCAATACCATGTCTGCATATATGGAGTAATTATACTAATATGGAGTAATTGCACTAACTATATATTCCATACACATTATAGTCTGTTCACCGAGGCTTCATGATTACTGTTCACAGGTTTATGATTATTTTCAAGTAATAAGTGCAATTCACACTTTTTTGTATTTAGATTAAACACAGAAAAGTGATTAATGATAGTATTTAGGGAAAATTAAGAATGCCTGGTCTGCAATCTACAGCTGTAAGTCATGCTAGACTGTGTAGCTGCTGTGCTACTATGCCACCACAGCTGTCCCAGATACACACATCTTTTAAGTGGGCAGAAACTTATTTTTTCCACCTCTTTATTCCATCTTTATATATATATATATATATACACACATACATATATCTATGCGTGTGTGTGTGTGTATAATGGAAGCCATTAAATTAATAAAGTCTCTCCAAGATGTAATACCTGATTTGCTGATCAATAAATTGAGAGGGGATATATGAATGTTCTCTAAATTGATACTTGCCTTGGAAAAGGTATCATTTAGAGGAGAGTTAAAATTATTTATTATCTATTTTAAGAATTGTTTTAGTAAATCACAATCAAACCATTGGGTAAAGCAGGTCATCTTTACTACACTAAATCCTTACTACATTTTTCAGGCAAGACTGACATGACCCACTTTCTGTCCCTAAATCAATCTCATGCTCAAGCTGTGGCATGGGTAATCCATTCAGATATCTGCCCAAGCATATCAGAAAAGGTATAAAGAGAACCATCTTGAGGAAAACAAGCTGTCTTAGTTTAAATCTGTGTTTGACAAGTGATGTGAGGGTTAAAAGAAAATAGACTATAAACAAGAAAGTCACTAGCAAAACCAGGATCTGCTGAGGACAAGCAGCAATAAAGCTGCAAAATACTACACCTGTACATTTTTTACATTTTAATTTCTTTCTCTTCTGCCATTGCTAAGTGAAATAATGTGAATTGTTATGAAACAACAAACTAATTGGCAGGAAGATGAATCAACAGGAGAAACATTACTGTGGATGAGATATCTAGAAAGACAGTACAAGTAGGTGTGGAATTGCCTACATGGCACGTTTTTATTTAATTTTCTTTTGCCATGAAGAGCAGGCCTGGGCCAAGCATCATACCTGAACAGCCTTACCTGAATTAGGAGGCACACCCATCTCATGCATCATTTTTTCAACTCCCATCTAGATTAGAAGGAGGACTGCTTTCAGTCTTAGTAAACTGCTGTACGGCAGTGCAGACAATGCAAGACACGGTTATCTTGCACCAAACACAACATTTTGCTTAAAGTTGCAGTGTCAAAGAGATCCACCCAACAGGCCTGCCATATCTTCTTTGGAAAACTCCCAGAAAGCTCAGAAGCAAGCAAACAAGATGTGCTAAGTAGTGCAGCATGCTGTAACCACACCTGCCTTGGCCTGGCCTTGGCTGGACCTCATTCCTGTGGCGCCCAACTCACAGATAGCATGTCCTAACAGACTATGTTTTCCTGAGTCTCTAGTGTCACCTGAGACAACCTGAAATAAAGGCAAGGTGAAAATAAAAATGTAAGTACAACAGTTATGTAAGTATGTCTAGTATAAATAAAAATATAAAAATTATATAAAAGTATAAGTAAAAATTTTTAATGGGGTTTGACAAGGAGCAGAAAAGCTCTGATCTCTCTCCGTAATTTCTTTCATTCATTGAAGGGCTTGAAAATACTCATGGGTTAAGGCTGGGGAAACTGTGTCAAGAATCCAGTAATTTGCGCATATTGGAATGTGGATTAAGTTTTCCAGTAACTTCTTCACTTCCTTTTATTTTTATTTTGAGATTTAAAAAAAATATAGACATCCATCAGAGAACTGGACTATGAGGTCTAAAGTATTTAATATGAGCTTAAATTTAACCAAAAACCCCAGATAAAAAGGATTTTAAAATAATTTTCATATCAACAAAATAGCACTTACCATGAAGCAATTCTGTTTTGTCAGCTTTGAGTATAAAATATGTAATCTAATTTTAGATCTGCAACAGAGTGGGTCTTTTCACTTCAAGAGGCATTCACATCTTTTAAAGCAAATTAAGTTATGCTTGTTTGCCAAGCTTCCCACTGTCTTGCCCTATAAAAAACAAATGGAACTGTATACTTCACCAAAATTGCTTGATATTCATCTTTTCACACAAACACTGTTTTTGTTTACAGATCTTTTCCAAAGAATAAAGTATACCAAGACATAAAACGTAAGAAATAGTAATGAAATTAATTCACAAACACACCTACAGAGGAAGAAGTGTAGTGAGTACTGGAATCCATCTGTAAGATTTGCCCTCCATTATGAATGTCAAACAAACCCTGAACATAATTGAAATTATTTTCTAAATCACAGGATTGGTAAGGTTGGAAGGAATCTGTGCCAAGTTCCCTGTTGAAGCAGGGCCATCATCATGGCTTTAAACTTGAATTAACACATATGCTGACAGTTCACTAATCTGCAGAAGATTTTTTCTCTACCAAAATGTTAATTATCCAGTACTGAAATTGTTACAAAATATGATTTATTAAGCTACCAGGTTTGACACTCTTACTGTCCTCCCTGCCAAAGAATTAGGATGTACCAAATTTCACTTCATTTATTTCATTTACAAGATATCAAATTGAAATTGTGGAGCATTTTTAATGACATAGTCTTTTGGAAGACAATTTTAAAAAAAGAGCAAAGCATGATGAAGAAAACTTCTGTATTCTAAATATCTGTGAAATTTAAATAATATTGACTTGTACTAGAACAGCTTAGCTATTCACTGGACAACTGAAGCCCTGCAAACTTAGAAGTTTAAGGCAAATAAGTATTTTTATTTTTCATGGCCAACAAAGAATAGTGAAAGGAATGAATTAAAGCTTACTTTACCTAGCTTCCCTAGTTTTATGCCATTTGAAGTCTAATTAAGGTAAAGTGTATTCCCTGAAGTGAGAAGAGCAAGTTTACCTTGTTCATTTTTAAGAAAAAAACAGGTTCTATTAAGTAAGGTGAAAATTATGATGATGTAAAGGCAACTTACTGGAAGTCATGTCATATTTCCAAAACCTGAAAAAAAAACCCAGAACAAAGCCAGTCTCCAGGTATTCAGGCACGAAAATACCTTTTTTCCCCTATGCATCTTTGGTCAAAGAGGCCAGAACACTACTAAGATACTTATTAACCTAAGAAAAAATAATTCTTCAAAATCAGTACAAATATTTGTATCTCAGAAACAACCACTAATATAAAAAAAAGATTAAAATCATATAGGATTAAAAGAGAGGAAGGGAAATCACACTTAGCAACTTTGAAAAACAGAAAGATTCATCAATTTTACTTAACATTACACTGAAGGTAGTCAGCATCCCTAAATGGAAGGAATGAAAAAATAAAAACTTGATTCAGAAACTAAATCCTTTTTAGTTATGTCTTCTATCCTTTCCACCCCTAACCTTCTAAATCAAGCACTGAACATTTCTCTGTGAAGAGATTAAATAGTAAAACACACACTGGTTGCATGGACAGAAGTCCTTCAGTTTCTATCTGCTAACCTGCCTCTTAACATAGTTCTTTATGATAAATATATGTCTAAATAAATTTGCCTTCACCACCATCCTGTTTGCATATTCTCTTTAACATATGAATTAAGAAATTAGGAATTACAAAGATTCCAGATGACGTCATTCTACTTCAACTACTGAAAGAAACTGAAAAAAACCCAACACACCACATTACCCAAAACAGCACTCCATGAACACTAACACAGTCCAATATTCGTTGCTGAGAAGAAAACTGGGAATTCCACAAGCTTGGTGAAGGACAGCAGATTTGGATCTGAGAGTAACTCTCTCCAAAGCACTCTGGCTGGTCCAGGGAGCATATGAAAAGCTAAGCAGAACCTACCTTTGTGCATATTTTGTAATGTCTGGAGTATTTTTGCCAAAACCTCTTACCCTAAGAGGATGCAAAACTTCAATGCTTCCAGAAGAATTGAGAATAATGGATGTAAACCAGGAGACCCAAAAACCTGCCTAGAAATATGTTGTGCAAGGTCTGCCAGCTAGTTAACTTGCAAGTCAGAAATTCCACACAGAAAACCCCCTGTGCAACTCCCTGCAGAGTGGGTATGTCATCACACCCACTCCAGATGAACAAACTGCATTAGGGCTGTGGGAGAGCACTTACCAAGCCAGGCAGGTAAGAGACAAAGGACAGCCTGAGGACCACCATCCTGACCTTATGTTATCATCTCTCATACTGGACAACCCTATGGATGGAACAACTGAATTCCTGGAAGAAACCTGGTACTGTTTCTGTGAACATCAGGTCATGCTGATGTTCACCAGTTCCTCAGTTAAGCTCAGACAACACATAGGGGATGCAAAAGAAGTACATTGTACAGCTGCCTGCCTCTGCAAGCCCCACCAGGAGGGCAGTAAAACAGCCAGGATTCATATTCAGTGCTCTGTGGAAAACAGCAATTTTGCCTTTGTGCATTACAGCAAGTATTCCAAACAGATTCCTTTTCTCCTCCTCTCAAATAACACTCTGTTTCTTTAGGCCTCATTATTCACCTTTTATGCTGCAAGTTTGGAAATCTTGCTCTGGAGGGCTAAAGATATTTGCACAAGGATTACTGCCTCAAGATAAATGTTTTTAATTATCACAATAATTTAGACTTTTTTCGAGTACTAGAGAACTAAAGAATTTTTCAGACTTCCCTTTTTAATGTATGTAAGTGAAATTTAGTGTAGAAAAAAAAAAAAAAAGAGACATTTTACGAGGAAAAGGGAAATCAATGATCACCAGTAGGTTCCCATAATCTTGTTACAGGAGCATGCAACTGACTGGACTAAATCACTTCAACATACCAGAGGTGGGATTCACCAGCCACATAAACAAAAGATCATAGAATCACAGCTACTCAGGACTGTCAGTCACATTAAAAACAAGTTACAGTCAATAAATTGCCTAAGCACTTCCAAGAGACCTTACATTTTCCAAATTGCCCAGCTGATATGCAGTGATGAAATAAGGAAGTGATGAGCCTAAGATGGCTTTTTTAATGAATAAGCCAGATAGTTTTTATGAGTATTTATCTATATCTGAAAAAAATTACATATTTGCAGATGGTTCCTAAACTGAGCTTTCAAACACTGCTTATTACTACATAAAAATTGTCAAACCACTCCAGCAAGCTGAAAAGTATTTCCTGAACAAATATATCTTATCCACTTCAAGTAAAATGGGAGGAAGGGTAATTAAAGAAACAAGATGCCACTCATACGGTAAGACATATAAAGTCTAGACAAGGAAAGGGAGGCTTACCTCTGTCAAAACACTTGGACAAGTAAAACCACTAAAGTTGCTTTCAAAGCTGTGTTTGTGTTTCATTCATGTTCTTCCATATCCCCTTTCTTTTTCTATTTCTGCCTCAAGCTAGATGAAACCCTTGGGGAGGAAAAAAGTACTTCCCACACACACGTTCTGCACAGAGACAAAATCCGAGAAAGAACAATCACAATTTAAAATACTTGGAAAAAGTAAATATTTCTAGGTGACGCATTTTTATAGGTTTATTGTTTTTTATTAGGCTTCGTTGTGATATTTGTCTGCAAGAGTCACTGGCTTGACATTGTGGTGATGCTTATTTCACAGAACCAAATCAAGCTGGCTACAGCCATGCTGAGAAGTCACAGAGAGCTCACAAAGGAACATGTTCATAAGGGGGAAAAGTAACTGCCTGAACTTTCTGAGCTGCCAACTACAAAACAGTAACACAGTCAAAAGAAAACATCTCCCAGCTTCAAAAAAAAATCTCTACAACAATGCTGGAAAAACAAATGCTGGGAGTCTCAATGAACAAATTAACCCACATTACATCAGAACACAATTTGTTTCATCTTCCCAATGCAAATTCAATAACAACTTATGCCTAATTTTGAGTTAGGTACCTTTTCCATCTCATTTATTGAACACTGACTAAACATCAGCGCAAACTCATTCTGTTATATTTATATGGTTCAATAAGATTTCTAGAGCTGACATACTGCACTCGCACTATGTAAGTAAAAGGACCCATCTGTACTATCAGTCTGGGTTTTATCCTTAATAACTCCAAATCTATTGAAAGTTTCAGGGCAATTATTAACTAGTGATACACCAGAAGTCCTTCAAAATTAGTAGGCAGCCAGCAGATTTCACTAACAAAAGATATACTCAGAGAACAAGAAGAATATCCATTGAAAGAGGCAACTTTTAAATTTTTCCAAATAACTCACATGCTCTTTAATATATTAGGTCACTTTGAAATAATTCAGAAAGAATTATCAAACAGTATTAAGCCAATTTCTTTAAACTCCCTTAATTAGAAAATAACATATATAAATTCCAGCACAGAAAGGAATTTCTAACACAGTCTCTCACTCTCTCACTGAACTGCATCTTAAGTTTCCTGCTGTTCTTCCTCTGTATTTGAATAGCAACTAAGAAATATTATATATATATATATATATATATATATATATATATATATATATATAAATGATTACAGACTTTACAGTAAAATATATAATTAGAAAATGCTAGTGAAAGATACATATTTAAATTACTTTCTCTCTTTAGAGTGATTCTAATAAGGTTCAAGAACATGAATCTTTAAAACCACCAAAAAGAAACCCCAAAACTGAGAAAATTTCATTTAAAATATTTACATTTCTCAGGATCCAATTACAACAAAGGTTAATACAATGACATAATGAGTGAGACTGGACTTCTATTAGTCAGCTGGACCAACCCCAAATCCAGCACCAGTTTGTACTCTGTGCCCACTGGCTCTTTGAAGGAAAAGAAACTTTATGCATTCAACTGCATGATGCACAAAATATGCCTAACATATAAGTGCTGGTTACTGACTCCATGCTGCACCTCTTTAGTTCTCTCCAGGAGTGTTCTGGTAGACTTGGACTCCTGTCTCTGTTCATGCTCTCTCTCCCATCCCAAACTGAAAGTAGCTAGCTGACATAATGCAGCACTCATTCTAAAATTATGCTGTTACATATCAATTCCCCGTTAGTGGTCCCTTGAATTAGAATCCTACCTTATGTGTGTGACATAAATAGCAGAAAGCCAGCAAAAATGATATTGAATACTTGAGATCTGGGCACAGACTATGTTTTGAAACATAAGATCAGGTGTGATAGGTTGTGGCTGCACTAAATTTTCCCCCATTAAACACTTGGATGCTTTGAAATAACTTCAAAAAGGCTTCAAATTTGTTTTGGGTATAACTACTATTCAGATAAACTCACTCTACCCAAAGTAAATACAGAATTCAATTTATCACAGACACCAGTTAAGAATGCATTAATCACTGTCTTCTTATCTTGCCATACAAGAGCTTAGCAGTACAACTTCAGTAAAATGGTCATGCTCCTCAGTGTACTCAAATTGTTAAATATGCAGAAATTTACTAAATACTTCCATTTAACCATAAAAATATTCTGATTTGTGCTTTATTTTTGATTTCCACAAAGTTCTTTAGCTGAAGAACATTCTGTAAAAACAGAAACTTACAAAATTAATTATAAAAAACATAATAAAAATTGCATGCTAAAAAACAATCCTAAGAGATAAGGCTACTAAAAATAAATGTTTTCAACCTTCCAGCTACTGAAAGTGATTGCTAAAAATGCCACAATATTTAAAATCTACAACCTCCACAGTTATTTTGCTCATTATCAGCTTCCTTCCTTTATTGAGAATTTAATGCCTCACCCCCTCTCTCCCCCCAAAAAAAGAATTAAAGCGATATCCTTTCCAAGACCTGATCTAAAAGTTTACTACCTGACAAGTTTCTATTAGCTATCCATTTTTTTTTAATGTGGAAAGAAAACAAGAGGATGAAAAGAGAAGCCATTTTTAAAAGCATGCATTTTTCTTGCTCTGCCTTTAGCACTTCTTTTCTCAGCATTAGCTTCCAGGAACTCACTTTTGTTTTCTCAGCTTTTTTCTGATGACAAGTCATGTTGTGATAAGTCATATCAGGCTGCATCAGTCATGCAGCAAATACACTGAAATGCTGAAAAACACTTTTCCCCCTCAAAGACATACTTACAGCAATAAAGAATTTAAAAGGAGTTTCACAGGAAAAATTATGCCTGCATGGTCTAGAAAAAAAGGTACAGCATTAACAGCCAGTTTGAACTCTACATACATTCTGGTTATTCACTGGAGCTAAGCATAATTAATTTCTGATACTTGTCCAAGAACAAAATTTCAGTCCATCTTTTTGGTTTTATTTTGTTTTTGAAAGCCATTGGAAAAAGAGGAGATGTCTTAGAACTGATCTGCATAAGGCAAAAGCAATAGATTTGAGAAACAGATCTGCGCATACACACAAGTAAACCTAGAAAAGGTACAGTACATCACATACTTTAATATATCTCTTCCACTCTCTGAAAAATGGGGGAAAAAAATCAAATGCACGATTAACATATGAACTATTTGTAAAGTTGGAGAACAAAGATAAAAAAAAAACCAGCCTTCATGCAGGCAAGATATCAATGGTATGTTGTCAGGAGTTTTATAAAATTAGGATCTGTAAAACAGTCTTCCTAAAGCAGATACTGCATACAGCCTGACACATAACCATACATTTCAGGGGGCTCACGAATTTCACCTCCAGAAACTTTAAATGATGCAGAACTCACTGCCATGACATGTAATGATCACAGCTGGATGTTTTCTTGCCCCATCTGACAACTTCCTCCAAAGTCCATTGCTTTAAAACTCTTAAAAAGATCCTGACAGAAGTCATTCAGTCTCTCTTCCTTCAGGGAAACTCTTCACAGCCTGTTGGAACTATTTAAAGGCAAGGCAGGGGGGCTTCTGAGATCTGTGACCAAAAGACTTGAGGTGTGGCACTACACCAGAAGAGAAAATGGTAAGATTAGTGCAAAAATGTGCTACTTGCCCTAACACATGGCATATCTTTACCTTGGAATAAGAAGCTGAAATAAAACCCACCAAACCAACTATTACAATTCAAAAAGCCTCCAAAATTCACACCAACGGCTTAAAAAAGAGGGGATTTGAACAGTGCATTTAAATATATGCACTTCCAGCTCTTCATATCACTTAGGTCCTTGCAGCAAAGGTACTACTGCACTGATAACCAGAGTTCTTGAAATCCTTGGCATTCACCCACCATGAAAGTGGTGCCAGGAATGACACTTGACACTGAGATTGAGGGCTTGAGATTTTAGGAAAACCAGACAAACAGAAATCACAAAACATGTTATTGCTTGTAAACTTGAGGAATCTGAGTGCAAAAACACAGCTGAGGAGCTGGAGTGTTTGGGGATGACATTATTTGCAAAAACAGAGTTGAGACAGGTTTGAGAGAGAAAACTTCTGCAGTTTATTGTTTTGTGGTGGGTAAATAGTGGGGGGCAAAAAAGAGTAAATGATGTCTTCTGTCCACTGCAACTTCTGGCTTCACTAGGGAAGGCAATAATTAATTGAGAGCAGGTAAGCCATCAATAGCATTCTAGCATCAGTTCTTGCTGTGCTGCAATCACTTGTTCTTAGAGACAGGCTCTGTAGCCACTAAGAAATACAGGCTTCCATTCCTCAAGGCAGAGTGATCACTGATGGAGAAAAGGCAGCTGTACAAGTTTTTCCATGATCTGTAACATCTGTGTACTATGCTGGGCACTCTTACTCATACACTCTGCTGAACAGTTTTCATGAACATCACAGGCCGAAAAATCTTGTTATGATCTGACTGTAGAAATCTTACAGCAACTGTAGAGCTTATTGCAACATCCTTTTCCCAGGCCTTGAGGAAGATAAACTTGCCCCAGCCAGAACTCTCTTCAACAGTACAGAAGATGGCTCATCTAAGTCTTTTTGAAAGCATTTCCTCTCTAGTGGATCACATTTTCAAGCATTACCTGCTTTGTTTTCGCTTCCCCATCCTCCACTGTGAGCTGTCACTCAGCCTTGCAGCAGGAACAGCAATCTATGATTATCCCACAGTGTTAAATTTTCAAATAAAAATTTATGACCTTTCTCCAATGATATCCCACAGGATAGGGAGGCTGGATATATCTGCAGAAAAACATTATCTTCCTTCTATCTCCTCCTACAAAATATGCAAAAATCCACAGCTGAAATAATCATATTGATTATTACTGTTTTCCTGCACTTCCAGTTAATACTCACCCATTGATTTTTGTCTTATTGTCACTACTGCAAACCAGCAAGGACATTCTTCTACAGTATCTGGTGAATATGGTCCTGATAGACAACCAGGTAAAAGAAATCATTTTGCACTACAAAGTACTTGTGGAAGCAATCTGTGGATTCCTCTCCCTTTATCACCCAACTGTGTGAGTCTATTCCACCCACCAGCCTCAGTATTTTGTTCTAAGCATCTGGGTAAATACACATACAAAACTGAAGAAGCCTGGTGGCAAGATTCAGGTTGTCCCTGAAGCAAAAGGCTGCTGTTTTCACTTTTGCCTTTTCCTCCTGAACCAAAATATTTCCCATTTAAGAATTTTAAAAAGGCCAGACCATTTCATTTTCCTGCTCTCATCCCATCCTGGGCTCAGAATAACTCAATGCTTCAGATCTGCTCCCCTGAACAATACTGTAGCATGCACTTGCTCACAAGATAAACACACTCAATGAACAAAAAAATGGTGTACTTGCTCAACATAAAATACTTTGTATATACTTCTCAAGTGAGGGACTCAAGGAGTCACACATAAAGGTTTATAACTGCCATTTCTTGTCTATTTCAGAAATTTACACATTGTACTCTTTTGACTTTGCTTCCAGCTGTAAATTCTCCTCACCTCTACTGCTCCAGATACTTCTGCCTTACCATGCTGATGTTAGAGGACTCTAAAATCAGTCAATTATCAATTAAATTCACTTCCAGTCACAAAATATTTTAAAAATCACTTTTTTTTGGAAAGAAGTGTGACACAACTGATTTAATATTACTTCTCTTTCCTGTAAGGTGTCAGTGTTTTTCTTATAAGGACTGATGAATCTGATGTTGTTCAGGCTGCTGACATTAACAGCTTATTATTATCAGACCAATTAAAATAGTAGTTTTATACTAATAATGACAATCTTCTGTCTCTGGAGAACAGATAACATTTCAGGCAAGTCAGAATGAGCTTCATGCCCAAAGAGAGTCTCTTAGCTCCTGGCGTAATGCCATCAGTTCAGTGCTGAGTGCCACATTCCAAAGTACAAGTTCCTTCTGCAAAGAAATCTGCAATGTTCCTCTGAAGCTGCAACAAAGCATTTGTCTAAACCTGCTTCTCACCTACAGCAACCTCAATCCAAATGTCCTTCTGAAAATGAAACTGTAATAACACTGAAGATATCTAATTCACTGGGAATTATAAGTCAAAGCTTTGTTAACATTTTAATCAAAAACCAAAATTATAATTATATTAAATTTGAAGGAAGAAGATATTTATGGAAAAATTACCAAGGGTGCTATAACACTAATGCCATTGAAGGAGATGGGAAAATCTTGCATGACACCAAAAAGAAACCCGCCAGGTATCAGCCCAGCAGGCTGAGCATACATCAAATTTGCATTATTCAACTACTGACCTAGCAAACTTTCCATTAGTCAGCAAAAGCAAAGATCTTAGATTGTTTTGAATTAGATCAACAATATCGACTGTAATAATACAAAAGGGTGTAATAATGCAACTGAAATAATGCATGTCATTGATAAGACATGATTCCAATTTTTTTTTCCACATGAAGAGGGAATCCTTAAATTGGATGGCACAGCTGAGCTCAGCAGCCAAGATCACAGAATCATCAATTGTAAAAGGCACCTTTTAAGGTCAGCTAGTCAAACTACCCTGCAATGATCAGACAGATCTTCAACTAGGACACATTGCTCAGAGCCTCTTCATACCTGACCATGATTGTTTACAGAGACGAGGCATCTACCACCTCTCTGAAAAACCTGTTCCATAGTTTAACCATCCTCATGTGAAAAACTTCTTCCTTATACCTAGTCAAAATTTACCTTCTTTAGTTTAAAACCATTACCCCTTGTCCTATCACTATGGGTCCTGCTGAAAGGAGGTGTTCTATGCGCTGGATCTGAGAATTCCCTACAGCCCATGACAAAGACCATGGTGAGGCAGCTGTAACCTGCAGCCCATGGAGGTCCCTGGTGGAGCAGAGACCCATCTGCAGGAGGACCCCAGGTGAAAAAGCCCTGGAGGAAGCTTCAACCCACAACAAATCTGTGCCAGAGAAGGGTCTCAGCAAGAGCTGCAGCCTGGTGCCGACACTGGAGCAGGTTTTCTGGCATGATCTGTGACCCACTGGGGACCCTTGATGAAGCAGTCTATTTCTGAGGGTCTGCATCCCATGATGCGGACCCAAGCAGGAGCAGGGGAAGTGCATGAGGAGATAGGAGAAGGAACCACAAATTAGGAATTGACAACAACCCCATTACCAACCCCCTAACCCCAACCCTAACCCCCCACACCACTTGGAAGGAGGATATAGAATAGCTGGGAGTGAAGCTGAGTTTGGGAAGGAAGAGGTATGGGAGAGGTGGTTTAGGTTTTGCCTTTGTTTCTGACAATCCTACTCTACATTTTTAATTGGAAACAAATTAAATTATTTTCCCCAAGTCTGTTTTGATCTTGTCTGTGATGTTAATTGCTGAGTGACTTCCTCTTCCCATCTTGACCCACAAGCTTTTCCATCTTGTTGTCTCGCCTGTCCTGGTGAAGAGGGAGAGTGACAGAGCAGCTAACAGCCTCCCAAGGTCAACCCCCAAAGGCTGTTTCCTTTCTCAGTCAAGTAGATTTACTGTCATCAGAACAATGCAAGAATAAAATAAGAAATCCCCAGAAAATATATTTATAGCATTATAAATTCTTAGCATTTTAACATTTATAGAATAAATTATTGTGTTTTCAAAGGGAACATATTTCACAAGACCTGAAATAAAGTAATTTCAGTATTGTCTTAAAATTGAACTGTCATTTTAAAAAATCAGAAACCTCTGCAGCCATTGTAATTCTCTTATCTCAGGCAAGGGCCAAAAAAGACTAAGTATACAATCTAAATCATCCAGACTATTAAACAGTCACTAGAGACAAACTATTTAGTACTTAATGAGATAAAATTAAGAAGACTAAATCTAATTAAGGGTCTTTTAAAGAAGAGTCCACAAGTGGCTGCCTCATCACAAGATTTGTAGTTATCATCAAAACCAGAGAAACACAGATTTTGAACCATCAAAGAAGACTTATGACTACAAAATGATTTTACATTTTTAATTCTCCCAAAATTCATTGAAATTATTATTAAAAAAATATGCAGCAGATTTATACCTAATAAATTTACAATGATAACGAAAAGGAGAATGTAGTATCTATTAGCAGAAACACAGAAAATTCTAGTACTACTGCTAGAGTTTCTTTAGACTTGGCATCAGCAATTTAGACTTTCCTATGCTGATAGGTTCTAATAAATTAGTCACAAATTTAGAAAACTATGTCAGTTATTGAAACATACCCCCTGTCCTGACTTTGCTGTTACCTACAGGCTTAAAATTCCATGAGTGACAAACTCCAGCATTTTACTACTGTAAGAAATCCTTCCTTTTAAGAACTATAAGCTGGTTCATCTCTTCATTGGAACTAAAATTGAACTGCCTTTGAATTCAGTTTCAAATTAATGATAAACTCATATCTGAAACAATAATGGCTTTGGTACAGAATTAAGACCCTTCTGCATGCCCAAAGTTTCTGAAAGTAGAAGGGAATCCTACTTCCAAAAACACATCACAAAATCTATTGTATATTAATGGCAAATAAACACCTAAAGTGCTACACAAGAATATAGCAAATTTCCTCATATACCCCTGTTCCACACACAGACTGCAGGAAAAGTGGCAGAACAGTGGCATCAGCAGATCTGGTACTGTACAGGTGGTTCTAATGAGGGTCCATAATTAGGGTGCCTGGAACTGAAAGGAGTGCCTTGGACTACATCCAACTGTGGGCACTGATCATACAGTCAGGATTTTGTTCTGAGGAATAAACTTCTACATGTATCAGCACTCTGCAATATTCTATTAAGGAATTATGAGTTATGGGAAGACAGCTGCTGAGGATAATACCATTATTGGTCCCTTTGCTAGCCATTTAGCCCAACATCCAGATATTAAAGAGAGTTTTGGATTAAGCTGCTACAAGATGTAGAGCGATTTATAAGGAGTATCATTCTTCATCCTCTGTTTTACATTAATTCTTGTACCTGTCTGTTTTGACAGGTGTTTATGCTTTCCTGCTCCATGTCTATGTCTGGCTGATCTTGGAAAATGGAACTTTTCAGATTTGCACATCTTCCCAACAGTCCTGCACTGGTTATTCAAATCATGTCTTTGAACCATCTATAGTTGTTTTTACCACCAGGAGATGAGGGAGGCAATCAACTTAGTAACACCCAAAGTTGACGGTAACTTCACACAGTTATTTCAGCTACACTCCATCTATTCCAACCATTAAAAACATCTCCTTTCCCTAGAAGCCATTTCTCTCCATGCTGTTCTTGATCCTTCCCATCTATTCGACTCCGTCTGTCTGAATAACTAACCTAAAAGACTAAAAAATACTTCAATACAAACTGATTACAATTCTGTTATTCTCACAAGCTCAGAAAGCGAAACAAACTTTGTAACTTGCATTTTTATTTATTTTACTAAGTTTCAAGAGAACAACAATATTTTTTCATCTTGACCAAAACCATAAGCAGCTGCAGTTTTAAAACCCCTGACATGTGCAAATGAATGCCATATAAAGAACAAGCAAGGCTTGTGATCCTGACTATTCAATCACTAAGTTGTAAGGACAGTGAAAAAGATGGTTTGGGATGGAAAGGTGAAAAAAGTGATTTTTTTGTTTGTTTTGATGAGGTCTTTTTTGTAATTATAACCATATAGAAAGGGATAAAGAAGCAGTGGGGAACAATTAATGCGAATCAACTAGCACTAGAAAAGAGAATGAGTATACACTACATTACAAATGCATCATCCTCATATACACATGAACACTAAGAGATCTTTTTAATGGGTCTCTAAGCAAACATTGCTTCAACCTCGCTAACATCAAAATTACTTTTGAAATTAAAATATGGGTTTCTTACTCTGTGATCATGATTTCATATCATGATGTAATTTATAATTTATAATTTAAGGTGTATAGGTTTGGATTATTGCATATAACAACATTAAGAACAAAATCCTTATGATTAATACTTCACATATAAACACTGGCTCTCCTCTAATCCTTCTGGTTGGATAATTATTACGATGAGAATAAAAAGAAAAAAAAAATGTCCAAATTCTGGTAATCTTTCAAACAGTCAGACTTGTCAGAGGTGTATTTGGGAGCCAAATACAGGACAACTGTGTGAACAGCGCATCAATCATCACTGAGTGGATGGACTGGCACACCCTGTCCCTACTTGCCCACAAACCACCAAAACACTCTTGCTTTTATCTTAATGCTGTTCTGATAAAGTACTAGAATTTGACCAGTACAAACCTCAATATTCTTTTAAATTTGTGTTTATTTAAATCTGTTTAAAGGTGCTGCCCTTCAAGAAACCTCCTAAGGTTGAAGACCTGATCAGAGAATCAACTAGGCTGGAAAAGATCTCTGAGGGATGTTTAGCCTGAAGAAAAGGAGACTCAGGGGACACCTTATTACTTTCTACAGCTAGCCAGATGGGGGTTTGTCACTTCTCCCAGGCAACTAGCTACAGAACAAGGAGACACAGTTCTAAGGAAAGATTTACATTGGACATTAGGAAGAATTTCTTCACTGAAAGGGTGATCGAATGGACTGCCCAGGGAGGTGGTGAAGTCACTATCTCTGGGAGGTGTTTAAGAAGAACCTGGATGTAGCACTCATTGGCCTAGTTGACAAAGTGGTGTTAGGTCAGGGATTGGACTCAGACATCTTTTCCCTCAGCTGCTCCTTCTTGGACTTGTGCTCCAGATCCTTCCCCAGCTTCATCGTCCTTCTCTGGACAAGCTTCAGTACCTCAATGCACTTCCTGAATCAGGAGGCCCAAACCTGGAAACAGCACTCGACGTAGGGCCTCATCAGCACTGAGTATAAGGGAAGAATGGCTTCCCTGGTCCTGCTGGCCACACTATTGCTGATACACTCCAGGATGGCACTGGCCTTGTTGCCACCTGTGCTCACTGCTGGCTCATGTTCAGTCAGCTGATAATCAGGGCCCACAGGTCCTTTTCTGCCTGGCCACTGTCCAGCCACTCTGTCCCCAGCCTGAAGCACTGGAGCGGCACCTGCTCTTGTTGAAGCTCATGTTGTTGGGCCCAGCCCAACGATCCAGCCTGCCCAGGTCCCTCTGCAGAGCCCTCCTACCCTGCAACAGATCAACATTTTCCCCCAGCTTGGTGTCATCTGCAAATCTGCTAATGGCGAGCTCAATCCCCTCATCCAGATCACCAATAAAGTTACTGAACCGGACTGGGCCCGGTTCTTTACACAGATACTTTACTCATGAGGAATACTGAAGCCACGCTGGGGTTTTGCAGCCAAAACCACAAATGTTTAGCCTCTTTACCACAGGAAAGGCATAACATATTGGTTTATGAAAATTATGTAATGAGTACTACACCAAAATCCCAGTGAACTGTGACAAACTCTTGACAGAAGGGTGACATAAGAAATACCAATAACTGCAAGAAGTTACTACCAATAACGGCAACAACCATAAGAATACCAATAACTTCAATCACACATTTACCTTTTGACATGGTTTAATGCTTAGCATCTTGAGTGTATCTTGTATTTCTCAGACCATTCATCCAATGATTTCTTCTTTTTATTTTGAACACAACATCAATACATAAGAAGAGAATGAGTCATAGAAAGGCAGACATTGGCAAATTCAGCACATTAATCCTCATGGTTGCGAAGCTTCGCTTCAAAAGCTCTGGTTACAGCAGAAAGACCCTACAGATGCAGCTGTTATGTAATGCACTGTGTAAATACAGTATGCATTTGAACAAGACAAAGCAATGTCTTTATGCGTTATTTGTACAAACTCTCTGTTTGAAGAGTTTGAAACTATTCTGATAGGGAGGAGAAGGTTCTAAATGGTATCATTTAAAAGGCAAACAAGGATGGTACAAAGCTAGAGAATACAATCTTGCATGTGCTGTAATGCTACCACTTATCTGCAAGACAGATCTGATGGATGCTGTAAGAGCAAAGTTTCAAGCTCCTGGAAGGAATAAAAATTGCAATAATTATCCATAAAAGCTTAGTGGAAAATTTTCTTCCATTGGTTCTATTAAAAAGTAATTAGCGCCTGTGCAACTGCCAAAAATTGCCAATTAACATTGCTACATAGGAGAACACTGGCACTTAATGTGGTTAGTGTTCTCAAGGAAACCTCTAATGTACTAATGCTATCTGTCTATCTATCTATGTTCGGCACTTACATGGCTCGTATTACTATAATATATAGGCATTTAACAATCTTCACTGCAGTTATTTTTACAACACCCTGGTGAGGTCATGAAATATAGTGAAACCAAGTGCACAGATGCAGAGCTGAGTTTAGGCTATAATGTTACACAGCATTTAATTTACAAAATCCTTTTTCAGGAGGTATTTCCAGGTGCACTGTACTGGTAATAAAACACAAAACTAGGTCAACCAAGGAAAAATTATTAACTTCAGAGTTTAGTTTCAAATTTAAAATCACATTTAGATGGTAAAATAATTTTAAAGAGAAGAATTTACTGAAGCGCATGTTCAGAGCCAGAGCCGGGGCTTGGTCTTGTATGGTCGCTGTAACAACAATTCCTATTTAACACTGAATTTAAAACTAATTCTTATTCAGCTAATTAAACAGCAAAAATGGTCCTCCTAGCATCTGAACAGATGCACATGCAATGGAAGGACATCGACAATCAAGCAAGAAAGTTGAAAAATGTGCTCTGAACATGCCAGACCTTGAACAGTGTCACAGTGATTATGCAGAAGGGTTACTAAAGGATCCAGTTTGAAAGAAATGTTTAAAAGAAATCAAACAGGTAAGACAGTGTACTTTTACATTTGTGTACACAAAGAACAGCCAGCAGTACACACATATCAAAGCTGCGCTAAACTGTTTTGCTTAAAACCCTAATGTAAAAACACAAAAGCTATATAAAAGTCAACATAATAATAATATAATCTGTTTCTCAGTTTCAACTGCTGACTTAGGCATAATTTTAGCTATATGTAAGCTAGCAATTCGTCACCTCTAAATATAACAAAAACTTAGGGAAAAAACCCCTCCTTTTCCCTTACTTTGAAGCTGTGAAGAGTCTTGCAACATGTGTGTAACAAAATAATACATCACTGACTTCTGCTGCAACACAATTCAGGACTGAAAACCAATTTGGAGCAGTAGGTAAACAGCGACTTTCATCATGGTGTATTACACCAGAAGCTTCATTGCCTTTACAAAAAAAAAAAACTTAAAATGTTGATATTATCCAGTGAAAGGGACTACCAGAGACAAAAAGAGGAAAACATTAGTATTTTCATTTTTGGTGTTCTTTTATTGCATAAAAAGTAGACTGCATGGAAACCAAATGTACCATGGAAATAACACAGAGTGTGTTACACAGTTCACCTATAGAAAGTATTTCCTTTTTCCAATATGCTTAGTTTTCCCAAGGATTTCAATTTAAATTTTAAAAAGCATCTACCCTAGCTCCTTGATGGCTTTGCTTAGTTAAAATTACAATAAAAGAGTGTAACCAGTCAGTTTTCACAGTACATGCTATAATGAAGCACAAGCTAATTGCACTTTTTTTTTAACGTTTCTTCTGAAACGGACCAAGATCATCCATAAGGAAGGAATAAAATATTCTCTTTGAGTGTCATAGCATAATTGAAGGTGATTATTGATCTAGTTAGCAAGGTAAAAGAAGAGCACATTTTGTCAAGAATGATACATTTTTAATGAAAATAGTTTAGATTATCTTTAATAAATAAGACAAAATGACAGAAATTTAAACAAGGAAATTTATATAATTTAGACTATAGACAAAAAATTATATACCAGTAGGACAAAATGTTGATTTTGTAAAACTGTGCAATTCAGATAATTTAAAAGTAATATTTGCAGTTACTTAATTCAACCATAATTGAATATACTGCCATAGCCTGATTAGACTCCTCAGATTCTGAAATACTTTTAAAATAGCTACCTGCTATACCTGATGCCTTTGAGATCAGTGAACATTACATGAGCACTACAAGATCCTTCTCTGAAAAAGGTTCTGAGAACACAGAATAATGAAAAGACAATCACAGAATCTCAGAATGGTTTGGGTTGGAAGGGACTTTAAAGGTCATCTAAGTCCACCCCACCCCTGCCATAGGCAGGGCACCTTCCATTACACCAGACTGTTTAAATAGAAAGGTGAAATCTCCTCACAAAAATTCAGTCGGCTTTTTGGTGGTACTGTCTCCTCTAATGCATACTGATTTCAACAGCGCTTCAGCTGAAAACAGTTAACAGATAGACAAACAATTACACTTTTTCAAAATTCTGTTAGCTAATTTCAGCTAGCTGTGGATTTGTTTTGCATAAACCATCTCAGAAATTACCATTTTACAGTAGCCTCGTTTCAGTCAGGGATTTGGTTTTAGATGTTGATTTCCATTATGTATGTTTCAGTTTTCTTGGACCACTTAATTAGTAAAATTTTGCATATCTTTAGTATCCTTTTTACTGGAGTCTAAACCTTAAATATTGGGGCATAAAGCTGGATAAACAAAATTGCCCCCAGAATTTTGGCTGGAGCTTCTGACACATGTACTTGTGGTCCAGACTTAGGACTTTCAACCAAGACCAATGTGACTGAACACCAAAAGTCAAGCTGGCCTGAGACTGAAGCAGTATCTTTTCATATGAGAGCTCTGAATTATTGTTCTGGAAGATACAAAAGCAAAAGAGACTTTTAAAAATCCCTAAAAGGTGGCAGGGGGTCAAAAATACACTGATCCTACCGCTGCCTCTGTCACACAGCTTGGTGGTACCATAGGATATAATTGACATCAAAATTGTACCTATCTTGCAGGTGCATGTTTCTTAGTTTCTGATTTGTCACTTATAAACCTACTTCCTACAGCTGAAGTAAGGAGATCCATAAAGTCTTTAATACATAGAAAAATAAGGTGTTTACTGACTCATATTTGCCACCCTCCAGTCTTGTATCTGTGAACTGAAGATAAAACCCCCTCACCTCATAAATGTATTATGAAAATAAACTCATTAAACATTTATGAGAGTTTCCAGCACCACAGTGACATTTATCACAGAAAATGCCAATAGAGAATTAATTCTTCGTTCAGAAAAGCCCTGAATGTCATGCTATGTATAAGGCAGGGCTATCACACCAAATAATTATAGTGGCATAGTATCACACAGCTAATTACTAAGCACAAACCATCACAAAATACACTGAGTAAGGCAGTCTTACATAAAACATCTATGGGAATGCAACTGAAAACTCCATCAAAACTAATTAAGAAACAATTTCAAGAGTACATAACCTAAGTTTATGTTGCATCTCCTAGTTGAAAATACAAACCAAAACAGAGGAAAAGACCAACTCCATCATTTGATACTACACTGATAGTTGTGTCATGTAGATCACCATAAGACCGCTAGTACAATGAAACAAGAGAACTGACACTGATGACATGAGGGATCTGAAAGACTGAGGCACTTGTTACTAGAGGGTTTCATTCACTTATAGGTCAAGGTCCAAGAAAATCCAGGACACTGGGAGTCTTTTAATTCAGCACTCTGAAGAAAAGAGACTTCAGTACATGGATTCCACTCAAAACTCTCAAACTTCCAGTCAGACTTCTCTTCTTCCAAGAGCTATCTAACATGCACACCTCTGGTCACAACTTTACTATTGCACTGGTATCTCATTTACAGTCATTTTCCCACCCCTCTATGACAACTTTTCCTTATGCAAAGGCAAATTGTACATGCAACTTAGGTGCATCACAATATCTTAAGCCCAGTTTATCTTCAACCTTCTCTTTTCACTGGAGGTATGAAACTATCCACCAACTTAGCCTAGCATAGTAGCAAGGCTTACTCAGGAGTGGAGGAGACAAAAAAGAATCTTGTTACAGCAGCTCAGAGGGAACATTTACATCCCCTGGTCATGTCAGACAGACTTCTGTGATCAAAAAACTACACTCTAGCAAAGGCTAGAGTTCTTTGCTAGAGTACAGAAAGGAAGCAGCAGGGGGCTGGGGGTGGGAGGAAAGCTTTCAAGCACGAAGATAACAAGCATGATCAAAACGATGACGTTTTCCCAGGCTTATTGCTCTGAAGTAGATCAGCTACTTAGTCTAAAAGAAAAGGGGCTTTTTAAAAAATAATAACAGCATGATACAGAACCCGGCATTGAAAAATTCTGTCTGAGCTATTTGACCTTAACAAAATAACTGAAGGTGGTATTTTATAATGGGAAGCATCTGGCAGCTTTCTGTGTTACACTTTCTACAATACCACATTTGTCTTCAAAGCAAAAATAAAGTAATAAAACCAAGTAAACTCTCCAGAATGGAATTTTGTGCATTTGTAAATATACCCAGTCTTTCTGGACAGTGCTCCTTTGACATGAACATACAGTGTTTTATAGCAAATTGGTCCTTCTGATACTATTTTACTTCACAGATAGAGTAGGTTTGTGTCAACATGCAAAGACAAATTATTAATGTCACTCCCTCACAGAAGAATACCACTTAAATTGCTGTATTCAACTACTACTACTCTTACTTTTAATGGGGTATGCTGATATAACATTTTGCAGAACCTGAAATAAAGGCCAGAAGACTGGACAGAGCGGAAATGGGGGAAAAATTATTAGACAGGAAACTCTAGTCCCAACAGGGTGTTACCCAGTGGCCATGGTTTCACACCAAATGAAACCTAACCCTCCAGGAAGACAGGTAACCTTGTGAAAGTTAACTGTCCTGATGAGAGTATTAAGGTGTTGCCACAAAACAAAACAGGACAGGACACCTAATGTTTAGAAACATTACTTTATCTTAAAATAAGGACAGAACGTAAGTCTTGTAAGTAGCACTTATTCTAAGGTGGAGGGAGAAAGGAGAAGGAAAAGAGAAAAAGGCATTTTGAAATATGCTTTTGGAAAATAATCATCGTATGAAAAAACAGAGGAAATTCAGAACCACAATATATGCTTTCCTAACGATGCAATATGCAAGAGAATGCGACGTTTGAATATCCAAAAAACAAAATATTCACAAAAGAATCCCAAAAGAAATAGAAACATAGGTCTACAAAAAATAGTAGACAACTACCAATGTGGAAAAAAGTGGGCATATTCTTTCATGAAAATAAGAGTGGCAATTCATGATTATGGAGAGAAAGTTTTTACAGCAAGCAGGAAAAAAAATAAGAATAGCAAGGATAACAAAGCGAGGATAAACTTCAGTGAAAATCTTTCTGAGGTTGTCACCCTGACGCTTCAGATTTCCTTGCCAGACCATACAGGCATTGCTCTGATTTTGTAGACCAATATCAGTTTCCTTCACTTTTTTCTTGCCTTTTTCAACTCATCTCCTTGAAAGCTCAACTTCTCTAATATATAGTGCTGGAACAGTAATTTAATAACACTACAGTATAGTAATCATTGTTTCATAAAAATGCTTGGTAATTAGAAGTCTTTGAACCTAGTCCACAGAACCTACTTCATTGTCCAGTAAAGTACTCATTCACGGGTACTGGCATTTCCCAACTCCAAATATGTCCATTAACACCTGCAACATTACCACTGCTAATGGTAATACACAAGTATTCCTGAGGTAAAAGCAGGACAAATCCTGCTTCAATAAAAGATTACACACATACAGACCATTTCAGACCCTGTAAAAAAAGTAATCATAGAAATCCTGGCATATAATAACAGTAGATTAACACACTTAGATGGAAATAAATAAACAATTTTAAAGCCTTAAACATAAAGAGGTCTTGCATTTAAAAAATACAGATGTTAACAGAAGCCATTAAACAGGACTGGCCCCATCACTGAGCCCTGGGGAACTCCACTGGTGACTGGAGACCAATAACTCCATTCACCACCACTCCCTGGGCCCAACCATCCAGACAGTTTTTTACCCTTCAATTAATACACCCACTGCACTCCTGGAGAAGCCAGTTTCTCCAGGAAAATGCTGTGGGTGACAGTGTCAAAGGCTTTACTAAGTCTAGGTAGAAGGAGATGCTGAAGAACAGAGATGCTTTTCTATGGCTTTAGAGAACGCCCTCTCCTTAATTTTGTCTGCTCTCATCTTCAATGGATAAAAACTCATATTTCTTCATACTGTGTAGCAGCAAGATGTTCTACAATTTAAGTACACACTGCCTGAAAAGAGAAGTCCAGATGGATTTCTGGTCACTTTACAGTTAATTTCTTTTCCAGATATGCAACAAGCAATAGACTTGGGTCATGAAGAAACAGTAATGGAACTCCTTAACAAGACCTTGGCTGATGTCATACACTATTTGTATTAATTACCATGTCACAAAAGTTGCAAATGCTCTCAGAAAATTTGGTGATGCAGGACAGCTAATAGACAATACACAAGGCACGAAGTAAATCTCTCAAATACTTAAAAGTGGGATAAAATTCCTCTTGTGCATTATCAAAACCATGAGGAGAAACTAAATATCTTTGTGCTACAGACTGGAAGTCAAGAAATTCATAGAGCTCTTTGCAGAGGGTTCATCATGGAATGGCTGCCAGTGGGCGATTTCTCACCAAATAGAAATGAAACTTCAGAATCTACCAAAATACAGTTCCAGCAAAGTTCTGATTACACCTAACCTACAGTATTGTACACATTCCTGTGAAGAACAAGTCAAGCAAAATAGAGCTATAAAAGCTCTTTTTCATCAAATGGAAAGAGTCTACCAAAGAAATAAAAAAAAAAAAAAATTCTTTACTAAGGTACGAACATACATGAACAACTAAATGAAGAAATATTCAAGAGTTACCAGAGGTGAGTGGCAACATTAGCAAAAAGAAACTGCTACAATCTTGGTATTGTTATTTATTTGTCATTATTTATTTGTTTATCCAATGGAATTATTGGCCTAGATTAAACAGTTTCCAGCCACAAAAAACATACTATTAAACTTCCTGTCTGCATTAAACGGCAATCTGCTATATAAAGCATGTGAAGTCTCATAAAATACCTCCCCCATTGGAAGAAAACCTTAAAGACATATACACACCTACAGCACTACACCAGGAGAAAGCAAAATGCTGATGTCTTGTCTCCTAGCCACACAGGCTACCAGTTTAATACTAGATTCTTCAAGGAAGAATTCTATAGAGGTGTTGCATATCTATAGTTACTGTACAAAAAGCAAGGAAACAATTTAATCTGTTCAAAATAGATATTTAACATTATAAAATCCACTTGATCAAGATTTAATTGCAATGTGTCAGTATTTATGTAACAGATAATTTTGTTTCACTATGTACAAGAAATGATGCATTTAAGGAAGACATATCATATCTGTAATTCAGAGTGACAAAAAAGATGCCTCATTCTTGATTAGTAAATTAAACCAAGAAATAATAGATGAACATGGCAGAAGTACTCTGCCTGTAGGAAAAAAAAAAAAAGCTGCTATTAAATGAAAACTTGATTTTTAGAAAATTAAGGATCAACAATGTTCCAAATGTTCCCTCTGGGCCTTGCCACTCTTCTAAAAGATTGTGATAAAAAAACCAAAAGCCATTTGAAAAGCCGTCACACAACGCCAGGGCATCACTCCTAAAACATGAGATGTCACTGTCAGAAGCTGCAAAACCTAAACAAAAGCCCATTTCACATTTAGCAAATTATTCACATGACCTACAAGATTTTCCTTTCTTCATAACAGATTATTATTAACTACATTTGACTCCATAATACAAAGCATCACATCAAACTTACTTACACTTTCCCAAAGAAAGAATAAATCCAGAGGGTTCTTTATTAAATTTTTATCTTAGTGCCCTGTTTTATGCCCCTGATTGACTAACATCTGTTGAGCATAAAAATTCAGAAACAATTTTTATTCTAAGCCAGATATAAACTTTTAGATTATAGGAAAAAATAACTAGGTAAATGAAATATTCTGTAGAAATTATCATAAAGCAGCTTCTGTTCCTAAGATGATGTACACTGAATAAACTCTGACTTTGATTGAGCTGATGTATTTTTTTTAATTTGTTAGAAACTTGAAGTAGATATTCATGATGCCTGCCAAGTGCTCATCTCCTAGAAATAGTACACAGCTGTCATTCATTGAAATACAGTTAGTTTTCTTCTATGAGGATCATACCTCTCGTACTTGCAATCTTACCATAAACACCCAGAAAAGATTCATTATTGAAGAGAAAGTTTCAAAACTACCTTTAAGAACTTTTAAAATGTAGAAGACATTTTTAGATTTTTTAAATGGCATTTCCATAAGTTACCTGATATTAAATGTAAAATTTCTATGTATGTATTGCTTTAATCAATCTTAGACAACAATTCTTTTGTATGACATGAATTTCAGGTTTAAATAAAAGAATGGGAACTTTATCATTGCAATTAATACACATTACTGTCTATACAAATAGTGGGGTTCTGATTTCTCCTAAAATTAGGCATGTGAATCCAAGACACCAACTTTGCACATAAACATATAGATCAAATGTCTGGAATGACTGGCACTGCTTAAGGACAACAGCCAAGCTAATACAAGATGGCACAGCTCTATCAAAACCAAAGCTGTATCAGATCAGAAAACATTCTGCTTGCTAAGATTTAGGACATTTAAACAAAATAAATAAGTGTTTGTATATGATTTAAGCCCTTACAATCCAAGCACTCTTTTTTACGATTTTTTTTCTTTAGCAGAGAGAATCAAATAATCACCAACTGAAAAACAAGCACATGCAAACCAATGGTCAACAGGGAACACGAAAAAATAACAATCATAATCTCCTCCTCCTTTTGCTTGAGCAGGAACATTCCAGACAGGTCAAAAAACCACTTTCTCAAATTCTTTCAGGTTCACCCCACCAGCTGTACTTTGATTTCTGGGAACAGAAAGTTATTATTTCAGTAGAGGTAGATATACTTGTATAGTTTTCTAGTCTTAATAAGTTAAGTTATCTAAACACTGTGTTCATACACAGGTTATTTCTTTATCCAAATGCCATAGCTTTACTGAACCTTGAAACATGCCATAAAATTACCTATAAGCATTGAAAGCCGAGTAAGTCTAGACTGTACCACCCTAGATATCACAGATAAACTTCTTAGCACTAGAAGAGACCATCTCCTGTGATGAACTTACCTCATTCAAAGAGTCTCTTCAATTGTCAGCAAAAACACGTAGAGAATAAAGTACAGTTTAGTTGGTAAATGAAAATCATTAATTTAAGAGAACAGTTATACAGTATTTTGAGAAAAGATCAAGCAAAATTTAGAAAATAAATTATCTATCATGGATGGCTTTTGCTGCTGTAATAACAACCAGTTAACTTGAATCCAAACAACAGCTTTCACTTTCTATCTACATTAGACTAGAAAATGAACTAAAAGCAATTACTAACAATGAGCCTACACGTAAGAATCTCCTAGAAGCATGCAGAAGATGCGAGAGGAGAACAACTGAGATTCTAAGATAAATGTCAGTTGCCTAAAAATTTTAGGACTATCTTGAAACTCTCATATTGACTTGCATGAGTCAACTTACAAGAGTGGAGAGACAAGCACTCTAATGTTTAAGAACTCAGATGACGTCTGACAGCTCCTAGCAGTGAGGTAAATAATGTTACACAAACACCTGAACCTGTTATGAGGGAGAAAGAGGAAAAGGGTTAGGAAAAGAAAAAAAAGAGCCTCACAGGAATGGAAAGATTACTATGAGATTAGTAGAGTGAAAATGAAAGTGAAAATTAAGCAGACAGGCAAAATTAATCTAAATTGTTCACAAAGTTAACTTGAATAATTACATTGTGTTTGCCTGGACAATTTCATTTGAAGGTGAAGAAAAGCATATATCACAGTTTAGTGTAGAGATGTTTTGAGAGCAGTAGCATTCCAATAAAAGCAGAACAGGCTGCAGCCCTTCCTTCCAATCATCACTGCGTAACATGACGTAGAGGCTCCAGTGGCTGCAGTCTCTAACACCAGCTCCAAGCCCTTGATGTATGCACCTGTTATATTCATATAGGGAGCTATACTGCAAATCTGTTGTTTATTTCTGTCTGAAATTTAATAAAATCTGTCTTCAGATCACAGGCAGTGAGAAGTGAACAACCACTTGTTACCCCAACTTTGATGAAAAAGTACACTATATATTCTCCTGCTAATTTTAAAATTTCAGCTAAAGAAATGTTTATTGACAGAAGCAAATGTTTGTGGCCCAGCTTTTTAACTAAATATATATGCCTGATTATTTGAATCTAAATATGAAATACTGTGTGCACGTTCAGGCTCCCAAGCATAAGACAGATCTGAACACACTGGAGCTAGTCCAGAAAAGGGTTTGGAAGGGACTGGAGTATAAGTTACATACTTGATTAGGAGTAAAGGAGACAACAAGGGACACAATTACAAATACAGGAAATTCAGCCTAAACACAAGACCAAAAAAGGGTGGTTCAACACTGACACAGGCAGTCCAAAAAGGTTATGGAGACACTATCCTTGAAGATATTAAAGAAAAATATCCTAAGCAACCTGCTCTAGTTGACTCTTGAATGGACAATCTGGACAATTTCTAGGTGCCCTTTTGAATCCAACCAGCCTGTAGTTCTGTATTAAGAAATTTCTGTTCAACTCTTTGTCCAATAACTACTGAAATTTCAGTCACTTATTTAGCTGAAAATCTCAATGAAAAAGCATACAAAGAAAGAATTGCACTTTGTTTTATTACATTGCAGTAAAGAAAAAACATACTGACCTTGATGCTTCACCTTTTCACATATAATTTTATATAGAAAGGACACTGTTACATGGATATGAACCAAGAAATTATAATGGAGAAGCTCACTTTGTTAAGTTTATAGATTCTATATCTTTTAGGCCACATAAGCTGCCCGCTTTAATACAGTGACATTTCCAGTAAAGTATGAAATGTTAGTAGATACCAAAATTTTGGTACACTTATCTCATGTTTTGCAGCTGAATGAAAAGCTCAAATCAAGTTTTTTTGTATCCCATTGAAGTCTAGGAACCTGCTGCAGCTCACCTCACCTAATAAACTAAACAAATACATAATAAACTCACACTATTTTCCAAGGTATTAAGTTTTATCATCTTCTTCTACCTACAAGGTAAATGACTGCACTGCAAGTAAGGATGTCTTACTCTGATATCTTCTACCTGGAAGCTCTTCAGTCAAAGAACTGAAGTCACAGACCATAACAAACAGAAGAACATAATACCATCATGGGTCCAACACTGGAATAATGGCTGTGGATTTATCAAAAAAAAAAAAAAAAGGGAAAAAATTAAAAGTGTTTTAAAATTACAGGATTTTTCACATTACTGAGAAATAATCTTCAATGAAATCTGGAAATGATTCAACATCAGGGCTCTCAGTCTTCATAATGCAATGTGGCACATGCTGCATGAAACAACGGATGGGTTTGTTAACCTTTAAAGATGCATGAACACACTACAGTTTTTGCAGAAGCAACAACTGATGGTACTACTGCTGTTCAGAGGAAATTGCTCCTCATTGCCTCCCATCAGCTGTACTGCAACAATTTCAAAATAAACCAGAATGGCAGCAGCTCAGCCGCCAAGCTCTGTCACGCCACTCATCCAACACACACAACCTGACAGAGGGAAGCTGTAGTAAGAGATCTGCTGGAGGATTTTCTCAGCCTTTCCACAGGGTCTGCTTTTCTTCCTCCCTTGGGTACAGTAATAAATGGCATCTTTAAGCACTGCAGGTCACAGCATCAAAAAAGACCAGTCAATTTTGTGTAGAGATGGACAGGAGCTGTAATTAGGAGGTACGTATAGGCTGTAGTCCTTTATCACACATTCATACCTAAATAAGAGGTAGCATTTTACTCATCAAGAAAACAATGTACATTAACTGCAATTTGCTGCTTCTATTAAAAACAAACAAACAATAACCAACCAAACAAAAAGCCCAACTAATTAAGAAAAATAAAGCCCTGTCTACATATAGGTAACTAGGTCGGTTAGTGATAATCTGCACAGCTGTCAGAAAAAGGCTATGTGGGAAAGAAAGCAGTCCATTTGCAAATTAGACCCCTTTACTCTCTGCCTCACAGCAGCAACCTCTGCTGAAGAAGGAAAAAGAAAAGGGAGAAACCTTCACAAGATACACATGAGCTACCCTGTGAGGTTACTGAACATTTAGTTTTTTTCACCAGCCTTTCAAAGAACAAGTATAACATTAAGAGAAGACTATGAGCCATTAATATTTTGCAACTCTAAAAGGCATGAAAATAGGAAGAGAATAGTGATGCTCATTCACAAAGGTATTGTGAAACAGGCACTGTGGGAAACCACCCTAAACTCAGGGACAACATCTGCACCTCTCCCACAGCTCTCCCAAGAGTGGTACTAATTAGTTGTATACAACACATGTGTACAACATATGCAGTAATTTGGCTAGAATTTTTTTACTGGAAGTAGGAGGGGTATTCCAGAACTTTGTCCAAGGTGAGTAATGTGAACAGAAACATTGTATCATTGCCAGAAGAAAACGTCAATAATCTTCAACGCTTCAATGATTCTGTTTAACCAAGTCATTGATGTTGCATAATACACTCATACACATGCGTAGCAGCAACTAAATTCTCTAAATTTGGAAGTTTAAATAAAAATTATGCAACCCAAAACTAATTTCCATCGTTCAAATTTAGTTTTCTTCCTTCCAAAGTCAATGGAAAAAATCCAACTGCAACAGACTAAAGTTTGTGCCTCACTATTTCTGTTTCCTGTATCACGGTCCTGTGCACGGACTGTGTGAAATTCAAATTTTAGAAAAAACATACATATTTCCACTGTGGTACTGTTTTTATTTGAAAACTGAACTTATATATGCTCTATTTAGCTCCTAACTGCGCAATACACATTGCTATCAAGAGTTTAGGATTACATATAAGGAATGAAGTAGCTAATATGAGTTTTAACATAAAATAGGTAGCACAAATTAGCAGTGTGCCTCTCTCTGTCAAGTATCTTGATATCAATAAGTAACTCTCTACAGGTATTTTTTTCATGGGGTTACACAATACAATTACTGACTCTTGGTAGACATGGTTACAAATCAAGATGTGGAGCAAACTCACCTGTCATGGACCAGCATATAAATGTTTCTGACAGCCTTAACACACGGGGTTTTTCAAGGTTCACAGTCACCTTTTAGCTCCATTCATTTAATTGACACTACTAGCGTAAGAGTTTTATCTTTGTTCATTGCAGGTTTTATTGTCTATAACTGTACAAATGTTTCACAGACCACAAGAAATAAATGGAAAGAAAAAAATACAATACAGTTATCTGCAATGACTATTTATGAACCCCTTGACCCCTGGGCAGATCACAATAAAGCTGCTGTGCAGAGCTTCTCTTACATAATGAACCATACTCTGCAGTCAAACATCCAGGTACAGTACATGATTGTACCAGGCACAAAGGAATAAGTGCACTAATAAAGCAGAAAAAAAAAAATCTGTTACTAGAGAGATTAGCAAGTTTTGGAATGGCAACTGCCTTTATTCATGCAACACCTTGATCCTGGTACATGAACGGGATCCCAATCACAGCCACAGCAAAAAAAAAATTACTAAAAAGCTTCAGACCCTCACACACCTTACTGACCAGGATCTGCATATGCAGCCAGTGTATGCACGGAAGAAAAGACTCCAGAAGGAACACTGTTAAAAGGGTCTGCATCCCTCATGCAGGTATAAGTAGAGCATCTGCATTTAATTGGATTTCTAATGGTGAGAATGCATATGCAAAAAAAGCTCCAACTGCCACTACCTAGCAAGAAAGTGTTGCAGGTCCTTGACACCTGAACAGAATCCAAAGGGGCAAGAATCAGGAGAAGAAGGAATGGATTAAAACATTTTGCTATTTTTCTACCTACTTAGGTTTCTATATAGTATTTCCCCTATCTATGCTGTAATAACTCCCTGCCTCATCTTCATGCAGCAATGTGAACTCAAAACATTTTTATATTGGTGTTTTCACTGCTTGCACATCAGAGATACTCATAAGTGACTGAGTATTGCTGCTTGAGTCCTGTTGGTGGACCCAACGCCTCCTAGTTTCTGGTTTAATAGGCAAGAACTTGAAGTACCTTCTGCCATCTGGATAGTTACCAGAACAAAAAACCAGAAATAGAATGGAAAAAACTGGTGGTTGAAATTGTAATACACTTCTGCAGTCCTGATCCAGAAATTGAAACCACAGAACACATGACCACCCTTCACTTAAGAGAGTGATGAGTGGCCTGCTTATGGAATCAGGTCGTTTATCCTATAATGAACTTTGCCATGGTGTTTTGCGGGAGGGGGTTGATATCTGCTAGTCTCATCGTCACTTAGAAAATATTTATTAGGTAATGCCCAAATTATATAGATCATATCTTTACAGAAAATAAACACATCAGTGAGATGACAGAAGATTATGTACTCATTCTGTCAGCAAGACATTTTCACAGGATTTAAAGCAGAGGAGGTAGATTCAAATGACTGGAAATTCACTGATGTGCGTGTGAGGCATCAGAGTCAAAGCCTGTGAGGGCTTCTGTTTCTCCTGCACCACCATTTTGGAGTATTCTAAACACTGGCAATAGCTACACAGCTGCTTCCTTTCGATAAAAGGTTGGAGCATATTTAGCCAATTAAAAGCTATGCAAATGTCTCACACATAACTTCCAGGAATTTGTTCTGCAAGATGAATTTTTATTATTACAAAAAGTATTTATCAAATTATTTAGTTAAGTATTTCCTTCATGAAAACAAGCACAAGACTACAGAAATGTGTAACATTACCATAAAATGTGAATGCAAGGAAGGTTTAAAAACTATTTTAACATTATAAGGTTATATAAATCTCTGTGCCCTACTGTCCACAGGTGTACATGTACATCCCCTACAATGCTGTCTGAAGTAATCAGAGGGCTACATCATGCATTTTACAATAGTTTAATTAGCACACATCTTTTGATTTCCAATAGTACATTACTTCGGTACTAGACAAATAAGTATCAGTTCGAAAAAAGACTTAATAATAACAACCATCTTTGTATACAAACTCCAGTGAAAAAAGGTCTTTCATTCAATCCTCTGGAGGAGAACCAAAGTTTAAGGCTCCACCAACTTAATTTTGAAATAGTCTGGACTAAAGGAAGAGAAAGTGTTATTCAGTCCTCTGGCACCCCTTTGATTTTTCTTTGGAATATTCATCAAATAACAGCAACTTAAACCATTTCAAATCCATTTTTCAATGTAAAACCACATCCCATTGTTGCTACACATCCACACAATGAGACAAAATGGTCCATCCAAGCCTCTCATAAATGAACAGCACTCTAGAGAAGGGTAGCCAAACACTAGCTCAGGCTCTGGACTCAGCACTGCTCCAATCCTTCTATGTCTCCCAGTAACCTCTCTCCTCCATCCTTAATCTTCTGTGGTTACCTTAGCCTAATCAGACCAGAACAATAAATAAGGGGCAGAGAGGGAGGGAAGAAAGGGATGTTTCACATCTGACACAGTAACTCTTAAAATGTATTTGTTTTAATCTGCATGCATTCTAGAGAATATTTATAAACTTCATGGTTTGCCCACCTGGGTTTAACGCGCCATCCTCTACTCACCCCTCAATATCCTCTTGCTAAAAACATAAAACAATGTTAAAGAACTAATCAGAAAAAGGTTCAGAACAAAGGGCAGATGCAAATATACTAATGTAAGTAAAGCATAACAAGCTAAATGTAGTAAAACATACAAGTGCTGTACAGCCATGCTACTTACTGCTACAGAGCAGTTCATTTGGAAGCAACAAAATGGTGTTTCATTTTGACAGTACTTTGACTAGGAATCTTAAAAAAGAAGAGAGAAAGGTAGTCATGAAGTCAATCACAATAACTTAAGTGCTCCATTAAGAGTAATTATAATTTATATTTAAGGGTAACAAATACGTAGGCATGAAAAGAAAAGAAAGTGTTTTAAAAATTATGTAAATCACCAAAAAAAATTACAGTACCATAGTATTTTCTATACCACAACTAAATAAATATTACTGGAACTAAACAAAAAAGGGCTAAAAAACCTTCATGCCCTACCACTGTAGCAGAATTGAAAACTTTTTAAATAGTAATAAAAAAATGAAATGCTGTTTCCAGTATATAATATTACTCATTAAAAAAAAAAAAAAAAAAAAAAAAAAAAAAAGAAAAAGTAACAGAAAAGGTTGCAGCTCAACAGCTGGGCTGCAGCAAACACTCTGGAGAAAAAAAATAGCAGCAACATTTCCAGAAATACAGAATTTGCAGTGAAAGTGAAAAGTGTGAACTTACATCCTCTATTTCATTATTTTGACTGGTCCTGCAGTTGGGAACCTACATGAAGCACAGCCATATTTCTATGTGTAATACACCAAAACTGACCATAGACTAACTTCCTGTAAGCTTTAACAAAGAGCCTGTCATTTCTTCCCAATACCTACAAGCAACCTGTAGAAGAGACTGGTTATCAGCTTGTAATATCACCAATTAACATAAAACACTTTTACATAAAAAGTATACATTGCCGTTATGTTTTTGTGCTGATTTAGCCCATCCTATGAAGGCAGACAACCTAAAGATACTCAGATGGCAAACTTTTGCAGACTTTCCAAAATAAATGTCACACAAAGTGTATTTAATACATAATGATAATATTTCAATGAAGCAGATGTATATGTATGCAATTAATATTTGTTGGAGTATCAGAGCTATCACCTTTGTAAGGCATATTTGGTGAAAAGCATTACTAAAAACCTCATGTGTAGTCAGAAACAAGATTTAACTTAACTATCTTTTCTATAAAAATACCTTCATTTACTCAAAACAGATGCTATTGGCAATCCTTGCACCCTTCAACAGGTACACAGTACTTAACAGAGTTATTGCTCCATTTCTCTACAGGTTTCCCTATCAAGCAGAGGTAAATCCAGTTCTCTTTTACAGATGCAGTCAACCAGAACGGACAAGTTTGCTTAGATAAAACATGCCACAGTAAATGATGATGTACGATCTCCACTTACAGCAATCCTGTTTGCTCTCTAGAAGAAAGCTAGGACTGATTACGTGCAGGGAACGATTTACATTCACGGGACAGAACACATTACATCCTTTCCAGGTCCTGAAAACGTGCTTCTGCCGCAACAGAAGCCAGTTTACGCTATCGGTCTTAGAAATGTTTAAAGAGCTGCTCTATAAATATTGTTTATTTCCATTTCAAAATACCTAAAAAAATTACAAAGCGTAGACAGTAGAACATTAAGAAAAAGAGAAATTATAGATATATTAAAAAAAAAAGGAGGAATCTGGAATTGTGGGTGAAAAAAGAGCCTAACAGCTGTGATTAGTGAGCCGTGTGTTTATACATCTTTCAACATTATATAAAGCACTGGGTGAATTTCAGACTGCCTCAGATGGCAAAAGACTGTTGAAAGAAACTTGTTGACAATGTTGTTAAAATAGAAAACTAATATATGATGGCAAAAAAACCGAAGCCTATTATAAATGTCAAATATAGGATTATAAAGCAATACACAGAGATTCTGGACTTGAATTTCGGTGCATAATCCAACCATCTGTCGACCAGTTGTGTAGCAAAATCAAGATAAAAAGGAAATCTCCAAAAGGACAGCCAAATTCTTTTCCTTCAGCTACTGCATTTCCCTGTTTATGAACATGCCCGCGGTAATCGCACTCTGCCTGCAGATTAACCTAGAGGAGACGAGACCCGCCACCAGCAAAAGAGAGATTGCGAAGGCAATCGTGCCAGGTAGGGCCGATAAGCAGGGCGCTCAGCTCTCGGTGAAGCAGGCTGCAGAGGCTGAAGCAGACTTCGCCGCGCCAAGGGCGGCGGGTGCGCGGGGTCCGGGGCGGCTCAGCCCTCCCCGCCGGGCAGGTGCGAGCAGGGCTGCTGCGGCTCGGGGCGAGCACGGCGCTGCATCGCGCAGCCCAAAACTTAACTCGCTGGAGCGGGAGCAGGGTCGTTCCTGACTCCTCTCCCGCGGCCGGGACGCCGGTGCGGCTCAGCCCGGAATCGGGCAGTGCTGCGGGTCTCGCAGCTCCCCAGAACAACCTCGCCCAGCGGAGACCTCTCAGGAGAGGCTCCCTCCGGGGAAAAAAAAAATTCTGAGGGGTGCCCTGAAGCGGGAAGTCCTCGAGCATGGCCACCTCACAATCGTGGGGAGCATGGGCGGTCCCGGGGCGCACGGCACCCGAGACGCGGGGCTCCAGCCCGTTCCAGGACGCCGGGCAGCGCAGCGATGCCCAGCCGCCCGCCCCAGGGCACGGCCGGGAGCTGCCCCGCGCCCAGCCTGGACACCAGTTGCTCGACCCGCGGTGAAGAAGCGGTAAGAGGAGCCTGGGGGCGGCAGCAGAGCTCCGGGGGAAGCCGGACCCCGGCCTGCGGGCGGTGGGGCGCTTGCCCCATACGGGGCGGACGGGGGGTGCGACCGCGCAGCCCTTCATTCTCACCTCCTTAAGTTCCTTGGCGACATCTTTCAGGTCCCCCAGGACTAATTCCAAATCCTCCACGATGATCTTGATCTGCTCCTTCACCTTGGCTTTGGAGGCTGCCGGCGGCCCCTCGGACGGCGAGGAGGAGGAGGATGCGGTCCCCTTGGACTGGGCGGACATCCTTCGGGGCAGCCCGGCGCGGCCAGCGGGGCACGCAGGTCAGGCGAGCGCGGCGGCCGCCGGCCGCCCGGCCCCGTCCCTCCAGCTCCCGGAGCTGCCGAAGCCGCTGCCGCCACCGCCGCCTGCCCGCCCGCGCATCCCGCGCCGGGGGCGCCGAGCCGCGCCGCGCTCCGCCGGGCGGCCGCGCTGTGCAGCTGCCATCGGCTCCCGGAGCGGCGCGGGGGCCCGGCTGCAGCCCGCCGTGCGCCGCGCCTGCGCCTCGCCCCGCCCGCGCCGCCGCCCGCGCCCGGCCCGCCCCGGCCCGGCCCGGCCAGCCCCGGCTCCGGCTCCGGGCGGCAGCGGGAGCCGGGGGAGGAGCGCCCAGCGCCCGCGCTGCTGGGGGGCGGCGGAGGCCGGGCGGCTTCCTCGGAAGAGATGCTCTCCCCCTTCCTCGGCGCCTGAAGGCCCGTGGGGGCGAGAGCACTGTGCTGTATCTCCCAGAGGGTGCGCGGCACTGTCTCTCCCCGGAGCTCCCCGCGGGAGCGGGACGGGTCGCACCAGGTCTGACGGGGAAAAGGTCAAAACCCTCCCAAACAGCTCCCAAAAAGGAAACACTTTTCGTAGCTGGCTCATTGAAGAAGACAGCAACAGTGCCTGTTTCTGCTGATAAAAGTCATTATTGGAGGGGTGACACTCACACCCCTGTACTGTTAAGTACGCCATTTGGCGCGTCTGGAGCGTACGTGGCTCGGTTTGGACTAAGGAATGAGCTGTGGAAGGACAGTGTTGCGTAAATGTCACCAAATCGGTAAAAGGCACTCATATGCTCCTGCTCACCTGTATAAACTGCGCTGCAAAAACGCAATGATAAGTAGACCCTGTTCTGGTTGTGAAGTAAAGGTTGTGTATCACAGCATAAAGAAATAAATGAAGCACATGAGCCAGAGTATCTTTCACGAATATTCTATGAGGCTCTTTGAAGTACCAGCCAGTGCTGTTTTTGAACACATCCTTCCCCTACCGCTCTTCAGAGATTGATTTGTGAAGCAAAATGAGGAGATTGTAAGATATCACTAACCTCTGGTGGTTTTCCATTTTACTGCCAAAAAAAAAAAAAAAAAAAAAAAAACCACCCCAAAAAAAAAACCCAAAAAGTAAAAGGAGTTGGTTTAGGTATTTCTATCTTCCACTAGCTATGAACAGCAAGAAGAGGGCATGCAGCCAAGTCCAGCTTTGAACATCACCCTGCATGGCTGCAGCTGACTTTGATGTTTTAAATGGTTCTAAGAGTTTTGGCAGCCTGAGATGTTTTAACCTAGCTAAAGCAGGAGAGGAAAAGCATCCTTGCTCAGAGCAGTGTGTCTGCCTGTGGTAAAAATCCCACTTGGTGGTGAACTGTTTGGGAAGATTATTGGACTGGGATATGAATAGAAAGGGCCTGACAGCACCTGTTACTGCTTAGGATAAAGTGTAATTATCTTTCCACATTTTGGCTCTATAAAATTGGTGATATTTGGCTGAAATTATGAATGTTCGTGGGCATAGAGTTTAATTTTTTTAATAATTAAGTGTCTCAAAGACCTTTCAAACAATTTCAAGGAGGTCATGTTCAAGAGGAGCCCCTGTCTTTCCTCTCAACTTTTCTCAAGTCAAATGGGAGATTTCTTTTTCATCTCACCAAGTGAAAGCTCTTCCAACACTGACTTTTAAAAGCATTCCCTCTGGTTATTTTTACTTAACTGTTTCTATATGAGCAACAACATCATATGATTTTTGAAGCTGGCTAAGTCAGAATTTCCAAACTGCAGTCACCACTAAATTGGAAAGAAAGCAACCCACAAGTTGTTGAATAAGTTTTAATTAATGTGTTTGAATATTATTCCTCAGGGGTATTGTATGAACAGAAAAAAAAAAAACATTTATGAAAAGCTATCAGTGGAATTATCTATGCAGAAACCAGCACATATCAAGTTTATAATTAGAGAAAAAAAGCCTATTTTGTGACAGAAGTTAAGGTTGCTGTATGACAGTATACCTGGCTATACACAACATGGCTTACATAGATAAGGGACAGTTTCTTACTGTACAAATAATTATCATTGTCATAAAGTTGCTACCAGATTTGCTACAGACACTGTAATTTGAGCATTTCATAGATTGTCTCTGAATAAAGTGTTGCCATGTCTCACTGCTAAATACTTTTATTTTAAGAAGGAAGAACTGATTCTATATCATCTATATCATCAGTTGTGGTCATGGTTTTAAGTCAGGACAAGACTTGACCCGTAATCCTGTGGTTATCCAATTCCTGTAAGCCTGTGACCATCTTTTGGAAACTTCCCAAACTTTTGACAATATTAATTGAGTTCATTTTCCCAATCCTTCCACTTTTGTAGCAAAATTCTTCTAAGAACTGTGCAGGATTATACAGCAGCTAATATTCATTCAAGTGTCTACTGCTTAGCCCTGAAGAATACCGACAGGAGTTCTAAGTCCTGAATAAAGTTTATTGTCCTATTGGTCTTTAAAGCAATTTAATGCCTTTGAAAAATTTTCTATACCTTGCCAAACCATGTCTTGGTTAACTAATGTCTTAGTTAACTAATAAGTCCTTTCCCACAGCAAAGTTATCTCTTAGTAATTTCAGGGTTTTTTTCCTCTGTCTCTGAATAAAATGTTATTTATTAATATGCTGTCAGTTTATTGTTTTTATAGTCTTTCTGTCTATATCTTCACCAAACCTGAACTGGCTAATCAAGCAAAATAAGAGTAACTCCTTACCAGAAATTGGACCTCTTTAGGGTGTTAAAGAGATGCAGAGGATGCTCAAGATGTCTCCCCAGAAATCTTGGGGACAAAAGTTATTTAAAAAGTTGAACTCTTGTGACATTCAAAGTGCAGTTCACTGATTTTCCATTAACACATGAAATCCAGGAACACTTACTCGAGAAATAAGAACCCAAAAATCCACACAACACATTAAATACATACTTAGTGAGGTACCATATCACTGTGTCAGCGGCGATCTCAATTAAGTTTGCAAGCTGAGTAAGGCTTGCAGTAATTGGGAAGGACCTCTCTCACAAAAATCTATCAAGATACTGCAAGGTTTTGTTTTGGTAATTCAGTAGATGGCACTTTTCCTTCTGGAAAAAAAAACACCCTATATCTCAGCCAAGTGTTACAAATAGAACGAACTGCACTCACACAAAGCAGTGATTTTTTCATGCTGTTTTGTTTATGCTATTTATTTAACGTATGGAGTCACTAAGATTTGGAAACTATGCAGGAAATCATGAGTAATCATAAAATGTACACGAATCACAGAAATTATTTTGCATGAGAGTCAGCCACAGAAGTAATATAAGAAATGTAATGACTTTTAAATTTAATCACTTTTCTCTTACCAAAAAAAAAAAGCCCCAGATGCTTGCCTACTTGGAAGGGCTTCTTTAGCATCATAAAATCTTTGTAGTTGTTCTTGTATGAGAACAGAAACCAGAGGAACTTTACAGATTATAGATGTAATATATGTAATACTACATCCCAGTATCCTCCAGTTGTTAGTATTTCAGATAAATTCATTAAAAAAATAATTTGCTGTTGCCTGATGAAGGTATTTTGTTTGAAGTTTGGGCTATTTATCAAAGGTAAAAGTTTCATAAATCCTTTTAGGTCAAACAAGACCTGGATGTTCTGATTAATTTTAAACATTGTGAAACTTTCCAACTAAAAGCAAATAATTTACAAGGCAAAAAGATGTTTACATCTTAATTTGGTGAATGATAAAATACAACCTTAATTTCTTTTCTATCTCTCTTTAAAATGTGTCCTTAAAGGAAATATTCCACTTATCCACATACAAGCTAGGGAGGCAGTGAAACAGTAAAACTGTCTTTTTCTTGCCAAATGAAATTGTGTGGAAGAAAGCTTAAATCAATTGCCAGAGGCTTAAATGTTGGACACATACTATTTAAAATGTTCAATAAAATCTTCAAAATTAATCATAAGTTAAATTAAAACAATGGGCTAAGATAAAGTACAATGCCACTAACTTGCATTCCACTGAATTGTTAAAGACAGATTTTCATCTTTCATACTTTTCATCCTAAAAGAACAGTATGGTAATCTCTTTTCAAAATGCTTCCCACTTAACTGAATATTATGTTCTTTTCTTAACTCTTAGACAGATTTTTAATGGTTATGATGAGAAAGTCACTGGCTGGTTATGTTCCAAACTGTAGAGTTCTAGTTCATTTGCACAGAAGCTGAAAAACTTTTCTGTTAAAGGAAAAAAATAAAAACTAATTATGGAAGTGGTATGATGACATTATATTCTGACATATTAATGACAATATATTCTTCTACTTTTTTAAAAATAGGTTATTCCTTTAAAAAAACCTCAAAGTCTCACAAAATAAAAAATGTACTTCTGAAAAAACCACTTCTGAATTCAGGTCGCTCATTTCCAAAATGTAGCTGGAAAACATAGTGGAAGTCAGGACTGGGGCAACATCACCCTTTGCACCAATTACTTGTCCTACTTCTCCACCATTTTGCTCTTGGTATTGATTCAAAATCATACATACCATATGTGTAACATGAAAGTCATACTTTTCTGTCAGTCCGCAGACACTTCTCATAAGGACTTACATATTGGTAAATAAGGTTCAGGATTGATTATTTGTAAAGCAGGACTCTAGGCATGGAGCCAAGAAGCTGAACACACACCTAAAATTATCTTATTCTCCTTTCGAAGTAAAAGTAGAGCAGAATTTTATGGAATCCAAATCTATTTTCCTTGCATATTGTTTGTAATGTGTAAAATGAGGGTGGCAATTAAAGTTACTTTTCTTATCTGGAAAATCCTTTGTTCAGTGATGTTGTGAAAAGAAAGAGTGCTTATTTTCTCTTAACTTAAAAACATTTATGCAGTAATTTTTCTATTAAATATGAATAAAATCTATCCTGTGCATCACTTATGTTTCTTTAGTCTGCTCAGGATAGAATGTCACATTTATTAACCCAGTTTAAAGAAAATCTGTGTTAATGTCTCTGTATTGAAGGCCAGTTCACAAGATTTACTACAGCTTCATGGGGAAGTGCTGGAAGATAAACATGTTGAAATTAAGTCCTTCTTTGAATCACTTCTGTTCTGTCAGGCTTCCCTCATGAGCTGTGAACAACCATAACATATGAACCCATTCTGCATCTGGGATATTCCTGATATTCCTCATGCACTGAATTGCACTGCATTTTTTCCCATAAAATTTTAACTAGAGGTAGTTCTCTAAAAATGTCAAAAGCTTTGAAAAGTGCACAAGGGAAAGAATTTGATCTATTTATTTTCTCCAAACTAGACCCTCAGTAGCTAGATAAAGAAATAGAGCACGTGATTTAAAAAAAAAAAAAAAGGTAATAATTATATCTGTGATTTGTTTTAATTCAATAAAGATACAGTTTTAAGTGTAAAACTCAACCACTTACTACCTATGGATTTAGTAAGACAGGATAACAAAACCAAATTCAGTCAGAATACAAGCATCTAGAGGTGATGTGAACTTTGTCAAAGTTGGATTTTGTGAATTTTGTCCATCTATATTAATAATACCATGACTTCCAACATCGTTGTGAATAATTCTCTGTGGAATTCTTTGACTCAAGAGAGATCCACTGTATAGGCAAGCATAAAAAACAATCTATCAATTTAATGTAGGAGAGTACCAAGAAACTGAACTCTATGAATACAGAGCCTTGAAAGATGCAAAAATGTATTTGATCATTTTTTCTCTCTTGAATGTGTCCTGAATAATTGCTTGGAAAGAATAGAAGTTTCTTTTCCTTTTCAAAATATAGAGTATGGCAGTAAACAAAGTGGTAAAACTGAAAGGAGAAGGTTGGCTGGATATGTTTCTGCAATAATCCTCAACCAGTAGTTTATACTAGTAATTTTTAACATTTGTTTTTCAAACTCACTTGTAGGAAGTTACATACTTAATTGTAAGTTTACCGAAATTCGTTCTTCGTTTACTGGTTAACTGTCAGCTAACAAATTGGTGCCTTTTTTTTCCCCTAAGGAGCTGTTGGTTGGTGTCAGATGCAAAGTATTTCCTGTGGATGAATATCCTTTTACTGCTGGCATTCACTTCAGTAGTACGTTATTGCAAACATCTGGAGCAAAGCAGAAAAACACTGTCTGGATTCATTCCTAAAGCACCTCCATAAGAATATTCCGAGCTAGAGAAATGCCAGAGTAAATGAGTAATTCAAACATGGAAAAGGACTAGAGTACAGTAGCAAAATTACAAAGTTAAAATACAGAATTCTTTAACCTGCAGACCCCATAGGGCCTTTATCTCAAAGCCCACTCTAGCTACTGCAATTTAAAAAACTACTTCTTCTGTGTCATACACCATGAAGCAAAGGTGAACATTCACATGTTTGAGGCTTTAATTCTAGATTGATGGATTATCTATTGACAGACACTGAATCTCTGCCACTTCGTCCTCCGCTCCTCAGATTCAAATTATGTTAAAAGCCATAGTGCAAACAGAGAGAAAGAAGCCAGAAACATAAATGGGAAGGATCCATTACTCACTCATGAGCATTGGGCGGGACTGTGTGAGTGCCAAGTAGTCCCTTGCTGAACTGACTGTTCTCCAAGACAAGGCATAAAAAAACACTGGTTCGGTCCATGCCTTGCTGGACTGGACCTATAACATTACAGACTCAAGCAGCCAGGGGCACCAGTTAGAATCTTCCAAATTATGGAAAAATATTCCCATATTCCCCTTCTAAATTCAGATAATTATGATTTAAAATCTCTGAGCTTTTCAATTTGCTATTGTCATCTGTTACTCATTTAGACATTAATGCTTTTACACTATGATTTTTTAAAATTGTTATTGCTTTAAACAATATTTTCTCTAAAGCATTGTCCTTGTGAATTTCCAACATTAATTTACCTGGAATCTGTTACATCATTTCTCGTAGTCTCTCAGGACCTAGGACCTATCTTCGAAATGTCAGTTGCACAATGACGTGTTCAAATACTCTATCTAATGCTTCTCTGAGAAGTCATGCCAGTATTTTCAAAGAAGTACTATTTTCAGTGGACTTCCAAATATCCAATCCACCAGTCTAATTCAAAAGAAGTGACATTACTGTTTACCTCAGCTTGAATTTGTTACGGAGAATTTGCAATTCTCTGCAGCTGTGCTTCTCCCTAGGTAAGAACTATTGCTAACAGAAATCTTCAGAATCAAGGGCATGCTGTTTGTTTCCTTGATAATTACCACCAGGCCATTATTAGCTAGTGATTTAGAAGGAGGAGTTCTAGAACCTGTACACTCTGGATTATAGTGTCATTTGACTGGTAAAGAAAAAACAACACATTGAAAACACATGAAAGCTAAGACAGAAACAACTTTTTCAGGTATTTGAATATCTATTTGCCTTCAAAACAATGGAATAGTTTCGGATATTTTTAGCAAGCATCAGGAAACAGCAGTAGCATTGTGGTGTCAGCTAAAGGCAGTTCTATATTTTCTTTTATTTTTTTAACACAACATAACATTGCAAAAATAAAGAAGAGAATTCAGATCTGAATGCATTTTTCCATTCAAATACAGATTTTTTTTTTTTCCACAAACCAAGCCTGGTACTTGATTAATAGTAACCACCTGATCAGTAGGTAACATGTAGGGAGAGAAAAGTCACAATAATTACATTTATAACTCACATACTTGAGCTTTATTACCCAAGGGTGTGATCCACAGTCTATGACCCTGCTTTAAAGAGGGAATCAGTTTGGTCTAAACATCTGTAAAATTGTTTTGTGACAGTCCTTCAGGATGTCCAGTCTTATCTTTTAGCAGAAATATTCAACTCCTATGAAAGTCAGATCACAAGAAGACTCTGTCTTAAATTCCCCTACAATGAGTTCTGGTTTTATGCCACTGTCATTCGGTTTGGTGTTAATTCAATACCAGACACAGGTTACTGTGTTAAATAGACCTTATCTCTAACCCAGTACACATGTTCCTGAGGTTTCAAATCATACAATCACTCTAAAATTAGATTGCTGAATATTGTATCTGACCAATAAGTATACCTAAATTAATTTTGCTACATGTGTAAAATACCATATTTAATAATTTGCCATATAAATCTCTCCTATATTTTTAGCATTAAAAAAATGTTAAGTATAATTAGCATTGAATATTCTTGCCTAGAAAATCTTACATGGAACAACTTTATTCTGAAAAGAAATTTTAAAAGTACAGTGCAGTGAATGAAAAGAAATTTCCACAAAAAATTTAGTCTGAAAGGTGGTGAAAATCCTGGGTTTGTGATTATTTTGTGTAGGAGCAGTAAATTTAGGCTTCTCTCCTGTCCAAAGATTAGTGAAGGAGGAACAACCTGATTTTTCTCTCACCCTTGTTATTACTCAATCTCTAAATATTTGAGGATAAGGTTTTGAAGTTTTTTACCCAAAATCAGATTTCATCTAGAGATAAAATGGTAAAGATCAGAAGGCTTAATATAAATATGCTCATTTGTGCCTCTGTGATAATTTCTATTATTTTTTCTGCACTTGCAAAATAATGCATCAGTAGTGTGCTTGACAAACCCAGAAAGGCCCATTTAATTTAATTTACCTTTGTAAATGTGTGACTTCAACCTTGTCAGTATTTCAATGAAAAACAACCAACAAAGAAAGAGCTACAAAGGAACCTTCTTAAAACTCTGCTCGATTTTGCAAACTGTTTGAACTTGTTGATTAAAGTTTCCATAAATATTTTACAGAACTGACCTTCTGCTTCACAAGTTACTTAAACTGGAGTCACTGGCAGCAAATACAATCCTAAACCTGTGTAATCTGATAAAATGGATGATGAAGCTAACAGTTAGTTTACAGCTAGTGTGGTCTTCCTCAACCTACTACAGAGACCATCTCTTCTTTTTCAGTGAGGTTCAGAGGAGTTTTTTCCTTACTTTGACAGATACTGAAATCCATATTCCTATTCCTAAATTTCCATGTCACTATACCTTCTCTTAAATTCACACATGAACCCAAGTTGTACACAAATTTCTTGGCTGATAACTTGCACTTATGATTTTGGGATCCAAACATTTTGCTACTTCACAAAACAAGTACTCTAAGTACAAAGAGAGATTTCTTCTGAAAAGATTGCATGTATATGCTCAGTCCAGTTGGTGTAGAAGCCAAGGACCTGAGGTCTCAAGGCCTAACAGATGAAGGATATTTTTAGGAGTGTGCATAGACTGGACAGATTACTCTGTTCTCACAGGTTACCCCCAAGTCGAAGCAGACGTCCTTTTACTGTTGTGCAGGTTGCATAAGGGAATAATTTACCTCTGCCGATTTGATCAGTAGGGAGAGAAACAGAAACTTGTAACTTTTGCCTTGTTAAAGATTTTTGACATTCAGTTCTGTTTTCTGTGACAGGAAGGACGTAATTATTATGGTGTTTATTGAAGAAGTGAAGAAAAAATGAATTCCCATTCCCATGATCCTCTCCAATGATCATTTATCCTGAAGTGTTTAAATTTTTATCAAGCCTCAGCTTTTATATGATGATGCCTTTTGAAGCTGGTAGGTCTGTTGTTATGGTGCAGGAGTTTAATATAGCTGAATTGTTTTTTGCATGTCAAAAAATCTAAATCTTTGCACTCACTAGGCTAAGGAGTAAAAGATGAGTATAAACTGTACAATAAAAAGAGGTAAGTGTAGAATACCATCTCTTTTTTTTTGACATCATCTTTGACAGAATTCTATACATGTACAGACACAAAGAAAAGGATCTCAAATCAAGGTGCAAAAAATTTCTGTGCAGAATTAACTGCTATGGTTTTCTTATGCATCATTTGGACTAAGGTGACTCAGCCTTGTTTTTCTGCAGCACTGCCAAATCACTGCCAAATCAAGCATTAGAAGTCTTGGTAGCTCCGTTGAGGTTAATTTTTTTCTTACAAAAGATAAGTATAACAAACCATGAGAGAGTTTTAAGTTCTTATATTTAGAATTACTTTTAGTTTGTTCTTGTTAAAATATATTCACTATCATAACTGTGTTTTAACCCATGGACTGCTTCCTGTTCCTGTGGAAATCAAACACTAGAGGAGGGATTAAACAAGGGACTTTGAACACCCAGCAAGAAATTCTGATATATGGGATCAAACCCTCACAAGCTCTGAATGCCTATTTAGCTCATGCTTCCAAATTGGCAACTGGCATTTCTAAAGTTTCAAGACAGCTCAAAAACTCCTCAGTCCATCAGTCTATTGAAAAGTGCCCTATGGACTTGGGAATAGGCCTTGTCATACAAAAGCCATGTACTGGATCCATTGAAACAAAGAGGATCAACTCCGGAACTCAGTGAGGCCAAAGGCAGACTGAGGCCACCTGAGACAAGACAGGACACTGTTTTCCATGGCTGTGTGTATGCTGGCCCCAGGAGGTGTGCTGGACTTGCAGGCAGGACTTGAGCACCTTGAGAAGCAGGCAGCTGAGGATACAGATTCTTCCGTCTGGAGCAAGGCTTCTGGGCTTCCTTAAGAATAGGTACTTAGATTCCTACCTCTCCCAAGTACAGATGTTTGAGAGGCCAGAGGCTCACATTTGGGTCACACCTGGCAAGTATTCTGTATGGAAATCAGTGAAAATGAATATTAACAACTTGTTACTCTCTTTTCCCTTAGCTTCAGTTGTTGAAATTTCTGAAATACAGAATTTTACAATTTGCAAGTTATGTGAAAGCTCAGACATTGCTTTGCATCAATACATTATCAATAGGATAAAACTAACCTGTTTCTTCATGGCCTACTCCAACTAACATTCTTCGTTAGTGGGTGAACAGTCTGGCACTTGGTCAATTTGCCTTTTAAAGGTCTGGCTATTTTTATATTAATATAAAAAGGAAGCATCCTTTAGAAATTATTATATCCTTAAAACTTTAAAATAGAAAACAAAGCTTTATGAAACTAAGTATATAGTCTGTATTAGTCTGTATTTTTGTCTGTTGTCAAATAATTTAGGTGCTATTGCAACATCCTGATAGGTTCAAAAGTTGAGAATAGTGAGAAGAAAGTCTGTCAACCCAACCATTGTTCTTAAATATTTGGTTGGTTGACAGTCTTAGTGAAAAGAATCATACAGGGATTTCAGTGAATAGTCAACATTGATTCACTTTTTACTAAAAAGATACTTCCATTCTTATGCTTCTGCTTCCCTTTAATGCAAAGCAGTTGGCTTGAGGAGAAAAAGCATTGGCTTTGTTGTGTGGCATACTTGAAACTTTTCAATATCCTGGCATGTCACTCTTTGGAAGATACCCAAAGTACTTGTGTTTTACTCGTGTTTTACTCGTGTTTAGCTGTCATGTAACATATTCCTTCCACTGTCAAGACCTGAAATGGTTTACTCATAAAGTGTGTAAAATTTTTTTGCATCAGAAACAGTCAGGTTTTTTTCTTTTCTTTTTTTTTTAGCTCTAATAAAAGTATTTCTGTCTCCCAAAATAATTTTTGTTCTTTGGGACTGTTTTCCTTCTGACCTAATTCTGATGGAATTTTAAATACTTAAGAACAATAAACCTTGTAGTTTCGTGTGTCCATATTGTAATAATTTTGAGAGATTCTTTTGTGCATTATTTTCAGTTGAGATGAGGTAACACACCAAGAAGAAAAACTAAAGATTCATTTTGCATATAAATTCTAATCTAACCTAAAAAATTAATTCATACAACTACAAAGACTAAGTTATAATCTCCAACAATTTTATTGAATAAAAGCTTGTACTTTAGGTCAAAATTACTGGCTATCTATGAATGTGTTGTATCAAATAATGAATAATATACAGAACATACTTCTGACAAGGAGAAGTATGTTCTTCAAGGTCATTACAATTCTTCCTCAAGGTCATTACTCTTGAGGCTGTAAAATCATACTGCTATCTCCTCCTTATGACCTTAGGATTCTTCTCTGTGAAACTCTGAAGAGACCTCCTGCAACTCAGAGTGGCTTCTGGACTGCCTTCCACAGTTCATATACCTTGGAGTGGATGTTACAAAGGGTACTCAGATGAGAACAGATCAAAAATGTCTTTGGAATTATTTTTGATGAAGCAAAGTTTTCTTAATGTCTGTAAAGGTGAAACTCCATGAAGATACTAAAATATATTGCCTTCTGTTTGTCATGCACAGATCAAGTCTCAGTCCACTGTTAGATTTTCAGAGAACTGTTACATAGAGTATTTGTGCATTGAGTAGAAAGGTGTGTATTACAAAAAGGCAGAATCAAGGATTTTCTTGAATTACTAGTGGTTCTTAATTTATCTAAAGACATCCTCGTTTTCAACAAAAGAAAATATATTTTTCCTTAAGACACTGTATTTATCCTTTTAGAAATATTGTTTTGGTCTGCCTTCTGACAAATTTTTGATGAGTAAAGCTAGTGTCTGTGTTTTTTTAGATTTTTCAGGAAAATATAGGATTTTGTTAGTAAGGGCATGGTGTTGCAAGCTAAAAAGCTGGCTAGGTTGACCTCAGTGGACAGGGATAACATTGCAGTAAATGACAGCAGCCAGGGAGTGTCCTTGCAACCCAGACAAGAGGATCTGAAGGTGTGCACCCAACCCTGATTCTCTCTTTCTGAGAAGAGCATCTGGAAAGTTGCACCCAGATCCTGGTGGCCTACAAGGGTGATGTGGCAAGGCACTTTTGCACTTCAGGCCTTGAAGCAGACTCAGTGAATGCTGAGGAGGGGAAGGAATGAGACTATTGTCTGATAGAGTAGCTTTGGAAAATAAAGTTCTTCTGTTTCTGGAGCTGCAAATGAGAGTACAGTGGATCACTTTAAAATATGAATATATAGCAAACACAATCATTCATTTTTCTCCAGTCACTAGTGTCCTCCGTTCATTAGCATACTGGTTTTAGAAAAAGAATCTTTCCTGTTCTGTTTATACCATACAAAGTTATACTGATTTCAGCTGGGAATTTGACAACGGAGCTGCTGTCAACTCCTTTAAAACCCAGGAAAAAATTGAAATACCTTGTATCTAACCTAGACCAGCCTCAGAAGGAGATTATGTATGCTCAGTCAGAAGGACAGTTCTCATGACAGTAACTTCTTCTATATCTGGCTGAATGAAAGTGGAATAAGCATCTTGTATGTATGCCTTTTTTTTCTAAAGTTTTTGCGATTTTGAATTCCAATTTGAGAGAAGTGCAGCTTGGAGCAAATCACTGAATTTATAGCAAGAAGTAGAGAAGAAGACTAAATATGTCTCAGTTAAGCAAGTGAACTGTGGAGGACCAGCCTCACAAAGGTCTAGCTATCCCTAAATAGAGAACAGGGAGCTTGTACACTGATCTCAAACCAGCCATTTCCACAGCACATTAATGGTCCTTCCTTCAATTTCTGCCATGCTGAGGTTAAACGATTTTTGCAGATCTCATGATCTTCCATTCCATATTTAAACAAGTTTTTATTTAGATTTATGTCTATAATCTTGAATTAAGCTGCATCATCAAACACCATACTTACAGAAACAAAATATTTACCAAGTGAATTTAAAAAGATATCTCAAATTTAAGGTGTTAAATTCAAAACATGATAAAAATACTGAAAGAATTAGTAGTTCTTTACTGTAATACCTAAATAACTGTCATGCCATAAATGCCAAGTAAATAAGTATTTTAAATTCTTACATTAATAAGGCAATGTCATTTACATCTGAAAGTTCACAGGATATCCGCTTCCTTAATTTAAAATATTTTAATCATTATTATGTAAAATATTTATGCTAGTTGAATTAAACTTTAACAAACTGTATATATTCCTAGTAAACACATATTATCAGCACTATATTTCAATAAACAAGGAAGGCATCCTCTTGTCACAAAACAGTGGGTTCCAACAACTCCAGCTTTCCTAAATCACACTTAAAATAATTGAAGAAATCTAATTTTCACCAAAAAAAGTGGAAAATTGATTTAAGAACACATTTAGTTACACATATGTTGGCAATCAAACTTGTTTTAAATCACTTAATTAGAACATTTTGTCATACTTACTGGAAACTAGCATAATAGTAGCGTTAAGAACACAAAAGTCAGAAAGGGATTGAAAGGACTGTGAGTGAAAGGAAAAGAGCAAGTGTTTTAAAACTCCCAGAGTTTAACAGTTCTGGAAAAAATTAATCATCAATTCCAGTCACACATTCCTGTGTGGGAATACACATATATGTTTTCTTATGATGAGAACTGTAAATGTTCCATAACTGTAAAAATTTGGTTTTTTCAAAGTCTTTCATCCTCAGTAAACTGTAATTACTAAAGTTGGGTTAAGCTATGCTACATATCTCACAGTGGTACCACACAGAAAAAAGGAAAAACATATAGTTGTTGCCATGGCTTTGCTTCCTTGGGATTTTCTACTCAGAGCTTTAGTTACCAACAGTGTTCCTCAGAAGTCCTTCCAAAACATTATGGAAGAAAGATTGATGGAAACATCGTGGTATGACAAACGTCAGTAGTGGTGCTCAACAAAAGTTTCAGGAATGCAAATGAAAGTCATTCACTGTGACTGCTGCTGATGCTGCCAGAGCAGGTTTCTTCTTTCAGACATGTTTGAAACGAGGCTCTGACCTGCAGGCTTTTTGCACTCACATTCCTAACTAGCCAGAAGCTCATCTTGTGAGAAATTTTAAAAGTTTGCCAGACACAATTTTGTTTCCCCACAAGCTCACTAACTTTTATTCAAATGCATCATCTCATATGTTCCATTTTCAGATTTCACAGTATCAGCATGTGGTATGGCCATATCACAGAGCCCCATTTCTTCAGAAACATACATTTAGATTTAGATAAAAACTGAGTACTGGACACTTTCTTTGCCTCAGCTTTCAACAGTAAGACTGGTGAAGTTCAGGGCAATGAGCCCTCTTAGCTGGTAGACAGAGACTGGAACAGACTAGCCCCCCTGAAATCCAAGAAGAGGTAGGTAGTGACCTGCTGAGCCAATTAGACATTCATAGGTCTCTGGGAGCAGATGCAGATTCTTCCAAAGAAGAATGTGGCAGAGCTCACTAAGTGGCAGAGCTCACTAAGCCACTCTCCATTATTTACCATCAGTCCTGCTCACTGTGGAGGTCTCAGATGACTGGAGGTTGGCACCCATCCAACCGGAAGAGTCAGAAGGAGAATCCAGGCCTGTTAGGTTGACCTCAGTGCCTGGCGAGGTTATGGAGCAGATCACCTTAATTGCAATCACTTAGCACGCAGGGGAAAACCAAGGGGCCAACATCAAAGCCAGCATGGGTTTAGAAAATGCGCATCCTGCCTGACCAACCTGGTTTCCTTTCATGACCAGGTGACTCACCTCAAGAGTGAGGGGAAAGCTCTGGATGTTATCTGCTTGGACTTCAGAAAAAACATGGACCCATTTTCCCACGCATTCTCCTGGAAAAGCTGTCAGCCCAGAGCTAGGACAGACATAATCTTTGTTGATTAAAAAAAACAGAGTGCTAGTGAATACAGTTACATCCAGTTTACATCTGGTCACTGCTGGTGTCTGACAGGAATCACTGCTGGGCCCAGTCCTGTTTAATAGCTTTATTGACAATAAATAATATGGATGAGATGATCAAAAGTATCCTCAGTAAGTCCATGGGCAACACTAAGTTGGGTTGGAGTGTTGATCTGCTGGATAGTGGGACTATTCTGCAGTCTTTACAGGCTAGATTGATGGGCTGAGGCCAAATAGATGATGCAACAAGGCAAAGTTCAGCTTGACACTTCAGCAATCACAACAGCTCCAGTGCTGCAGGCTGGGGATGATTGTCAACAGTGGGTGAACATCAGCCAGCCATGTGCACAGGTGGACAATGACATCCTGGGTTATACCAAAAATAGTGTAGCCAGGGCAGTGAACATCCCATTGTACTGACCACTGGTAAGACCTCACCTTAAATCCTGTGTTCAATTTTGAGCCCCTCATGATAAGAAATACTTTGAGGTGCTGGAGTGAGTCCAAGGGAAGGTTGACAGAGCTGGGGAAGGGTCTGGAGCACAAGTCCTGTGAGAAGCAGCTGAGGGAGCTGCTGTTGTTCAGCCTGGAGGAAAGGAGGCTTGGGGGAGACCTTGCTGCTGTGTACAACTGCCTGAAAGGAGGCTGTAGCCAGGCTGGGGTCAGCCTCTTCTTCCAGGCAAATGAGCTGCACAGGCCTTAAGTTGTTCCAGAGGAGATTCAGGTTGGACATCAGGAGGAATTCAATCATACAAAGGGCTGTAAACACTGGAACCACCCAGGGAAGTGGTGGTGGTTGTGTCCCCATCTCTGGATATCTTCAAGAGATAAACGGATGTGACATTTAGTGTCATGCTATAGTTGACAAGGTGGTAATCAGTCAAAGGTTGAATTTGATGGACTTGGAAGTCTTTTCCAACCTAAATCATTCTGTCATTCTGTGATTTACATTTTCCATTATAGCTCTCAGTCCTCTTTTAAAGGAACTCTAGAATATGAATATTGTTTGACTAAACTAATGAACAAGAAAAATACATTTATATTTTCCTTGCTCTTACACAGACTGAAGGGATACCTCTTTCTAGTTTTTCAGCAGCTGAAGCTTCCACATATTCAGACCATTATTGCTGTCTACTGCCTTCAAACATGCTGTCACAACAGCAGCATCACATAAAAAATGTTGTGTTTGTTTCTACAGAGCTTTGTGTTCTGCAAAAATCTAAACCTATAAGTATAATATGGAAGCTTAATCACACACTGGACATACATCCAAATAATCAGTGTACCTCAAAGCATTTTAAGCATCAAGGAATAATACACAAAGAAGACATCAAGGAATAATACATGTATTACTGGGGCAGCTCTAAAAGATATTGGATATTTTTAAAAACAAGCTGATGTCTCATGCAGTGCCCATATTCATTGAGAAAACTAACTGAAATTACAGAATATGAAAGATAGAAATATAAGTGTCTTTTAGAATCTCAGTAAATATTTGCATACTAGAAGTTAATGAAAAATGGAAATTTCTTCCCACCAGAAGTTTTACTATAAAGAAGTACACTAAAGAGAATTCAAAGCCAGGAAATTTTTTGTCATTTTCTTGAACTCTTTCTTTAGTACCAGAAATCAAAAGCAAATTCTGTTCCCTTTTCCCCTTCCAATTTTAGTATCTTTGAAGTCAGTTCACAATCCATTTGTCTTACGACCTCTTTAATGTCACACCAATTAGTCAGATAGGCAGATCGAGAGCTGAGAGAAAGCAAACACTTGGTTATCACTAAGAATGACATACTCCATGCACTTCTGCCAGACGCATTTTCCCTCCTTCTGTAAATGGAAAAAAAAAAAGAAAATAAGAAAATAAAACTGTCAAGCTCACTTGGGACAGAGTAGAATTTGACAGAAAATTCCCACTTAAATGCAACTTGCTCACATACAACTTAATGGTAGAAATTTATGTTTTGAAACTTTATATCTATAGGTTAACATTACCTTCTAACTTTGATTTGATTTGGTTTTTTCCCCAAGTGTAAGAATACAAAATAATTTACAAGAGTCAAGAGCTACAGGTGTGTCATTAGTAAAATGGACACACTTGAAATGATACAGAAAGAAAATTAGGAATAGCACAACCAATATCATCATCAGTCCCTCTTATGTCCATTTTTTATCAGAAACTGAAGGTATCAGACACCTTCAGATACTGACAAAAATATTTGAAATTTTTTGCGTAGTACTCAGAATCAGTAGTGAGTCTGAATCACAGATGGAGTGAAATAGAGAGCTCTTGTATCTGTCTTAGTTAAATATGGCTTTACTCAAACAGAAATTACAGTTATCATGTCTGTAGTATGGCTTTTTGTCCCATCAGCACAGTCTTTAGATTAAACCCTTCTCTACTAAGGAGAGATTGTTGTACTCTTCTTCTCTTTCCTCTTCGCCTTAGTCTAAATTAAAAAATGTCTTCTGAAGTTAACTTTTATTTTTATACCATCTGGAGAGAGAAGGAATTATATTAGAATTTAAGTGATGGAGAGCACTGGCAAGACTAAATCTGGTCTAAGAGGAAGAGGCTCAGAAAAACACTTACAACATAAAATAAAAACCCCAAATCACCCAAAACCGACAGCAATTTTCAGGATAATGTTTAATTCTTGTGTTCTCAAAAGCAGCTGTCCTTTCACAAAACTGGCCTTTTTTTTTTTTTTTTTTTTTTTTTTTTTTTTTTTGTCTTTAAGGAATCTATCTGACTCCAAATGAAGCATTTGTTTCTCTGTTTCTGTTTTGAAACAGAAAACACATGACTCCTGTTCAATTCCTGAGTATGAAAAAGGCAAACAGCAGCAGTCTGTCAGGGAAAAAATGATGTCAAATGGGAATCAGTGGTTATTTATTCTTGAGGCCAAGTAGTAGGGGATTTACAAAATTAGGGGAAAAAATAAGAGGGTTTATGTGTCAGCCGATCGTATAATCTGTCTCCCATTGTTGTATTTCTTAAAATATCTTCCCATGCTGCTGCCAGTTCTCCAAGAAATGTAGCTAGTTAGAAGATGAACTTTTCTGAGGTGTTTACACTCAGCCCAATCTGCATTTTAAGCTTGTGAATCTTTGGGAGGCCACTAAAGGCTCCTCAACAAGAAGTCTGGTAGAATTAGTGAATAATTGCTGTAATAAAGAACAGCTAGGGAATAAACTAGCTGTCCTATGGTCCCAGAATCATAGACACATATTGACTGGGCTGGGAAAATTTTAATCTTTCCAAGGCCAATACTTTTTTTGACTTGATGCTGACTTAGGAGACAATATATTAGCTGTCATTGCACATAAGGTCAGTAAGCTTCAGCAGTGCAATAAATGCCAGGTCCATTAATAGAGAGGAGACTTCACTGATATGAAGTAGGTTGGTCCCTTCTCCTTGTGTCATATGTGCTCTTTGAGACTCAGGATTGTTAAAAAGATATAGAAAGATGATATTTTACTGCCACTCCATGTGTCTGTCTAGCTGAATCCTAAGCTACATCAATAAACAGATTTTTTTCTAATTTTGATGAAGATGCTGCATGAAAATGCTTAGAGCTGTGGATAGATTCTACAAGCCTCAAGTAGAAGAGAATATTTTAGGTGATTATGCAATTATACATTGATCAAGTAATCAGACATCCTGTTTCTTTATTATTACATGCTATTAGACTTGTTGAGGAATTGTCCGTTGTATAGTCAGAAACTTACCTCATTTTAAGACAGAATAATAGTAATTTTAAATGGTGAGTGGTGAACTCCTGCTTATAGCATTTTGGGTAGGGTTTTTTGGAGAAAATAGAAGAGTTGAAATTGCAGAGAGATAGGCCGCAGGACTAGATTTCTGTACCTTTCCAAAATTTTCTCTGAAACTTCTCTTTTTATTTTTTTTTAAAGAATATTAGAATATACAATTGGCTTTTATCTAGGAAGTTCTTCTAAAAGAATGTTTGGGCACCTGTTGCAAATGGATGATAAGCTGCAAGTCACTTCTAACTGAATGTGGTAACAGAACAAGCTTAATTCATTGTCATCACCCAGGGCAAGCTAAAAAAAACTTAGCATCCTACTAAAGTGAGAGCCAAGGCACAAAATTAATCTTACTTCAAATAAATATTCTGCAGAGAAATTAAGACCTTAGAGTAGACATGAAAAAAGAAGTTTTGACAATGCTGCAACCCAGTATCGAATCTTCTGGACACACTGGAAAGAGATATATTTGTTTGGTGCAGAAATTAGAACAAGTTTTCTAAGCTTCCAGAAATGATTGACATTTTTCCACATGTTGACAGAAAGCAGAAAAAAAGGCTGTAAAAGTAAAGTAGATTTTATTTCTTATGAAATATTATTTTAAAAAATACATTCTAGACACATTTCAAATCAAGCAGTATCTTGCAGGAAGGGTACTTTCAATGTGTAATGGAACCAGACTCCATTGCTACCTAAACTAGAGAAACTTTACATTTAAAAGTGATAAAAAAATTTAAATAGGCTATCATCCATTGTCTTTTAATTTTTGATACATATGCAAAGAGGTCATCAGCCTTCTCCAAACTAAAAGGAAACTTTTTTAAAAGAGATTGTCACCTCTGATTCTTCATTTAGCTCGTGTTTTCTGCCTTCCTGGGTGGGAAATTTAAGCCTTTAGAGCCCACAGAATGGAAAGTAGTATGAAAATATGAAATAATACAGCTCTGAAATGTTAAAAAAAAGATTTATCATGGATCCAGCCCCTGTTTGCATCACTTGGTGACATTTTTCAGTTATATGACTGGGATATTGCAAGCAGCACAACATAAAATACAAATGTTTGTTTGATGTATTGGACAAAAAAACTGTTAGAGGATCTCAACCAATATGCTGATGAAGCTTTTGTAAGCTGTAGTACTGCATTAGAGAAAGCATCTATTACTGCCTTCCAGACAACTTCAGATGATCTCCCATGAATGTTTTTTTCCGTAGGGACAATTATTGCCTTGATTGGAAACAGTATTTTTGACAGAAATATCATTGGACTCCATTTTGGAGGAAATGCTATGACTGCTTCCTTAATACTATATGAAACCACTGTGAAATGTTTAGTAATTGACCATTTCAGAAAAAAAATTCCACTAAGTTGCCCTATATATGCTTTTGTGATAATCATATTCTCCATGAGAGAAGGCAGAGAAAGAAAAATAGCTAATGACATATGTTAGTTTCCATCAGGTAAAATGTGGAATTTTTCTTCACATGGCAGTGAAGATATTCAAAGAAAAGTAACAAGATGATTTGTCAGCTGTTAGTGGTAAGTAGCTCCAGTTCAGCCATACAGATATGACAGGACTGGGAACACACTGTGCTGTGTCTTGTGAGTGAAAACATGGTAGGGGCACTATCAAAGTTTTTGCACTCTACGATGTGAGATGAATCATTCACTACAAAGACAAGTTGCTTGAACTGAATCCCTTTTTCTGAAATATTCTGGTTATATTCTGCCCTAAGGTTTCTATGGAAATGCTGTATTTGCAATAGCACAGTAGGTGTTTGTCCCAAACCCAAGAGATCTGAACACAGGAAACCAGGACATCAGAGATACAATAAGTCAGTTGTACCTGTATCATCAGTCAGCAATAGAATTACAGTGGTTTTCTTACTTTAGTGTATATAAGTAGGAACTAACTTATTTAATTTAATACCTGGCAGAAGTCAGAGGAATCCACTTTACTGTCAACTGTTATACTAAGCAGATACCTGAACAGTTGTAATCCAGTAAGTTCTGTTCCACCCCTTCAAGCACCATATTTAACTTTGCAGAAGTCCACATGCAAGTGTGCCCTCCAGGCACCTGCTTTGCACTACCCCTGAAAGGCCTACAGGCCCCTGAAACTGGAACAGAACTTGGGGCCAGAAAAATAATTTCTCCTTTCAAACATTTCAAGACAGACTTTGAGTAAGCCTCATGTTCTGTGAATCCTACACAAAAACAGTTAAGAGATTTACAGTATCTACACCTTAGCTCCTATGAGTGCCCACAGCCTACCACATGTTGTTAACATCCCTTCCACGTCACTAAAGGAGTGCAGAATTCTGGATCAGGGCGCAGACCTGAACTGCTGTTTCCTGCCCTGTAACCTTTCACCTGTGTCCTGGGAGCCTGGGTTTCTAGGCCACTCACTGATCATAAAGTATATCTTTTTGCAACAGGACATAACTGTATTGTTAGGCTTTTCAAAATGTGTGTAAACCAACTTTGGCTAAGCCTTAGGATGACGCACAGAAATACAGCAAAGAAAAAAATGTTTTGAATTATTTTAAGAAGTATCTGCACCATCTTTTCCCAGTAGAAATGTCTTTTAAATAACTGTGAGAAGCAAAAGAGATATATCAGGCAGTTAAATGTAATTCTTCTGCTCTGAATATCAAATGATCAGTGCTTGAAATTATATATTTGAGTGGTTTAAGAAGGTATAGTTCCATCTGATTTATCAATCTGATAACTTTATTGATTTTTTTTTAGAAATTATTTCATTTCATCAGAAAATGCAGTATTAAAATAAGAGCATGGTACTCTTATGTCAAGGTCATGGTTTTGATCCCTTTAAAAGCCATTCATTTTAAGTTGGACTTTGTGATCATTGGGGGTCCCTTCTAACTCAGAATACTTTGTGATTCTGTTCTGTGATAATTACACCAAAAAATAGTATCTTCAGTAAAATATTATTCAGTCCATGAAACTGCAGAGAATCTATATGAAACAATATGAAACTCTTGGTGCCCTACACAGAATTACCTATGACATGATAACCACCTCCTTATTTCCTAACCCAAAACTCATTTAGGGTCACCTCAAGTGCTGGGGGCTGTTTTGGGTGCCACAACACAAAAAATATATAGTTATTAGAGAGGTGTGCAAAGGAAGTCAATGAGGGTGGTGCAGGGAAGGGTAAGCCGTAGAAGGAGTGGCAGAGGTCACTTGGTCTGTTCAGCCTGGAGAAGAGGAGACTGAGGGGAGACCTCACTGCAGCTACAACTTCCTCCTGAGGGGAAGAGGAGGGGCAGACACTGACCTCTTCACTGTGGTGACAGTGACAGGACCCAAGGGAATGGCCACAAGACGTGCCAGGGGAAGTTTAGATTGGATATTAGGAAAAGGTTCTTCACCCAGAGGGAGGCTGGATTTCCTTGGCTCCCCAGGAAATGGTTACAGCATCAGCCTGACAGAGTTCCACAAGCTTTTGGACAATGCTGTCAGGTACACATTGTGGGTTCTTTCCAACTCAGGATATTCTATTCTGTGATCAAACAATCCTAATTTTAGATACATGTTTTGCATGTCTACTTGTTTTATCCTCTCATTTGTGAAACAAAATGGCATTATGAAATATGCCATTTCTTTGCTGGAATTTCCATAGCTATTTTACTAGTTAGTTTTCTTATTCCTCTGCCTATTTTACTTTGCTGCTCACTGTACGTATACTTTACTTAAAGAAATCTTTATAGGTGGTTGAAATGTTCCCTGTAATTCTACACTCACTCCTTCCTTTTGGTTTTTAACATTTTTATGACTCCCAATGTTTTCTTTTCCAGGTTGTTTCTGTTACTTAAAAACCTTCTGCTTATTACTTATACTAACTTTTTATATCCTCTAACCATATTGCTCTGTTTCCCCATTTCCTATCTAAGTTCAAAAAGGAATTAATTTCTACTATAACATCTACAAAATTATTTCTGTATTTTCCAGTGTTCTGATGGTGACCTCACAGATATTAAAGGATTCAGTAGTAAGACTTCAAGACTTCACAGTCATCTGCTATGCTAAGAATTTTGAATAGATTCACTATCACCATTAAACATGTCCCTTTTTTTCAGTATTTTTCTTACACTATAGTCTGGCCACATATATCTACAGTTAAATGTTGCTTACAGAAATGGAAGGAGGAAAATATTCAGGAAACCAAGTACATGTGTGTTATGTGCTTGCTGCAAGTTCTGGTTGTGGATTTGGCGGTGGTCTCTGACCCTCTGAAGCAGCTAATTACCAGTGTCTGTTCACTAGCTCTGTGTGTTTGAACTCAGAACTATGTCTTACCTTCTAGTTTAGTGGTACTCTTTTGATACCTGCTCTGTGTCAGGTTCTGAGATGTAAACCCTCAAAACAGAACATGCTATACTTTATGGATCAAAATAATCATGGGTTTAGTTTCCCCATGGAACTTGTCACACATTCAGTGTCTTGTTGTTTAAAAAGAAAACTTATGCAAGAAATCACATTGCTTTTAGGTTGTTCTTATCTCTTTGTTTGTTTTTTTTGTTGCTGTTTGGGTTTGGTTTTTTATTGGAGGTATGTTGCAAAAACATTTATTAGACTGAAGTTAATTTATTGGGAGGCTTTTTGGGTACTATGGTTCACACATTACTCATTTTTAATATAAATTTAACAGAAGCAAGTGGTTTTATTTTAAATAAAAATTCAAGTCACCATTTTTGGGTATTTTAAAATTCCAGTCAATTATTAATATATCAAGAAAATACCATCACAGAATCTTGGGTGTATGTTACTTTGTTTCAGTGAATTTTACTTCAATCCAGGGATCAAAGCAACCTGATCCTAGGTTGCTAGGCCAATATTACACAGAGAGTTTGGAAAATTTAAATCTTCCAGTTCCAACATCAGCATATAGTTTCAATCATCCTGTGGAGCAGGCACAATCGCTGTAAAACATCAGTGCAGATGTGTACAAAAAGCTGGAATTACTGCCTTGGTGTTTTGAGAAGGTGAACACAGGTAGAACCATTTCATAGCATTTGCTAAGAAAGAGGAGCAAATTTCTTTAGAGACTTTTCCAAAGCTCAGAAATAGAAAATCCGAGACATAAATATGAGTTTTGCCAAAAACACTCTGAGTACAGTCTCTACATGAAAACATCACTAATAGTAGGACACAAAAATCAGCCCTTGTCAGATGACAGCTCTGAGACACTCTGAAATCATATTCTGAAACTGTGATGGAAATACAAATTTACATGATGATATACTACAGTTCTGTGTGACATGGATGCATTTGCATGATAAAACCTCTATTATTGTATTAATAAAAATGTATCTTTAATAAGTAGATGTTCCTGTTCTGATTGCACAGTGACAACAATTTTATTGTGTATATTTGATTTCCATTGTAATTTTTTTTTGTTTGGATCAAAGTGTCACAAAACTAAACAATTATGAATTAAATTTCTCATGATGAGCAAGAAGTACTTACACATATTCGGACAATAATTTAAACACATTGAATATTTATGATTATTGTGAGTGTCCTGAAAAGCTATTTGGATATGTTCCAGAAGGAAAATTGTTCCTATTACTGAATAAAATTATTCAGATTAAAAATGAGGAGGAATTTGAATTCCAGCAATAGATCAGTGCTTCTCTAGTAGCTGGAACTAGATGGTCTTTAAGGTCCCTTCCAACACAGATAATTCTATTGCTCTGTGATTCAGAGCCATCAGTCCTTCCTTCCTCTCCAATAAATAGTAAATCAAAGATGCCAGCTGCGAAAATTAAATGGAATATATTCTGGTCTCTGATTTAAAACAGGAAAGAAAGGCAAACAGAGACCATTTGAGAATGCAGGTCATCAACCACCCTAACATGGAAATAGACAAGCCAAGGAGGTAGGGTTGGAGAATGACAATCATCACCAAACTATAGGGTCATAAATATGCAGAGGGAAAAGAATCTTGGAAGAAATACACATACTCCTGTACATCCTTTAAAATGGTGTCTGCAGGTATTTTGGGAATAGTACAGAACCCTCATCACTCCACAGCATCAGATTAACATCTTTATCAAGTTGCTATACTTGCAATGTGTGGACTGCTTCTGTAAGGTGAATGGACTCTACTCCTGTGGAGTAATGAATTAGTGTGGAATAAGAACAAACTTTTTATACCTAGTTATCAACAACTGGTTGAAACATCTCTGAAGCATGCTCTTTCAGATTGCTTTGGCATATATTCAGGAGAAAAAAATGTCATCTGATTGAAAATCTCTTTGTGATTGATTAAAAGGCTTGTAAAACACTATTCTCAGAGAATGATTCACGTGGCAGAAAATGACTGAGGGACAGAAGATAAGTTTTTAGTTAGGGGCAGCTTACTATTTGTCAAAAATCATCTCCCTGTCTCATTAAACTAGTCAGAATTGAACAGCTCAGCAACTCCTTTGGTTCTAAATAACATTACTTTTTCATTACGGGACCTGTCAGAAATGACCATAATCCCTAATCTACAAAAATGTTCTTTAGTCCTCTCCAACTCATCCACATAGTTGGCCAGATTTCTATCCTCCAAAATTACAGCAATAAAACATGTCATTATGAAGAGGGACAAAATTCTCTACACCTGATGCATGAACATCTGCTGTTTGCAACCTAGATGAAAGTCCTCTGGTTTTGGCTCAGTGACAGTGAAGCTGTGCTATCTAGGCCTCCTGCTGATGGGGGACAAAAGTTAGAGGGATATGTCAATATGCAAACCAGCAGCAGGGTTTAGATAAAACAGATTAAACTAAACAAATAATAATAATTTTTTTAAAAAATCCCTTAACCTTCCCATTTTTCCTCAAATATTACTTCCATTTGTTACTATCAAGCAATCTTTTAAGATTTCACCCTGGGGTAAATTAGGGTAAGTTACCATGCTGTCATGAGCAACATAATCTTAATATCTGTATGAGGATAAAAAAAGGAAATAACAATATCTTGTTTATAAAAGCTGCATATACATATTTTTCCCTCATGAAAATAAGAAATCACAAGGTAAAGACAAATAATCAACTTGTTTATTTTTTTCAGGATATGTAAATGTGACAGTTATCAGAGAAGAATCATATAAAAATATTAATCAGGAATTCAGATTAGTAAAGGGATGTTTCCCTGTGCACGAAAAATTATTTTAAAATTGTACTTTCTCAAAAGAACATAATATTGTCTTAATATGGAATCAAATCAGTAAATTGGAAACTTTTTCCTTTCAAGATTTAGCTTTTCTTGAGGTTTGCTGTCCTCTGTTCTTTCTTTAGTGTGCTGGACCACCCTGCTATTTAGAGTTAGAGCACTTACTAGGCAATTCAGGAAAGCCACACATTCTGTTTTACAACTTACAACAGCCACAGTATTAGCCTGATCTCATGCTAGATATCTGGGAGACTAATAAGATGTAAAACAAAACAAAAAAGTACCAGTATTATGCACATCAAAGGTCAGGCTTGAGTAGCTGCAAGGGAACTGTGCATTACTCTTTGAATAATCACCCAGAAAACTATTTGTTCTAGTAATTAATCTGTAGTTTCAAAACTCTTGAAAAGTCAAAGATTTGGGCCATAGAAAACTCTGAAAATATTTCAAGAGTTCAAACAATCACCAAACGAGATATGAAAAAATTAGGATATTTCTCTCTTTTCTCCTCTGTCTCAAAATAGGTAGATAAGAATGCTTATATAATCTCTAACCTGTAACTCTAAACTCTTTACATATATTATATCAGGGTAAAATAAATAAATTCCATATCAAGTCTCATAGCTATAAGAATCAATCAGTTACTATAGTTATAGTAGGTCCACCTAAGGATTCATCCAATGGGTTTCATTCAAAGATTTAGTAAAAATAACCAGAGTTTGAATGTGCAGTGTTGAACTACCATAGCCAGACATGAGCAAATGCCACTGATCGGAAAAATCAAGGCTAGATACAGCACCTCATAGCTTCCATTTGAAAGCATATTAACATTAGAGCAAAACTTAGCAATTGATAGGATAATTGCACAAGAACAAGTAGGTTGTCTCTTTTCCTGTTAGACTCTTAATTAAAAGCTGTTTTGCAGATTCTTATGTACTGCTGACATGAGATTTCTAGACCTCTTAAGCTTGCCCTAGCTTCCAGAAAGGATGTCTAGGAGCTGGAACACTTTTCCAGTCTTTGGAAATATTCTCAAATTTTGCTTCTTCAAGATGGGATAGTCACAAGTCTGAAACTTTCAAGTTGCCTATGTGCCAGGCAAAAGGCTCACCTTGAAACAAACCCAGAAAACTAACTTTAGATCCCCGAAACAGTGTCACTTTGGAGGGTTGTAATACAAACAATAATGAACCCCTCGATAAAACCCACCCCAAAACAAAAAAAACATTTCAAAATTTGCTAATTTTCAAGATGATATATACAGAATCTCTGTGGTGATTGAAATAACTAGGGAATGTACTGCACAAGGATACTCAAAGAGAATTTTCAAGGGAAAAGGAAGGTTTCTGATTGGCTTGCTGGTACACTACAAGCATTCTGTATTCTCTACATGTGAAAATCTCGGACATGATTATTTAGCAGATTAGAAATACCTTGCTAGATAGGAATGTTGTTATCCAATTTTCCAGAGGAGACATGAACCTCAGGTGGCCAGCAGGTACCCAGCCCTGCAGGGTCTGAATTGAACATAGCTCAACATTCTTTGTTTGCTGAATAAATGAGAGATAAATGGAACTGTCAAAAATAAAGACAGAAGATATAAGCAAAGGTTTAATTTGGAACTTTTGCACATGCTCGGAAGAAGAAATTAGGCCCTTTCTTAATCATTCTCGGCTTCAACTGAAAATGGAAACCACCCCCTTGCCCCTACACTGCATACAACTGTACATGACAGACTATAATCTTAGTGTGCAGTAATATTAGAATCTTCTTATATTTCTAAATCATGAGGTAAAAAATTTTCCTTAGACAAGGGACAAAGTACATAGCCTTTTCTATGGTCTTTTCTGTAGGCTGAGTGAGGTACAAATGACTGGAAACTAGCACACATAGCAAGGCTATTTTATTTTGTACCATCATGTTTTCAGACACTTGCCTCCAGGCTGCATAGTTCCCTTTTTAGAGCTCTTGTTTTTAACTTGCTGCACACATATTTTTAACTGCATGGTTCTACAAACACAGTTAGATTATTTGTGCTACAAAATAGTGTCTGAGTGGTGCAGTTAAATACATTCTTCCCCTTGAAAATCCTTCAAAATCAAGACAGAATTATCAGTAGCATCACATTTTTGGAACTCAGTAATAGAAGGGAAGCCAAAAAGGGCACCATGTTACAGGGGTTGCAATTTTGAATTCATAAATATTCAGGTGTTCCTGAACTCTTTGATTTTAACTCATCTGTATCAGTGTAATCTATTAATCTGAAGCGGGACTTAATGCGCCTAGTGAAACAGGAGGGGTTCATTTACATGAATAACAGTCAACTAAAGAGAAAAAAACTATTTTTCCTCAAGACAAGTAATTATTAGAAAAGAAAATTAATATATTTATTTAATAGAAGAGGAAAATGCTCATTCTTACAAAACCAACCTTCATAATATTCTTTCAAAGGATGCTGTTGATGAAAATATTGTCTGTAGTATGGTAGTGCTGTAGAAGTTTCAGTTATTTTCTGGTAATTTTATGGTGTTCATCACAAAGTGGTGCGTGGAGGGGTTAATTAAATGACTGTTTCACTAAGTGTGTTTCCAAAGGATGTGTTTTGAGCCTGAGAGAAAATAGAGGTATGCTAGAAAAAGGGAATGATAAGAACTGATATTATGAGTCAAGTGAAAGTGAGAGTTAATGAAAATTATAGTTGATGGAAAAAATGGAAAGTAAAAATGTGAATTACAGTTTTATTGCTGAAAAATTAAAAGAAGTAGATAACACTAGATTACTGAGTAAAAATAAAAAGATAAAAAATTACTTATTGTAGAAGAATTCTGACTCATATAAGCAAAGCCATAGAAAAGGGTGCTGCAAAATCTGAAACATAATATGATAAAAATCTGGAGGAGAGTTTTAGCCATATGGCTACTTGGGAAAGAAATATCCATAACACCCACATCTGAAGTTATTATACTCACAAAAGCATCAGGTTTTTGAGCATGTTCCAGATTTGAACATTTAGAAATTGAAGAAGAATGTCACAACCACATTATATATTTGAGTGATAGGCTGGATAGTAGTACCATCAATGCCAATCAAGAAATAGAGAAAGGCAGGAAGAAAAAAAAAGAAGGCTTTGATTAAATAAGGAGGAGAAAGAAGAAGAGACGCTGATCTGCAAGCTGTTGTCATAGAGATATTCACTAAGTTTAGGCTTATAGATTAGATCAAATATAGGGAGAAAAATTACAGGAATTGCCTGAAGAACTATTGAATTTCCTTCTGATGCTGCACAGGTAGAAGAACAGTGATAAATACTGAAGATGAATTAGTAGATTACAGAGTATTGTTAGTCAATAAAGGACAAGGAAAACCACAAATAATTTTGGATAAAAATTAAAGTTAGTTTTGAAATTTACCAAAGAGAAACAGTCTTAATAAAAATTAAGACAAGGTAACTGAAAAAAAACCCACAGGGAGCTAAACCAAAGAAGTTTCCAAGTGCGGATGTGAAACCTGACATAGATACCAGCAAGAGTTTTAGATTAGCTAGTAGATGAAAATAAGCAAGATAATTAGGCTATTATTGTTTATTATTTGTACAACACTAATAATATGGCTCTCTTTCAATGAGGCTCACTTTCAGAGGAGTTAAAACATATAGGTATGATATAGCATATCAAGAACAACCACCACTACAGTTTTGTCACGTTGGTTGAGCACTCAGTTGAAAAGCATTTAATATGACTATATTCCAGGTGAGATTAATAAATTAAATCAAAAATGTAAGGTCATAATACCTAGTTTAAATATACATCTATACTGTATGATTTTTTTTTGTAGACTATTATAATCTCTGAACATTTTTAGAGATATGTTCAGTAGGAAAAATCCAACTGGGTTGAAGGTCACTGATTTGAAAAATGGGTACAATGTTATAGTTACAAGCAGGACATAATTGTAATGTAATATTTTCCAATACTCCAGTTTAAAGTTGCTGACAGTGATCCCAAATCTAGAAACCTGTTGGCTGCAAAACCTGCGCAGTATTGCCTTAACAATGGTTTCTTAATAACCTACCTGAATGAAATATACACCAGATATTGTCATGTCCCTATACATTGACATACCTGAGAAACATGGCTTCACATTCAGCAGCAGACAAAAAAAAAGCCCAGAGAATACTGTACATCACTGGGAAGGGTATGAAGAACAAGACAGGGAATATAATTTTTCTCTATTAAAGACCTTGCTGTACCAACATTTCAAATTCTCTGTGCAGCTCCGATTTCTGTATCTGAAGAAGGACACAGTGCATTTAGAAATGTACAAACAAAAAAATCTAGATAACCTCAGCAGGAAAAAAATACCTTGTGAGTTGTTACTGAAAATATTTTAATTCTTTATTTAAAATATTTCAATTCTTCATTTAGGCAAAGTATAACCTATACATGATCATAACATATATGATTAAGGTTTACAAAGTCATGAAAGAAAATAAGGTGAGTGACACCCACCAACATACAATAGCTAAAGTTCAGTCACTGAAACTAGAAGGAAGTAAGTTTAAAACAGTACACAGCACCTAAGACATTTTTTATGAGGTGTCACCAGATTGAAGCATGCCTTAGACAAGCTTATGGAAGAGATAAGCAGGGGTGTAACTTCCAACATCCAAAATGCAACATCTGTAGACATTGGCAGAAGCAAGTACTGTGGACCACCCAAAATGGCCTGCATTGAGAGGTCCAGCCAAAGGAGCACTCCTCCTGTCACCAGCTGGCTGAACTGATCTACTTACCCAGAGGGCCGTGTCCATTATGTGAAGTTTTTAATTGAACTCACGTAAGTGATATCACTGAAATCCAAAAGCTGACTGATTTCTTGTAGCTCTAGCTGTGCCTTACAACTCCAATGTCCATTCTTTCTGACATAGTGTCAAAAAGACCCGTACTTAATTGTTAAATGTCTCTGATTAAAACCAGCATTTTAACAACCTGACTCCTGCTTTCTGAACTCTATGGCTTGATTTTTAGTTGATTTTGTTTATGATGGACTATGCAAAATTGCATAAGTAGAATAGGCCTTTGCTAAGCTCATCATCTGTTGCAAAATCATTCTACAGCCCTTGACACACAAAATTTGATCACGAGCACTACTTGGAAATAAATGGCCACATCACTTCTGATTCCTTTATTATAGATTTCCCGTAATTAAAAAAGAATTTAAAAGAAACCAAGCAAACAACAAACTGGAAGCAACCATTCTTCAAAAATTTTGAATCTTCATAGATGATATTCTGATAGAGGCTGTTTTCTGGGTTTTTTTTTAATTTTACTTTTCCTTTCACCAGGTATTTCTATCTGGTTTAGTTTGGCTTCCTTGCTTTTCCAGCTGGACAGCTGATCACAATTTTAACACTTGTTTTAAGAAATTTTTTTCATTCTAACATCAATTTATTCCTCCATATCTTATTGCTGATCATTTTGTCAAGGGTGCAATAGATCAGTGTTTATAAACTTATTTTCCAGAGATTTAGAAACTATGATGGCCAAGGCTATAAATCAGGCCAAAATCTTCACTGATACTGTACATTTTTATGGTTATCTACACATAAATACATACAATTTGATTTTAAAATTATGTAGAAAAATCATTCCCACTTGATACCTGTAAGTTGATGCTGAAAATTCTTATGGCGGCTGCACTCAACATAAACTAACAGTCAATCACACTTTATTTGGCTGAGTTTTCTTCAGAAACACTGTAGCTATAAAAAGAAATCAAAAGAACTACTAAGCTGTGATACGAAGCTCTATGGTTTAAAAGGCTTAAAAATAAGTTTGAATGTTTGAATCTTTTAAATTGCACAGAGCACTAAGCCACACTTAGTACTCTGTCTCTGCTCTTGTTATTGTGCCTGTGAGGGATTGGCAATTCTCTAAGGAGGTCTGTAGAAATTCAAGAGTAAAAGGAGGAAGATTTTCAGCTTTCTGAATTTTAGAACAAATGCCATCTGGACTAATTTGTGAATCTAGTAACACCGCTTCAGTTCAGCTCAATACACAGGGAAATATCTGAGAGAGAGTATGGTTATAGAGAGGAAAGCAATTGACCTGTCACTAATTCATGTACTTTAGGAGCTCTCTAGGATTTCTTAGGAGATTCTCTTCAATGAGTTACAGTATGTTTGATTAAGGCAGTGCAAAACATTTGTCTCACTGGAAATAAAGTCACAACTTCAAACAAATAACTTGTCCATTTGTCTTCTGATTTCAGGCTAAGAGGAGCTCAGCATGCAGGGTGCTGTGTGGATTGCAGCAGCTGTTATGGGACTGTGTTTTGGATCTGCTTGGATGCTGCTACCATCTCTTCAAAATATCACTTTTATACACGCTGTCCTTACTAGTTAGCCCATAGCCTAACTTTTCCAAACAAATTATGAAGCCAAAACTTTTTGGGCCCGAACTAATAGCTGTATGCTTCCTATCACCATCTGTTGGTTTTGGATGCAATTTAATATGTCATGCTTCCCGCAGGTCACATGTGCTTCGACTATCAATCTGGCCATAGTAAATATTTCCTGTAGTTCTAGAATTTACCTAATGAAACATTCAATTATATTAGGCCACATACACTCACGTGCTTTATTTAATATAAATATCTGGTAATTTTAAAATAATTTTTAAAATGAAAATATTCAGATGTTGCTTATTGCAACATCAGTTTTGATTGTCCCTGATCTGTAAAATACAGTGTAGCCAAAACAAGAAAAATAACACTCTGAATAATTCAGATAAAAACACAGACTCTTGCTTGTTAGTTTCTTATGCCAAGAATGAATCTCAGCTATTTACTAATATGAAACAAATAAAAGGTACCTCATATGAAGTGGAAAATAACCATACTTCACAGGAGTTTCTAAAACTGCAATTGCATTAAAAATCTAAATTGCAGCAATACCCAGAGAATGGCTAATAAACTTAAATGTATGGATCTCACTGTGATTTTATCACTGTTCTGTAAACAAATTCTGTTCTTAACTACAGCAAACAAGCTATTGCAATCAGATGTCAGACATTGCAACTGGGATGTCACTCACATTGCACTATGTATAAACAGTAGTTTATCAAAAGAGAAGCATTGTTGATAGGAAAAAGACAATATTTTTGAAATTATTTGGAGTTGTTATATCTCCAAGTATCTAAACATCTCTGAAAGTCTCTATTTCATAATAATTTCTCCCTGTGGAACTGACTGAATTGATTCTGTGATTCTGATCAGCAATAAAACTTGACAAGACACCTGGGCAGGTTTTGACTGACAACACAGTTCATTACTGATTTACTTTGGAGGAAAAATGTATTTTTCTTTTTTGACTGAAAATTAAAATTATTTCACAGAATCAGTTATGTTGGAAAAATCCTCTGCGATATCAAGTCCAGCCTCTGAACTAACACCACTTTGTCAACTACACTGCTAAGTGCCACATCAAGTCTTTTCTTAAACACCACCTCCCTGAGCAGCCCAGTCCAATGTTTAACCACCCTTTCTGTGAAGAAATTGCTCCTAACATCCAGAGTAAACCTTCCCTCATACAGCTTGTGAATCAAGACAAGAGCAAGAGCAATGTTTAGAGATTTCTGGGAGCCTCAGAGGTGTACTTTAGGACTTTATTCAAAATATAGCTGTCTACTAAAACTTCATTTAGCAAGTGACAGGCAGTATGAGGGCCAAAGCTCAGTAAAATCTGTTTCTGGTCCTCAGGAATATCCTCTCCAGAGAAAGGACATTGTTGAATTGCATTGGATATCTGTCTATGCCTTCTCCAGCCTGCAGCGAACTGCTAAAACAGTCAAATTTTTTCATGTATCATTAATCTGCGGGTCACTGCTGGTGCACTCAGCCTATGGAGGGAGACATTCACAATTCTATAGATTTAAATGGTCATAACTCCCTCAAACCAAAAAAAAATTACTTCCAGTATAGAATTTTTTTAAAGCTTCATTCTGATGGCAGATTTCTTCTTGCAAGAGTCAACAACTTTCAGAGGAGTGTTCAAAAATAGGTCAGTTTTCGATATTGCATAGATCTTACTGTTTTCCCCCACTTGCGCTCAGAATTAAGCTGAAAATACCTAGGCATCTAAAATACAGTGAAAGGCAAAAAGCAAATAGTAGAAGGAAATAGTTAAGAAAGGGTTTAGAGGGGAAATCCATAGACAAGTTCGTTTAAAAGAGTAATTATTACTCTGCTGTTTTAAAGAGTGCAAAATCTCGATTTGGTTGCAACAGGGTTGTTTGATTTATTCCTTTAACTGATACTCTTCCTCATTTCTATGTTGGTTTGTTTGTTTTTTTTTTTAATTTCACATGCTTTTCAGAGGTGCTACTGTCAAAAATATTAGCTGATTAGCTACAGCAAAAGAGCAATTTTACATTTTCTTGGTGGCAAAAAGCATGAAAGAAGTGCCTGATGCCTCTATGCCTCAATCTCTCCTGGTAAGATCAATTAGTGGGAATCCAAGGTTTCTAATATGAGAAGGAAAGTCTGGAACAAGGGAGACTTCCTCTAAGAAGAGGAGAAGGTTAGAGAAGATTTAAAGAGATAGGATATACTTAGGTTCATGGGACTTGATGGGGTGTACCCCCAAATCCTGGGTGAGCTGGTCAGTGTTTTTCATAGGACACTCCTGAGATACACAAAGGACAAGGATGTGACTGGAAAGGTCAGCTCGGACTTGTGAAGGAGGAATCCCCCTTAGCCCCTCATAGGTTTCTATGTTGAGTTGACCAACTCAGGGAATGACAGAGAACAGTAGATGTTGCTTACACTGTCATTAATCACCACCACGTTGAATCTGGCAATCAGTTTTCAGTCTACCTCACTATCCACCTATGGGGCTAGAAAAGCAAAAAAAGGTGGGCTAAGGAGAATCTTCATCTTTTATTGGATATCAGGGAAAACATGATGATAAAGGATGAGGAAAGGACTGATGTACTCAACACCTCAGCTGCCTCAGTCTTTCAAAGTAAGGCCAGTTGTCATCAAGTTACCCAGCCCCTCAGCTGAAAGAGATGGGGAGAGGAATGAAGTCCCCATAATCCAAGAGACAATGGTGAGTGACCTCATGTGCCACTTAGACCACAGATGTTCATGGGATTCACCCAAAAGTACTGGCAGAAGAGCTCACCAAAGCACTTTCAGTCATTTATCTGCAGACCTGGAGGGAGGTCTCCAGTGACTGGAAGTTGTATCTGACATCCATCTACAGGAATGGCTAGAAGGATGATTCAGGGAATTACAGGCCTTCATCACTACAGTGCTACTTTGACCTGGGTGCAGGAAAGGTCATGGGGCAGAACCCCTTGAGAGCCATCAGGCAAAAAGTACAGGACAGCCAGTGGGTCATGGTTTCAACAGCATTTTAACACCATTTTCTGCAGCATTGTCCTGGAGAAACTGGATGTCCATGCCATGGGCAGGTACACTTTGAATACAATGGAGGCTGGATGGCTAGGCCTGGAGAGTGTTGGAGCAAAACAGGTGGCAAATGAGGCACCCCAGGGCTCAGTACTGGGTCCAATCCTGTTCAATATCTTTAGCAACAATCTGGACAAAGGGATAAAGTGTATCCTCAGTAAGTTTGCAGACAACACCCAATTGGGTGGGAGTGCTGGAGGGTAGAAGGGCTCTGTGGAACGGTCTGCACATATTGGATCTGTGGGCTGACGACAAGAGCATGAGGTTCGACAAGGTGTCGAGCTCTGCCCTTGGGTCAGAACAACCCCATGCAGCACTACAGACTGGAGGAGGAGTGGCTTGAATGCTGCTCAGTAGAAAGAGACTTGGTCGTAGTGTTGACAGCCAGCTGATATGAGCCAGCGGTGTGCCCAAGAGACCTACAAAGCCAACAGCATCCTGGTTTGTATCAGCAATTGTGTGGCCAGCAGGATTTATGAGTGATCATTCCCCTGTACTGGGCACTGGTGAGGCTGTACCTGGAGTGTTGTGTTCATTTTTGGACCCCTCACTTCAGAAAGGACAATGAAGTGCTGGAGCATGTCCAGAGAAAGACAATGGAGCTCATGAAGGGTCTTATGAAACACAAATCTTACAAGGAACAGCTGAAGGAAGAGGAGTTATTTAGTCTCAAAAAGAAGACTCGAGGACTCTGTACAGTTACCTGAAGGGAGGTTGTAATGAGGTGGATGTTGCTCATTTTTCTCAAGTACCAAGTGACAAGATAAGAGAAAATACTCTCGAGTTGTTCCAGATGAGGTTTAGATTAGATATTGGGAAAAGTTTTTTAACAGAAAGAGTTGTAAAGCATTGGAACAGACTTCCCAGAGAAGTGGTCACTATCTCATAAAATGTTTAAAAAATGTGTGGGTATGGCACTTAAAGAAATCATAGTGCTAGGTTGATTATTGGATTTGATGATCTTAGAGGTTTTTCCAACCTTAATGAGTCTATGACCCTATGATTTGAAGTCCATCTCCTTGCCAAGAACATTGATTTACAGGAAGCAATGAAGGGAAATCTCTGTCACATTACAGAGAGAAAAACACATCCTTCACTAAGTCATTTGATAAGGGATTCTTCTGAAGACACTCTTGATCTACCATTTTCATCAGTTAGGTCTATACTGAGATTTATTATAAACTTTGAAAGATAGCATAATTAATCTAAGCAACAATAGGAGGAACCTGAGAGTTGACCCACAGCTGCATTATTGTCCCTGCAAGTACAAATGCAATTGTTGTGGTGTTTCACTCAGACTCTTTTGCTGGTTATTAGGGGCAGTGCCCTTTTAAGAAGATGTAACCAATTTCCTAAGCTGTGCTGTAATAACTGCAATAAAGGAAGGCAATACAAAGATTTTAGTCATGGAGAACTAGCTAAAACTTTTAATTTCACAAGGACTCTGATCATGCGATTTCTGTTTGAGATGGGCCCACTAGAATCCTTCATTCTCACAAGGCTCTGCTACAGGGCACTCTGTGCAAGTACCAGAGAACTTCGTATTCGAAAAATAAATCTTGTTCGTATCCTATACCTTTGCTTCATTTTGCTGTAGCATTTGATACCATTTCAAAAAAGATGACTAAGTAAAGAAGTAGTGTCATGGTTTGGCGCTGGCCCAATGCCAGTGCCCCCATGAAAACCTATTCTCCCTGGTATCTGCTGTGAGATGTGATCAGAGACAGAGCAAAGCAGGCCTCTACTTATGAATAGGAAAAAAACTTTATTATCATACAATTATAAAATGAACACACAGAGCAAAATGGAAACCTTTCAAACATTTCTCCTCCCCCCACTCAATTTCCCACAGAATAACACAAAACCTTAGATCTTTATCCAGTCCATCACCCTTCAAATAATCAACTCAGTCCATCTCCACCCTTCCGACAATCGCCTCTCATTTCATCAAGGAGAGAAGAGTCCCCTTGCGCCACAGGTTTCCCCTGGAAACACAGCCGAGTCCAGCTGTGTTTCCCCGTCACTCAGCAACCACCTTCGTGACTTCTTCCTTCCATGTTCAGTGCTCTCACCACTGCACATGGACCAGAGCTGCTTTTAGGGTTTCCCCTTTCAAGGATGCTTCGCCCAGTTCCAGGAGAAAACGACAGTCTCTCACCTTTTTTCGGGACACTAGTCCCCCCCAATATTTCACCCCCTGGGGCCGAGGGGTCTCACCATCACCTCATCACCCGTCGTCTCCGCTCACATCGCTCCTTTGGCACCAAGCCACCGCCTCCCCCTAAAATGCAGTCTCTGTATTACAGGAAAGGTTCTGTCCATGGCTATACAAGAAAAGTCCAGCCAAAAGCCACTCCATCATCTCCTCCACCTGGGATTTTCTCAACTTCTCTCAGTCATTCTTCAACCTTCACAGCTTTCATCACACTTGCGTATTTCCTCTTATTTTATTTCCGTCTCTCTCCTCTTTCAACTCCCAGAGGATCAGCATTTGCAAGGTTTCCATCGTCCCACAGAAGGGTTAAAATCACAGTCTCTACTCATCCCAAACTCCCACGCTGGCTCCGCCGGCCGGGCACTCTTCCCTTGCCACCCCCCCTTCTCTTCCTCGGCCAGGCCAGTGCTATCGAATTCCAAGGTAGCACTGGCACCTCTCTCTCTCTCCCCTGAGGAGGGGGGGCTGCCCGCTGCCTCTCCGAGTTCTTCCACCCTTCCACCTCCGTGGGGAACTCACTCTTATCCAAGGCATCGCCTCCCGTCTCTGCCCAAGGCTCCGGCCTACCTCCCTCGGCCTCGTGGCTTCTCCTCCCCCACCCAGCCCGCAGCTGGGCAGGGGAGGTCTGACCTCTCCATCCACCGGAACCAAGAGAGAGTTCTCCTGGGAGTTCCTCGCTTTTAACCCCTGTGTTCTCAGAGGCATATCCATATCCTCAATGGTCAAACCAGGTGCCAATATCCACATCCGAGCACCTATTGGTTTGACCACCACCACCTCCCAAAAACTCACTTCCTCTCAAACCATGACAAGTAGATAATTACATTGTTGCAGAATTCAATAACCATACTGTATTTCAAAGACGAAATGTTAAACCCATCTTGATACACAGTGGTGCAAAGAAAATGGCTGAAACCAGGCTTTGTTCATGAATTTATTAGAATATTTAACAGCCTTAAAGGACTGAATGCTTCACCATCTGGCAAAATTTGTTGTCTTTTTTGGTACATAATATTCCTGCTCCTGCTCCAGTAGGTGTTTTTCTACATCTACACTCTTCTACTGTAGTATTGTGTTGCCTACACATCAAGGAAGGAAATAGATTTCAAAGCATATGCAGATCCACTGTCCAAACAAAGAGATTATTGCATTGGTCAAAGAGGAACTGGTAAAATTACTGCATGAAAGAGCAAGAAAAAGCAGGATCATTAATGTAGGAATAGTGTGCAATAATAATTTGCCCATTTACTTATATTCTCTTTCTGTATTGGTTTAGGAAAACGACACTTGAACTGTTTAAATTAATTTTTATGTGTTCTATGTGATAAGAAGGATTATTTTACATAGATATACTAAATTTCTAAGCAATGAAAATAGTATTATTAAATAGTGTCACACAAGGGACTCTGGCCCAATTCTGACAGCCCTAGCACAACCCTATACCAGGGACAATCCCACTACTTAACTTCACCTGTTCTTGTCGTGAAGTTGTGTGATAGTCGCTTCCCAAGTGATAAAGAACTGATAAGTTGTCTTTTTAAAATTTAACTCTATTACTGAAAATAAGTAATATGGGTCTCCTTATGGGTCACTTTTGCATTTTAAACACACATATATGTGAATTAATGTATTTACTTAAGTGTGACGATAATGTAATTTCCATAAGCTTTAGTTTTTAGTAAATTACATTTATTTCATCTACATTCTGATGTACCAATTAGGAATTTCAAATATTTGATAGAAAAAACAAACCCAACTTGTACACCACTGAAAACAGTTTGAAAAGAATTCAAGAACAGAGAAAAAAATAGCTTAAAGAAAATGCAAAGAAAACAAATAAATTCTTTGGCTGATTATTGTTTTCAAATGTCATTAAGACTAAAACCATGAATTGCACAGAATGAGCTCCACTGCTTAAATCATGACTGGACTATATTGATCCCATACAGAGAATCAACTAAGGTTCATAAAGAATTTCTTGGTTATGTCACTGTATCTAGAGTATCCTGCAGAGTATAATTTCATTATGTGAAAAACAGAAAAGCCACTGTTAAGGTTTTAAAGCTTCTTTTCTACAAAGCTGAAAAATTTCATTTTCATGAACTGCTGCTACTTGTGCAGAAGAGCACCTGGACAACATTCTCTTGATTCCAGCTACATAGATCCAGAATAAATTAGTTTCCCACCATGGTCTTTTTCTAGGAATCAGTTTTTTTTCCCTTGCACATGCATTGGACCAATTTGCTCTCTCTAGGAGCTAGAATTTTCTATCTCACAAAGAAAAAAATCACTGATTTAATAACTTGTCAATTAAAGAGTATATTAATTAGAGAAGGCTGCAGGGTGACCTTACTTGGACTTAAACTCCCACTCACTACAAAATTTATTTGAAAAAGGCTACGCTGTCTGACTTTCTAACATGGAAAAAAGTGCAAAACACTGTTCAACAGTTTTGGAATTGATTGGTTACTGTAAGATTCTCAGGTCCTTAGTTAAATCTGACACCTAAGAAACACAGACCCTTGACATCTTTGTTTGGATCCAAATAAGTTCAAGCAAGTAAAAATTATGAATTTAGGTAGCGTATTACATCATTGGTTGTGATTTGCCTTCACAATATAGAAGAAACCAAATCACGTCTGTCATCCCCAGTGATAAACTCCAAGTATGTGTCTTCCTGACTGCACTATCTACTCCAGCTCAGAAAATAAACAGAGACAAGATTATGTCAGCAGAAGCAGTGCTGCCAGTAGCTGCATAATCACAGTCATCAGAGGGAAAACCATGAGGATAAATTGTAATAACAATGAGAGATGGGAGAGAAATGGAACAATTTGGTTTGAATTGAAGGGGGAAGTAGAAATATATAGATTTCCAGGGAGGAACTTCAGAGCGGTCTCAGCATGAGGACATGAATATATGAATAGTCCTGAGATTGCTGGGTACTAACAAAATATGACAGAAGAAATATCCCACTACATACACCCAATTTTACACCCTGTCCTACAGCAACAATGATGCAGCCAAAATCAGATAATTACAGAATCATTAAGGTAGGAAAAGACTTCCAAGGTCATCGAGTTCAGCCTTTGACCAAATACCACTATGTCAACTAAGCCATGGACCTGAATGCCATGTTCCATAGGTTCTTGACCACTTCCAGGGATGGTGACTTCATCATGTCTCTGGGCAGTCCATTCTGATATTTGACCACCCTTTCAGTGAAGGAATTCTTTCGGCTGTCCAACCTGAACCTCCCGTGGTACAGCTTGAGCCTGTGCCCTCCTATTCTGTCACTGGTACCTGGGGGAAGAAGCCAATGCCCACCTGGCTACAGCCTCCTTTCAGGTAGTTGTACAGAGCAGCAATGTCTCCCCCAAGCCCCCTTTCCTCCGGGCTGAACAACAGCAGCTCCCTCAGCTGCTTCTCACAGGACTTGTGCTCCAGACCCTTCCCCAGCTCCATTGCCCTTCTCTGGACTCACTTCCCCACCTCAAAGTCTTTCTTGTGAGGGGCCTAAAACTGGACACAGGACTCGACGTGTGGCCTCACCAGTGCCAAGTACAGGGGGACAGTCACTGCCCTGGTCCTGCTGGCCACACTATTGCTGGTAGTGGCAAAGATGCCACTGGCCTTCGTGGCTACCTGGGCACAGCTAGTTCATCTTCAGCCACCGTCAACCAGCACTTCCAGGTCATTTTCTGCTGAGCAGCTTTCTTGTTATTCATCCACTCTGTCCCCAGCCTGTGGCACTGCCTCGGGCTGTTGCAAGCTCAGGACCCTGCACTTTGCCCTGTTGAGCCCCATACTGTTGACCTGGGCCCATCTATCCAGCCTGTCCAGATCCCCCTGTAGAGTTTTCCTGCCCTTCAGCAGATCAACACTGTGACCAAAACTGTTGTCATCTCCAAATTGCCTGAGGAATAGCTTGAACCCCTCATGTAGATCACTGACAAAAATATTGAAGAGACCTGGCCCCAACACTGAGCCCCCAGGAGCACTACTAGCACCCAGTTGCCAGCTGGATGTAACTCTGTTCACCTTCACTCTCTGGGACCAGCCATCTAGCTAGTTTTTAACCCAGTGAACAGAGCACCTGTTCAATGAATGTTTGGCTGTTCAATGAATGTTTGGCTAGGCAGATTTTTGGTGTGAATCAAAATGGAAGAATGTATTTTAGAGTGTTCCTTTTGCTTGCAGTTCAGGCTATCATATCTCAGTACCAGAACAGATATGAAGCACTGTAATAATTCACTTTTCATTGCTCAATTTGAATGAAGCAGTGTACCCAGCTTGTGGTCACTGATGCAGAATCAAATCCTATGCTGAATTAAATTGTAAGGCTGAATGGTTTCCGGTGTGCACCCTTTACAAACCACACTCAGCCATAATTTTGCTTTATTATAATGCAACTGGTATGAACTGTTTGCAAGTGATCAGGGTTCTGGTGAAAAAAACAAACAAACAAAACCTTGGGGACAATTCAAGAGAAAAATAACCAGTGTTGTTCTGCATTTGCCTAAATATTTACAGAATATGCCTGCTGTGAAAATATGTGTTTAATGTATGGAGTATTCTTTTATAAAGGCCTCTTTTGGGTGTAAAGCACGTAAGAAAACAATAGTTATTCAAAGCCAAAAGTAAACAGACACATACAAATAGTGTTCTCAACTTTTCCTCTGCTTCTGAGACAAATTCTATTGTCAGCTACAATAATACAAGCAAGCCTGAATAAAATTGTCAGGTTTAGCATATTTGCTGTGTGTATTTACCCACAGAATTCTGCATACATATAAAACACAGAATTTATCTCTTTATTTATTGTAAGGCAGTAATTTGGGCCGGGGAGGTTGGGAGAGCAGTTTTATATGAGTTCATTTCAATACTTGAAAATTGAAACTGAGATGACTTTAGTTAATAGAAACCAGAGTAAACGACAAGAATAGAAAGATCAGGTGGCACTTTTCAAAAAGTTAGTCTGTTCAGGCCTTTTTAGAATCTGTAACATTTGACAGTCCTCAAAGATTTCAAAAAGGCAGAGATATCAGGGCTTGTAATATTAGAAGCATGCATTGAGAACATGACAGAAAAAATAACTGTATCTACATGGAATTATGCACAGCTAGTGCACTTGTGTGCACATCATTTGTGCATCCATCTTAATGGTAACATCATGACTGTGCAAGCAGAAGCATGCTGAAGCATGCAGCAAAATATTTCTCCACAGCCCCTGTCAAATCACTCATACGAGATAGAAAAAAACGCTGGACTTTTTTTTTTTTTTTTTTTTTTTTTTTGCAGTAGCGAGGACAAGTTTGAACTTACACTGATTCTCTACACTTAAACACTGTTTAACACTGTTGTGTTAAACAGTGCACCTGGCAGTTAAATGAGTTGGTTTACTCTAACAAGCTGTGTGTCAGCACAGTACAGAGAGCAGCATGTATGACATATCCTGAATAGAAAGCAAGGCCTTTACCATCCAAAATCCTTTCACTTGAGACATGTGAGAAGAGACCAACGCCCATCTTGCTACAACCTCCTTTCCAGCAGTTGTAGAGTGCAATGAGCTTCCCCCCAGTCCTCCTTTCCTCCAGGGTAAACAACCCCAGCTCCCTCAGCAGGTCTTCACAAGACTCATGTCCAGACAACTGCTCCATTGACCTTCCCTGGACTCACTCCAGCACTTCAATGACCTTTTGGAGTGAGGGGCCCAGAAATGAAGACAGGACTTGAGGCGTGGCCTTACCAGTGCCAAGTACAGGGGGTCAGCCAGTGTCCTGATCCTGCTGGACATACTACTGCTGATACAGGCCAGGATGCCATTGGCCTCCTTGGCCACCTGGCCACACAGCTGGCTCCTACACAGCTGGCTGCCAACCAGCACCCTTCGGGTCTCTTTCTGCCAAGCAGCTCTCAAGCCACTCTTCTCCCAGACTGTAGCACTGTTGCGATCTGTGGCAGTGTGTTTTTATGAGTTTTGCAGTTATTTTATTGTAAAAGTTAGTTATTCAATGTTAATATGGTTCAGTGCATGTACCGCCATTTTATCCCCTCATGATGGTTTCTCCCAAGTTATTTACTCCTGAGTTTTCCGGCCACTTGGCTGTCACTCAGAGCGCCCATCTCCCTGTTCCTCCCCTCCTTTCCTCGTATGGCCCTGTCAACCCAAGCTGTGCTACCCCCCTCTCCTGTCTGTCAACCCAGATCCACCCATTTTATTCCAGAATGTTCTGTGTCAATCACCCTGGTTCTAAGAGCTGATTTGTCCTTAAGGCTTCTCCCCTCCCCTGTGCTAACTCTATTGGTTTTGTCAGGTTTCATACTCCTCCCCAAGGGTTTCCCCATTGGTTGTGTAATGTTCCCACCCCTTGGAGTGGCTCCCTTTAAAAGCCCTAGGCGGACCCCTTTTCTTTGTCACTCATCTCTGGCATAAATGCTCTTTGGACTGCAGGTGAGTGTTCTCCCTTTCAATCCTGTGTGTGGGTATCCTCGTGGTCACCTGCTGCAGCATCACCCACACCCCTGCACTCGCTGCCACCCAAGAAGCCTCGGCAGAGTCTCAGGGGCAGCCTCTCTCATGTGTGCCTCTGGTCGCTCAGGGAGCTTGCTAGCTGGCATTCCACCACTCCTTGGACTGCACGAGAACCACAGTGATAAAAGTGTAGTACCTGGCATTCAGGCTTGTTGAACCTTACGAAATTTATGGTCTTGGCCCATTGATGCAGCCTGCCCAGATGCCTCTGTAGAGCTTTCTTGTCCTCACCAGGTCAACGCTACCCAATTTAGTGTTGTCTAAGAACCTGCTGAAGAGCTGTTAAACCCCCTTGCCCAGGTTATTGATGAAGATTTGAAATGGGACTGGAACAATACTGTGCTCTGGGGAACCTCCCTAGTGGCTGACTTCCAACTGGTTTTAGCTGTGTTCACCACCACTCTCTGGGCCCAGCCATCCTGTCAGCTTTTTAATCCATGAAGACATGCATCCATTCGCACCACAAACACCCAGTTTCTCTAGGTGAATGCTGTTAAAAGTGGTATCAGGAACTTTGCTAGGTAGAGTGTGGGTAGAATAGGATATTTCTAGGCAGGCATACCAGTACTGTGTTTAGGTATGCACATCCACAATGTTTCCGTCATCTCTTAAGTGTGTCACTTTGTCTTAGATGGAGTTCAGGTTGGTCAAGCAGGACCTGCCTCCCATGAACCTGTTTTGGCTGTGCCTGAACCACTGGTTGTCCTGTATGCACTACATGACTGCACTCAAGATAAACTTCTCAGTGACCTCCCCCAGCACTGATGTAATTCTGAAAGGCCTGTATATCCCTGTATGTCCTTCCAGTCAATCTTGTAAATGGGCATTACATTGGTAATTTCCAGTCAACTGGGACTTCTCCAGCTAACCAGAACTGGTGGTAAATAATTGAACATAATGTTAGAGTAGGGGAAAAAATTCACTGCTTTTTTATGCAACTACATTTTTTCCAAAGGACTCAGTTGGAGATTATTACAGTCATTAGGTTCTTCTTCATGACCCTGTGTCAATAAAAGAGAGGCTGGATATACTGCTTACAAATAAATGGAAATTTTAAATATATATAATTAATAAAATATGGGGGGGGGGGGGGGGGGTATGTGTAGATTATTCTCAGAAAACATTGAGTGGTAGAATTTGCAATACCAAGCTAATGAAATCTATGATATTACTTTGCTTCTCCTGATTGCTTATAAATAAGCAGTCAAATGTTCCCATATTATTCAGTGTGAGCTGTTAGTCTTCAAGCTGGGATAAATTGGTGATACTTTGTTTTCTTTGAAGATTATTTTCTAACAAGTGACCTAACATTGAAGAAGGCAGAAATATAAATGCGCTGCATCTGATGCAATTCAGACATTCCTAGCTATGTCAGAAGAAATACATGCAACAATATGTATGGAAATTTTCAGAAATGTTTGATTCACACTGAAAATGACTGGTCTGAAAAGCACTGAAAGCAGAAGAGGAAATTGCTGTAAACTAATGTGAAAGCAGATCGAGGAACAGAATTTTATATCCTTTTCTTTATTGTGACAAAGACTCCAAGTTATGACAGACACATCAGTAACTCTTGGAACTAATACTATTTCCAGAAGTTGTGCAGATGAAAAAAAAATTATTGTCTTTGAAAACATAAAAAAAATAAATTGAAAGGAACAGCAACTGTATTTAGTCTAATGTTTTTATACTGTTTCATTAAGATGGTCTCATTTTTGTAATAAAAATGAATACTGAACCTACTACAATGTTGTATGAACACTAGTATAATAAATGATGAAATATTGAAATGTCAAAATCCATGATCTCTGGTTGCTGACACTCATGGATTCAATAACCCACATTCCAAAGTATGCCATTTGACTATTTACTCCCAGATAACTTTAAAATTGAGAAATGGTGGGATTTGACATTTTTTTCTTGTTAAAACCATGACAATCCATGTGGCATGAAATGAAGGATAATCCTTAGTAACTGTTCAGAATGAGATATTGTACCATGCTAAATCATTTCACTCAGTATTTCAGAAGAGAAGTTTCCATTATGAGCTTCTTCTGTCCCTTATATTAGCAAGTAGGCATCTCATGATTCAGATCTTTCCCATGTTTTAACCAGGAGAAAAATTTCCATTGGGATCCTAAGATTCAAGGCCAATATTGCTGTTTTGGTTCTGTAATAATATACTTCGGGACGTACCAAAAAACATAAAAACAAAACCAGACAATACCTCTCACTTATTAATTGCTTTCTTGACAGAAACAGGCTTACAAAACCATTATATCCACAGAGAAAGCTTGTTCAGACTTTACAAAATGACCAGCTAATTCTGATCCTTCCTGTAGTTTTGTGGATTTCTTTTAATGATTATTTAGGAATAGAAATGCTGCACAAAAGCGTTCTTTTTATTAGCATTTTTGGTCATGCTCTGTGTGTAAAACAGTATTTGTATTCATTTTTTGTTGCCAAAGTTTAATCCTAACTGGTTTCTGCCATTATTATGTATGTGACAATGTGACAAAATTACATTATTATGTAACTGACAATGCAGAGTCAGGGATCAGCAGAAGGAATTTTCGATTAATTAAAAAAAGACTCCATGGAAATATTCACTTAATGGTGGTAAAATTCATTTTCAACTGTATACAATGTTATCTTAAAAACTACAAAGTAATAAATTTGGAGAGGAAGTAATTCTTACAATTTGTTGGTCTGTTAAACTGATAATACATTGAGAATCTGACTTGTAAAGTGGCTTATTTTATGGTGCAGTGAACTGATGATTCTAGAATACTTAAAGCTGACCCAGAATTAATCATGTTGAACTACTGCAGGGTTACAAATCTGACATTGCTAATTAAAGTGAAGTATTTTTCTCCACTTGCATGTTTGCTACTGTTGGCAAAAGGTTTTGCCTGCCTTTCACTTCTGAATGGCTGAATAAAGTTTTGGTAGGTCTCCTGTAATCTGCCTTAATGGGCAATTCTATACGTCTTTTAAAAAGAAAAGAATAATGGGAAAGCTGAAATTTTATGTATTTTGACCAATACTGTAAAGAGATGCACATTTCTTTGTCCCTAGAAGCTGAATTGTGTTAGGTGGTGACTCTTTCTCCTGCCTGAAATAATGTTTATTTCAAGCATCTGCACAGGATGGACCAGAACCTGACCCTTCTGTACAATTTCAACAACTTGTTGTGAAATGTGCACTCCAGTGGAAGTGAACTACATGGGGATGTAGAGTATTTTCATCTTTTGTGAGATTTGTGAAAAATGAATCCACACTGTGGCAATGTGATTTGGAAGTTTATAAGGATTGTTTGCAAATGTGTTTGGTTTTCAGGCCTTGCACAAGGAACCTTGTTGAAGATACTTCTTTCAGGGCTTGATTGTCTGAAATGACTGTGACAATTTAGTTTAGCAGTTTAAAGGTGTTTCTGCAGTCCAGCAGACTTGCATTTCCTTAGTTTGTTTCTTTGATTTATTTCTATAACTGTTGCCCCATGATGTAAGAGGAAGTGATGTTATCTACTCCCTTCCACCTTTAACTGAACTACCAGAATTTCTCTCACTCATCTGTCACATACATAAAAAAAAAAGAAAAAAGAAAAAAGGAAAGCATTTATCCACAATATTTTCATATCCTTAATACATTATAATATTTTCCACCAGTCTCTAGAAATTCTGTCAGTACACCTATAAATCTTGAAGTGTAAGGATGTTGCTATGGAGATGCAAACAAAAAATTGTCCACTACATATGCAAGGTAATAATGCTGGCCCTGTAGTGTAAAAAAAGTTTGAATCCTTTACTCACAGTAGCATAAGCATTGACATCAAGAAATTTCAGGGCAAATCAACATGAATATCTGACACATAAAAAAAAAGTTATCTGCTACTAAGGTGGGAGATGTCAGGCAAGTTACACCCCAGTTTCTACATTGCCATTACAGGTTCAGTGACACTTGTTTAGCTTTATGGATTCAAGAATAGAATTAAACACTCAAAGTAGAATGAATACATGAGAAAATTTATAACAGGAATATTTAGCTACTGCAGTTCTTCTGTCCAAAGGTGGTGTTGCACAATTCAGTATATACAAATACAAGTACAGAAAAGGAAAGCCAACTGGGCAACGTACACAAACCTTTGTATTACTGTAATAGCTACTGACACAACCCTTCATTCTTCAAGAAGGAGATGTAACCCTTGTACTTTTTGGGCTGATATGAAATAGTAAATTGCTACTACTTCAGTGCTCCAGATTTGTTTCTAGATTTTGTGACACCAACGCTCCTTTTCAAATACATATGTAGTAGTGACAAGTCACAATTTTCAAAAACTTGTGAGGACCTGTTAAACTAGACTGCACTATTATTTTCCAAATGTATTTTAACTCAAGTATGTAACTTACAGACAAAAAGAAAGTTTTTTTTCTAGAAAGTTTTTCTAGACAAAAAATTTGATCTTTTATCATATTGAGTGTAGGAAAAAGTATAGCTCTGAACAAAGCACCGTCAGTGCTTATGAGATCCACAGGAATGACCGCGCTCTACAACTTCCTGAAAAGAGATTGTAGCCAGGTGGGCGTCAGTCTCTCCTGCTGGACAGCAAGTGGCAGACAAGGAGACAGTTTTAATCTTCCCCAGGGAAGTTTTAAATTACAGATTTGGAGGAGTTTCTTCACAGAAGGGGTGCTTAGATATTGGAATGGACTGCTCAGGGAGGTGACAGAGTCACTGTCCCAGGAGATGTTTAAGGAAACACTGGACGTGGCACCTGGTGCCATGGTCTGGTAGATGTGGTGGTGTATAGTCACAGGTTGGACTTGATGATCCCAGAAGTCTTGCCCAGCCTATAATTATATTATATATAATATAATACACATTATTATATTTCTTTTTTAGCCTCAAAAATAAGCACACTACTTTAAAGTGTACTGTTTCCGATATAGTTTCTCCACAAACTTCCAAAATAGTTCTGCTATTCAGGAATATTCACACAATTCTAGAAAACAGAGCTCCATTGCTCTGTTGCTCATGGAAACTGGTTAAGCTAAAAAACCTAGTTCTTCCAAGTTCTTATCTCTTATTACTCAAATAGAAAGAAAAATAGAAGATAACACTTTGATTTTATCCAGAATAATAGGTCAGCAATGACAATCTCAAACAGCTACACAGGCATAGTTTTGCTACATGTGAATTTAAACAAAGACAAAAAAAAAAAAGAAGAATATTGACTTAACTGCCAGTTTTGATTGATATCCATGGTCACTGAATACTTAATCACAAGAGTCTAAAACAAATGCAGTTAGAATTTGTGTGAGACAGAACCTACCAAAAGTAATTTTCTTTCCTCTGTATTCTAGACTGGTTGCAAAAAGAAAAAGTACCTCAAGGTCTAAAGATCACAACTTAGGAAAATTTTGAAAATCCTCTTGTCATCCTTACAAAAGCTCTCAACAACTAGAAGCAGTTGATATGGGAAAAAAAAAAAAAAAAAAAAAAAAGCTACAAAAACAGGGCTGCCAAAGAAATTCAAGTATGTTCAAGCGGTCAAGCAATTTTCATAAACTACCAGGTTTCCAATCAAGAATTCAGAAATTACGGAGAAAAGAATTCCACTGGGCCAATTTAACTTCCAGACCTCCTCTATCTAGTCTTTTATTCTGCAGTTGCATTCTTGTGCACATCGATTTTCTGGAACAGTTCTGCAGGAACATTAGAAGAGAGCACAAAGGAAGAAACTCTCAATGAAGTCTTGCTCGAATGCTTGTGGCTTTGGGTGGTTGCTGATTTTTTTGGAAGGTTTTGTTTATTTTTTGAAGCTGGACAAATGGCATTCTCAATTGAAGCCTCATAACAAAATGAGGGGGAAAACCCATTGAGAAAGGTTCTCAGCCCTATCACTCTCATAAGGAAAAGCACTGTTTACCAACTGTCTACTGGCACTTACAATCCAGAGGATTTGCCAAATGAACTTCAACATCAAATTCAGAGTTGTGTTTGCGGATGAATTAGCTAAAAATAATGGTAGATATAACAAATAATATGTGGATTTCATATGAAATCCACATGTTTTCCAAGCATGTTCTCTGTTTTTAACTTATGTTCTCCGTGGGGGAGCAAGATATCCAGAAAAGAAAGTGTGTTTCAGCAGCAGTAGGATACTATGTAATTGTTGATATGAAACCTAAATAAGAAAGAGAGAGATTTCTATGCAGAATTTGAGTTATTACAGGCAGATAAAATATTTCAAAAACTCCTTTAGTACATATTTCAGTTATATGTGTTTAACAAATCACTTTTAATCTTTTTAGACAATTTAATAGCAACTTGAAGGCTAACCTAATCTGCCCTTACGGTGGTTGTCTGGGCAACAAACAGTTTTTTATGCTTCTTGGCAACAGATCCCTTCACAATAGTGTACTTGTGTGAAAGACTGTGCAAGAATAACTTAATTAATACCATAAGATATTGATTGTTTTCTAGATGAATTTTTCTCAGGAAAGAAGTCTGGGGCTTGTTGTGAATTTTTTGCCTGTTTCTTGTTTTGGTTTTTCTGTTTCTTTTTCTGTTTCTGTTTCATCAAAGAGCATATACAACAGGTTTTAAAATATCTGTAGGAAAATCCACAACATTGAAATATTTAATATTTATTCTTTTCAGATACTTAAAGGTCTTTAAGATCTATGTTATCCTAGTAAAGTTATCTACGCACCTGCATTTCATCTTGGAGAGTGGTTGATGATATTGCACTTAATTACCCAATACCAAAGAGTCTTGATAATGTATTCAGTGCTCTATATATTTTTCTTCAGGTAAATAATGCAGATATATTCTCTAGATCATATCATTCACTTACAAAACTACAGTGTTGTAAATGAATTATATTTTCCCCACAACATTATAGTTAAGATACCTGTCTAAGATGGAAGAGAAAGACTAAGAACAGCAAGGCCTTATTTCCACTGAAGAGCATTAAATCCATTTCTTTGAGTTCCAAAAGATAGTGTTTCTTAATCCTTCCTTCCAGAAATGCTCCATTTTGTACAAAACACCTGTGCACTTTGGGGCTGCTACAGGGATATGGTGGCATTTTCTGTCACTCTTGTCTGACTGCAAGTTTTTTTGTTATTCTTATGCCATCTCTTTCTTTGATCTGACTAATATTTCATTATTCATGTTGATTATTCCTTGAAGCTCATGAAGCTGTAACAGCCTCAGAACCTTAATTAATGGAGGAGCTACAACTGGAAATTGAAGTCTCTCTCCAGGAATAATGTACAGTAGTTAAAGTTTAAGCAAGTCACCTAAAGTGTCAGCCCCTGATGTGTGGGAAGGTGTTAAAAAATTAGGTGAAAAAGCACAGAATAATAGACCACGGCCCAAGTTTAGCATATTCCATTAAACTGATATCTCACTTATTCTGAGTACAAATCTCAAGAAGCATGAGGACCCTGTACCAAATAAGCAATAAATGAAACCAAAGATGCACCTGAATTAGAAGAATTTTTTTCAAATTATTATGTTTGATGTATAATTGAAATATAAGTGTATCCAGAATTATATCCTGTCCCAACATAGCTTATATTGACATTCAAAATGGTAGGGTCTGAATAAAAAATCAAACAAAGAATAAAGAAACCCAAAAAAAAATCCCACCAGCAAAACCCCACCAAATAACAACAAAGATCATTCAAAAAAGTAGGAATGTAAGATGAAAAATTCAGACTATATGAAAGTCATGGAAAATATGCAGGATTTCTGTGGATAAATCTCCAAAAGATAATGTTTCAAAACCAATGAATATATTTTAAAGCAGTAAACAAGAATACAAAAAGTAACAGAAAATGACAGTTTTGCTGTTAAACTGAATACCTGAGTGACTTTTTTTGCCATGGTTTTTCTTCTAGTCTTCTTTTATGCTTTCTTTAGCTCATCATGGCTCTGGCAGATACCTGATGAGGGAGGCAGCACACTCAGCCACTCACACACATCAACCAGGAGAGCACCACTGCCCTCATCACCACAACCTAGAAGCAAAGTGCCTTTATTTCTCCTCATTAGTGGTAGCAGGAGGTTGAATGTGCCTGATACAATTGGTTTCTACCCCTAGTGATTTCTTCTTTGAATAGGGTGGGTTGCACGCTTCCATTCACAACCATTGGTACACAATGTGCAGTAACCCAGAGCCACTCAACACCAGTATGAACCTTGTACATGGGCACAGGAAGGAGGTCACTCACTCACTACAGTGAGTACCTTCCAGCTCTGACTCTCTGGTGTCATGCAGAACTAAATTGTCATTCACAGGCTTGACCACCATGGGACTAATTATAAATGAGATGACTCATCTTGATCAGCTGCTGTGTAATAAGGATAAAAATAGGCCCACTGGTATTACAGTGATAACAAGCTGATGCAACAACAGCTCTCTGGAATTATTTCATCTGCTAAAATAAGAGGAAACAAAAATGTCATCTTAAAAAAATGGCATGAAAATGTTTTTTTAACTCATGAATTATAATAGTTTTCTCAATATTTCTCAATGGAAATACTAGAAAAAGGCGTTTGAGTTCAAAGACAGACCACTTATCTGTGTAGCCTAAAAGGGAAAATTGCATGATAGGTGGATGCTCATGCACAAGGCTTCTGCATGTCAATTCATGTATGTACACCTTAAATTATAAACAAGTGTTCATCACTAGATACGTATTTTAGAAAGTGTTCACAATAAAAGAGAATTTCCTCTTGCTGTGCATTTTTAAAGTGAACTAGTTAGTGTTTGAACATAAACATTTGTTTCCCCTAAAATTACAGAGGAGAAGAAGAAATAGAATTTTCTTTTAAAGAAAAAGCTTTAAATGGTTTAACGATACAAGAGCAGCCTTTAGCTGCTAAAACCTAGGGACATGGAAACAGTTTTGACTTCATTACCTAAAAGGAGAGAATCAGATATATATTTTAAATGCCTGGAGGGTGAAGAGCTGGTTGCCAGATGCATACGATGTATTTCAAATGCTGCATGATCGACTAAACTCATGTGATCAATTTAGGATCTCCATTTCTATTTTTTATCATGAGGAATGTCTACAGTAGCCAATTCATTGTGCCTGTAGCCTCTGAATGCCTTAATGGCATGAGATAGTTATTTTCATATTAAAGGATCCTCAGTCTGAGCCACTGGGGCTTGAAGAAAAATTCTTCCATTTGACTGCTAATGCTGTGAAAATGGGAACTAAATGGGTTGTGAATGCTTAGATTTCCGAAATGAAATCTGTTTCCAACTAAAAACTAGATAGGAAAAAAAATATTTCCTATAATGTTATTAAACAAGCGGAGAAAAACCTATCAGCAAGTGATACGAAGTTCACATTTCATAAATAAGAAAAGTTTTCAATTTCTGAAAATCAATTCAATCAGTTCCCTTCTATTTTTAATAATGCTCATTTCCATCCCTTATAAAAGTAGCTGAGACATTTTGCATTTTAATGTTTTAATGCTTAAACCATGTTTCACTGGACATTAGAAACATTGAAGGCACATCTGTTCTGAACAATTCAAATAGATTGCTTGCATAGATAGTGTAAAGATAAAGACACTCACAAGTAGATTCATTCTATCCATTCTGTTTCTGTTTGGATGGGATGATCTCTATCTCTCCCTCCTTCTTTTTCTCTCCTTTTACTCTCTGTATCCTCCCATTGGCTCTGTTAACTTTATAATGATACAGACAACTAGTCTGAAAGATTTTGATCTTTCCATGGATGAATTAAAATAGAAAAAACTCATTTTGAGTTTAGCTAAAGTTGTCTGCTTGCTGGCAAATTGAACTGCTGTTATTTGTGCATGAACAGCAATCTAGAAACTCTGTGTTGATTTCAAGTACAAATATTTATAGGTTTTCGAAATAGCCACTTTGAGAGTATCTAACTGTGTAAGTGAAAAGAGGCCGCTGCTTGAAAGTGAGAAGTCACTTAGGTCTCTAACAGAATTGTCTTTTCTTTCAGGAAAGAAAATGTGGTAAAGACCTAGTCCAAAGATAAACTTTAAATGGACAGCAACAAAGTACAAACAGTCCTATATTTTGTGAAAAGCACATTGTCTTCTTGAGATTACATTTTTATTGCAGAATGTAGCATGAAGCAACATTTTACAGCCATACTGTAAATCATTAGGAGACAAAAGGTCTCAAGGGAGAAAAAGAACTCTCACACAACAATGGCACAAACAGAATTGGCAGTCATTTTTAGTAGTTTTAGTGAGCATCTGGAACTCATATGTTCATTGTTGAAAATTGCTAAGATCTAAGACTAGAATGTTGGAGGGGTTTGAGTTCTATCAGGAAAGAATAGTACAAAAATACATAATCAAGCAACAGCAAAGAGTTCTACATAGTTTACAAATGTTTTATTTTTGCTTGTACAACTGTTAATTGCTCTAGTGCAGTCTAACTACAAACATGGAACTCTTAATTATAAGACAGTAAGTGTCACATGTACTCAAGTTTCACACATCCTCATCAACACCACTAGAAGTTGGCAGATATTACAAATAAAGTGAATTGTTTCTTTTTGTGGTAAACACAAAGAATTTTAAACATGGAGGATATCATTGTATAAGATTGTCTTGTATAATGTAGAAAAATATGGTATAAAGTTAAGTAATATTAAGTAATAAATAATAAGTAATATTAAGTAATAAGTAAAATTATCTTTTTAGAAGAAGGCTACACCTAGAGATAGATTATATGAGCAAGAACTCTCCTCTTCATTATCTTGCCACATCATTTTTATGGTCATTTAGAAGCTGTAGGCTGCTGTAAACTGAAAACAACCTCACCAAACAGTCTAACATGCAATGGAGAGGGTCCTAAAGCAAGTATCTCAACATATAAACAGAATAAAACCCCCACACCTAAAGATTACCTTTGCATGTTCTCAGCTGTCTTCTTGAGTTACTATTATTGCAGACATAACATAAAGATACAATTAAAATCTGGGTTATAATCTGCTGTGAAATTTGAACCTAGTATTTCTATTTGGTCTCACCTTGGTACCTTGGAATCAGAAAGAGCTTGGCGGAAGACTGTAACTACCAAGCAAGCCACCAAAAAAACCCCAAAAAACCCCAGAAAACTACAACATTCTATGCTGATTATGTGTTTTGAGACAATTTTTGAAAATGTCTTGTTTGCTCTTCTTAATAACTTTCTCCATTTTTCTAAGAAATTTAGAAAATCAGCAGACTAGATTACAAGCTCAAAATTTATGGTTATTTCTGCTTTGGGATAAGCAGGTGCCTGTGATCCTGTGACCTTCTAATAGTACTGTGTACATAAATAGGAATCACCAATGTTGAAATTTCACATTCTTTTTCTGGGTGATTACAGCTGTGATACTGACAAAGAAGAAGGAATAAAGCCAAGCACATAATTTGTAATATCTTATTTATTCATGTGTGCTTGAGGAGACTCTGGTGAGCTAACTAAAAGAGGGCACATGCATATGTTTTCTGGGGCACCCTCTTTTCTCATTTTTTCATGCAGCTTTTTGCCAGCAAGTAGTTTCATTTATTTCAACAAAAGTGATTTGTAGTTTTAAAAATTTTAACTGAGTTGGATTCTTGCAAGTAAGGAATAATATTAACATGGTACTTCATATAACCTCACCTGTGTATTTCAAGGGAGAAAAAAATTTCTGCTATTACAAGGAGTTTTTTGAACATTTCTGCATTGATTTTCTTAATCTGTGGGAAAATTTTCCTAATTTGTGGGGAAAGAGCTAATTTATGCCTAACTTGAATTGTGTATACTAAGAGTCACAGAATCACAGAATGAGCTGAGTTGGAAGAGACCCAAAAGGATCATCAAGTTCAACTCCTGGCCTGCACAGCAGAGCCCAAAGAGTCACACCATGTGCCCGAGAGCACTGTCCAAACACTTCCTGAGCTCTGTCAGGCTGGTGCTGTGGAGCCCTGGGGAGCCTGTTCAGTGCTCAACAACAATTTGGGTGAAGAACCTTTTCATATCCAACCTAAACCTCCCTTGGCACAACTTCAGGCCATTTTCTTGGGCCCTGTCACTGTCACCACAGTGAAGAAATCAGTGCCTGCCCCTCCTCTTCCCCTCAGGAGGAAGCCGTCACTGCAGTGAGGTCTCCCCTCAGTCTCGTCCAGGCTGAACAGATCAAGTCACCTCAGCCACTCCTCACACAGCTTCCCCTCAAGGCCCTTCAGCATCCTTGTTACACCCCTTTGGACACTCTCTAACAGCTCAATGTCTTTTTTTTGTTGTGGCACCCAAAGCTGCCCCCAGCACTCGAGGTGAGGCTGCCCCAGTGCAGAGCAGAGTGGGACAATCCCCTCCCTTGCCTGTCTGGCCATGCTGTGCCTGATGCCCCAAGGGTGGCCCTCCTGGCTGCCAGGGCACAGCTGACTCATGTTCACCTTATCATTGGCCAGATTAAATTTGGATCAAAGGATTTATTTTAAGTTTTCAATCTGCAAAACAAGGCAATCACAGGAAAAAGAAATTTTAAAATCATTATTGCTATATAGTTGTGCAAAACAGAATAACCTGTATTTTACAACCCTGAACATCTGGAATTAATGTGTTTACTCCTAGGCCAGTAGGAGAGTGTACACATTATTGTATCCAGTTGCTGGCTTTTTTTTTTCCCTCGTGAAACTGACTACTCCTCACACAAAAGGAAAAAACCAAACAAAATAAAGCAAAACAAAACAAAAGTATTTAAGTCCAAATTACATAATTAAAATTGAGCATCTTCTTTGGAAAAGGACAATCCTGATTTAAAGATTTCAATTACTTCTGAATTTACTCTCTGCTTCTTTGTTCCTTTCTGTCTTTTTCATTCCCTGCATCCTACCAGGGCTGTTAAAGAGATCTAGCCCAGAATTTACACCCCCAAGCAGATACACGTTCTGTCACAGAGGAGCACTGTAAAACTATAATCATCCATGAAGACACAATGCACACCACTATGTGTAAGCTGCGGTTCTGTAGACTTTCCATTGCTAAGACTTCCAAGGGTAAGGAGGAATCTTTCACAGCTATTTCAACTATTAGCTGAGAGCTATGTTCCTGTTTCTCCTAAAAATAATTACTGTAATTTTTTCATTGTCCCAAAATAAGTGCTCCACAGAAACTGGAGGATGATAAGTGCTCATGTAAGCAGAATACACAACTAAAGGAGCATATTAATGTCACACGGAAGAAGAAACATTCACATAATTTCCAGAGACTGAAAATGCTAATCAGTTTTAGTAATAGCCTCAAGCAAATCAGCTTTTAAGGGAAATAAAAAAGTATACTATTAGTTTTGTTATAATTAAATGCTATTTCTAATGATATCTGTGGTAGTTGGAGGCACACATCTACCATTGTAAGTATTACTTGAAAATAGTAAGGAATATATAAAGTATGTTTTGCAAAATTGTTGTAGAAAATAAGGTTATTTCTTTTATTTGCTTAGAGTTTTCTAGAGAGTAATTTGGGTAGAACGTATGGTGTTGGTCTTCATTCACTTTCTCTGCTGTGATTCCAAAGAGTAAAATTATCTCTGATTTATAGTTGTATAAAAGCTAGCTCTTACAAGTTATGCAATTCTCATTGCTGCAAATGCAAGTGACTAAAGCTGAAACCAAGCCTGGGTGAAGGAAACACTGCAGTCAATGCAATGGAGGATATCAAAGGAGATACAATCACTCTTAGTAGTTTTTATACTATTTTAATATACCTGTTGGCTCCAGAGAGTTATTACTCTACTACTGTACTAAACTCTGCACAGCCTAGTAGAACCTGCTGAGACTCCTGGGATGGGGTCAGATTTCTGTGGTAAGAACATACATTATTTCTAACAGTAGAATGTGATCTCATGGCAGGGACCCGCCTGTGGTGGGCTGATGCTGGCTGGATAACAGGCAACCACCCAAGCTGTGGAATATCACTATATTACACAACTGGACAGGGGAGAGAAAATATAGCAAAAGGTTCATTAGTTAAGATAAGCACATGGGGAGATCCAAACACCCTCATGGGCAAAACAGACTTAGAGATATTAATTTATTTTGTTACCAAAAAATTGTGGCAGGATAACAAGAAGTAAAATCAAACCTTTCAAACACTTTCCCCACACCCTCTCACCATCCCAGCTCTACTTCCTCCCCTCTAGTTGTGCAGGAAGACAAGGAATGGGGATTATGGTCAATTAGTTGTTCCTACCATTGTTCAGGGGTAGGAGTCCTTCCCCTGCTCCAGCATGGTGTTCCTCCTGTGGGAGGCAGTTCTCCACCAGCTTCACCAGCGTGAGTCCGTCCCATGGGCAGCAGCTCTCAATGAACTGCTTCAAGTTATGTCCCTTTTCCACAGGGTGCAGTCCTTCAGCATACAGGCTGCTCCAGTGTGGGTTCCCCACAGGGTCATAAGTCCTACCAGGAAGCTTACTCCAGTGTGGGCTTCACTCCACAGGTATGCATGTTCTACCTGGACCCCGCTCCCGCATGGGATTCTCACAGGTAAGTAGTTTCTTTCAGGCACCTACCTGCTCCCGTTTGGGGCTCCTCCCTGTGCTGCAGGTGGATCTCTGCATCCCTGTTACCTCCATGGGCTGCAGGGGGGCAGCTGCCTCTTCATGAGCTGCACCATGGGCTGCAGGGGAATCTCAGCTCTAGCACCTGGATCATCTCCAGCCCTCCTTCTTCACCAACCCTGGTGTCTGCAGAGTTGTTCCTCTCACATATTCTCCCCCAATCTTCCCTGTGTACAACTACATCTTCTCAATAACCTCTTTTTTTTCTTCCTGTATATGTTACCGCAAAGGCTTTATTATCATTCCTGATTGGCCCAGCCTTGGCCAGCAGTGGCCCTGCCCCCAAGCTGGTTGGTATTGGCCTTTAGAAATGGGGGAAGCTTCTGGCAGCTTCTCACAGAAGTGACTCCTGTGCTACTACCCCCACTACTAAAACCTGGCCATGCAAACCCAATACAGAGATTAACACTGGATGAATATGGGACAGACATTGATGTAGTTAATGAAAAAAAAAAAAAAAAAAAAAAAAAAAGGAAAAATGAAAGCTTGTTTCTTCCTGTGTCATTATCCAAATCACAGCTTTGTTATCCATTTCTTGATTCTGATGCCTTAAGTCTTAGCTTTCATATTTTTCAAATTCTGTATTGCCTTAGTGTGTAACTCTGAACTTTATATAAAGTGTTAGCAAGTTCTCTTCACAGTTTAGTTAGACAAAACAATTATTTTCCAGCCTGAGAACCAAGGACACCATTGCAGCTTTAGGCTCAAGAAGTGTAAACAACAGCTAATTGAGAAGAGCAGTCTAGGAGGATGGGACTTCATAACCTGAAGCTATCATTGGACAATTGACCCCAATATGTAAATGGGCCAAAAATTATAAAAGTGTGAAAAGTCGTGACCAGCTGTCCAGCTTGGGTCCATCTTGGGTGTAGCCACAGCTGGGCTCTTGTACTGTCCAGCTGAAGGCCTTTTAATAAAGACCTACTTTATTCCTTTAACACTGTCTAGCCTCTCTTCCAGGTAGCCTCTCTAAGCATCAGTTCCCTAATTAAAAACTCCATGTCAATGATTTCAGAGGTCAATCCTGCAGCCTATGTGATCTTTGGCATATACTGAAAATAGGGATTATGCTACAGGTATCCATTCTCCTGCAACAAGCATGGAAAGAAAGGAGACAAGAAGGATATTTTTTTCAGAGACCTGGATGGACTTATTTGATCAACATATTAAACATCAAAAATACCAAACACATCAACTTAATGGGAAAATTCAATACCTGACTAAAAGGAAGATCAGCAACAGGTCAAATATTTCTGTATATCCTTCAGCTGAAGAAAGAATTTAAATAACACATTTTTAAATAAACACCAAAGTATTAAATTAATGATTTTCTCTAACAAAGACAAGAAGCCATCAGCTGTATCTTATATTTACTTGATGACATCTTGTTGAACATGTAATTCTTCGGCAGAATAAGCTGAATGACTCAGGAGCATGAACACAATATAGAGTCGCAGTACTGCCTTTGATCTATTATGAGCTATTAGTATGGAGACAAAAGCTTTTCTCATGAGCAACCAAATCTAGTCAAATAACTTAAACTAAGGCCTTCAGCAACAGAAGATAAAGAGGTCAATTATGCTAAGAATCCTATGACTAACATTATAAAAAATAATTTGAAATATTGCCATCTGTAGTGAACACTGTAAAATCAGTAAAATTACCTTTTTACAAATGAAAACAAACAAGCAAACAACCCCACTCCCACAGCAATTAAAACCAAAAGGAGATTAGCTCAATAATAACATTTCTAAAGCAAAATCACTTCTGAGTTCTCATAGTATTTTCTTAAGAGATCAACAGCCTATGGGATATCCATGTCCATGTTTCATAAAGTTAGTTAGGTCAGTGTCCGCACCATTTCTTACCCATTGCCTTTAGCAAATAAATGAGCAAAGAAACAAACAAAATTAGAAGTTAATATCATTCTGTCCTCCAGTTATGCTACCTTCAGATAAAGCAAAGAGGTTGATCTGGATATCTTTTTTTTTAATGTGGAAATTGCTTTAACTTAATGAGCTTAAAACCCTCAAGTATCTTTCTAGAGAATTGTGAGGTGTTGTATGTTAAACACTTTACCTTGCGGCTGAAACAATCACTGATTACTGGCTTAAATAACCTCGTTTGTAAGGGGGTAAGGAGTCATTATGAGCAGTGGAAAAACACTGAAGTGATAGATATGCCTCCACCAGGTAAAGTTTAAACAGAAACATATGGTGGGAAGCTATCAAAAAGTTTTGTCGCCTTAGTCATACATCTACCGGATGACAGCTGTTTGTACAAGGGCCTGACAAAATGCACCACAAGATACAGCATGTCTTTTGGCTGATTAACGGGCAGAGTTTGGAAAGAGCAAACCGGAAAACTTCCAACTAAATAAAATATCTACATCATGGCAGTAGTATCTAGGACATAAGGGTGTGAAACATTGCCATACTATTGATATATATAAATAAAGCTTTTAAATGGGTTTCATCTGTGCCATCTGTGTGCCATATTGTGCAAATACCATTTATAACAATGAAATTTTGAAACATATTGCTCTTTCAGGAAGTAAAGAAACAATCATCACAGAACAGCTGTGCTAGGCCAACCACACAGCTAGAATGGAAGACACCAAAATGCCACTGCAGATGCTAAGTCGTGAGCCATAGGAATGGATGAGGTAGACAGGCAGGGATACACAGGAGCACAAGCTTGAGCAATATGAATTTCTAGACAGTGAATAATGTTTACTGTCAGTACAGAGGCGACACCAAAGCACAGTATTCTGAGTGAGTCTTGGTTTGAAAAGATGAATTTACTTAAAGCAAGAAAAATATGGTTTTCAAAACAGCAATGAGGTTAGCAGGAAGATGCTCCAGTCTGGGTAGAAGACACTTCTTTTAAATTCTGCCATCCAACTTTGTATCAAAAACCACTGTATTTTTCTTCTTTTTGTGTGGCAAGACACTACTTCTCAAAACCAAGTAAATGATCATTTACAGGGTTTTAATATCTTATTAAAACCATCTGAAATACAACTAACTATTCTTATCAATTTCTGTGAAAATGAAAATCTCTGAACACATGATTTGTTTTGGGTCTGTAGAGAGCTGCATTCTTTTTTTTCTGTATGGTGCAAGTACTCCAAAAGTAGCCACAATCCTTTTAAAAATAAATGATTGAACAAGCCTTGCAGACTATTAGAGAGCAAGACCAATTATCAGAAACAAGTAATTTTTCATTTTGCTCTTAAAAGACAAATGATGTTTTAATGAAGTCTTTAAAAATTACAGGAAGTATACTGTCTTAAAAGCAAGGTATCATTAAGCACAGCCCTTTATGAACTTTGTTTTGCTCATTAGAAAGCAGGTTGTCATAGCAGCTGAAGTCTTTGATCATGTTTTTCTTTCAACAAATTGTAAGCTCCACAGTTTTTCCTTGTTATACTCTCCTACTAAAAGCCAGATCACTACATATTTATAAATCAGTTATGTTTAAGTTTATACAGAATATTATTGATGTTAAAAGAGAGGCTGAAACTGTTAACATTAGCTACTTACTAGAACAAAAAGTATCCGGGCATCATGAAAAAGAAAAAGGTCTCTGATGTGAAAACAGCCTAGTATCATAAAGCATCAACCAATATTGTATACTCTTTGAAGACAAGGGTGTGGCATCTTAGCAGACGTTATGTTCCTGGCTGATCCAGTCCACTGTAATGAAAAACACCTGGGTAGTGAGAGTGTCCTTTTCCAGAACTTGCAAAACAGATACGCATGTGCTTCAAATCCAGAAGCCTCTGATAAGTGGGGAACACTTCTTTATCTAGAACTGAACCCCAAATCAAGTCCAGAAGTCTGAATGTTTACAACTTTAAGGAAGAAGATTTACGTTCCCAATAAAGGCTTGGATTCTAATTTCACACCTGGATTTTCTTCTTAAGAAAATTCAGTGAATCATATTTTTGTGCATAAATTTGAGTTTCCGAAATACCAGGTCTTGGGAGTTGACACCCTTTTACCAAAAGCAAATGTATTCCACTGTGGGAGATGACCATGGGGGAGATGGGCCTGGGACGCCCTGGGAGAGCACTGTCATATAATTTAGAGTGAGCAAGGAAAACAAGCTCCCAGGATTCCCTGTGTTGGCATGCAAATAGATTTCTGCCCATCACCTGCTGTGTACTCCCCATTTCTACATAGTTCTGTGTTCTTTGTTTCCCCATTGGTTTGCCCTGAAAGTCCACTCCCCCTCCTCTCCCCGGTTGGCTCCCCCTGCATCACCCCACTCTTTCTCCTCCCCTGGATCCTCACCTGATTGGTCTGATTGTACCCTGGCCCCTCCTTCTTCTCCCCAGTTATATATCCTAGACCCTCCCCTGCTGTTCGCTCTCCAGCTCTGGTTCCCTTCACCTGTAGATGTATCCCTACCCTGCACCTCTGATCCCTCAGTAAAGCCCAGTGGATTTAACCATCTGGAGAGTCCTATCATTTCCTGGTGGACCTTTTATTACGACATCTGGGCTCGTGCATCTGGTGGGCTGGAGGAGTTGTCAGCGCAGATCGAAGCGGAGACGTTCTTGGTGCAGCAGGCACCCTGACAGCACCTGCCTGGGAAAGCTCCCTACTGCGGGACAAGGGGGTCTCCCCCATTCCACAAACCATCACATGAAAAAAAAATTATACACTTTCATGTGACTATATTGAAAGGTATTGAAACAAAGGTAAAGATTTACTCTTTCATACCACCCATAATAATACTATAGCAGCTAGACATTCAAGAGTATTAAAGGTTCAAGTCCTTCAAAATGATTCATGTCCTTCAAAATAGTTCATGATTTTCTCTTTGCAACTTATTATTTTAGAAAGAATACCAAGCAAAGGAAAATGTTCTTATTGTTTTAGTTTAGGGTAAATTTGGGAGAAAACTTGTAAAAGGAGGCTTTTTTAGAAAGTAAACTTATATAGTTTTTTTAATTGGTTTGGGAAGGATTTTTTTCAGAGAGAAGTGGAAAGAATCTGTTTATTTAATAGGTATAGTACCTTCAGCACACAGAATTAACAATACCAGATGATAACACTCCTTCACTACTCTGAAAAGGATGACAAATTTATAAAGTCTCTCTTGGGGGGTGGTTCCTCTGTTGTTAGTCCCTCCGGTGGTTGCTCTGTTGTTAGTCCCTCCAGTCCCTCCGGTGCTGGAGATGGCTGCTACAAGCTACGAGGTGCAAGCTCTTGGTGTTTCTAGGTTCTAGTTTAGAGCAGGTTTGAGTAGTTCTAAAAAGGAAGGAAAAAAAAAAGAAAAAAAAGAGAAAAAAAAACAGTCTAGAGAAAAAAAATTGGACTGCTTAGCTAAACTAGCTAATGAGCAGAAGCGAAAGCAAAAGCAAGAGCGAAGCAGGAGCAAGCAGAAGCCAGAGCAAGAGCAAAGCAAAAAGCCCAGCAAAAAGCAAAAGCCGCACTATGTACTCCCTGTCTCTGTGTCCCGCCAGCCGTGGGGGAGCGGGCTGATAACAAAACCCAAACCAAAACATTCACTCTTCAGAGCCAGTCTTGAAGGCACAGAACATAATATCTAGCATAAACAGAACACACAAATGGGGATATAAGCATCATAATGTCACCTTAGGACAGTTATCAATTCTCCAAACAAGCTAAATTCATTTTCATGGTAGAAATTTATCTAGTGATGATTGGTACAGCATGATGAGGTTACTACTGTATACAGCAGAACAGGCTGGTTTCAGAAGTCTTTATAAGCCCCTTGATAATGGAATATAACATACAAAAAATTGCTATTGAAGCATGAGTTAATGATTCAAATGCAAAAGTTTTAGCATAAATCTGGAAATTACTGTAGAGGTCTTAAATTCAGTTTTTTATCCAAATTTTCTGAAGCAACCAGATGTCTTGTCTTACACAATTTTGACCTCTTCTTTCTTACAGGAATAGTAACTAAATAACCTCAAGAATAATAGCTAAAATATCCAGTTCATTAAAAAAAAAAAAAAAAAACACAAACAAAAAAAAACCAATAAAAAAAAACCAAAACAAAAAACCCCAACTATTTGTTTGCTTCATTTTCTTTTGGAAGAGCAGTCTTCAAAGAGGAGAACTGTATTGAACCAAAACTGGAAAGATGGTTTACCTGTATTCAGACACTAAAGGAACCCAAGCTTTTCTTACTTAACGTGTGCTTAGGAGAGTCATTCCTTTGCTTGTTTGCTACAGTTTTTGCAGATTACTACAAGAGATTTTACTGAGACAGCATGTTTTAAACCTCCTAGCATTTCCACAGGTATTACCTCAGAGGAAGACATAAAGGGAAGATGACAGACCATCTGTTGGTCCACGTTTCTTCTAAGCTAGTACTACTGTCATTGAACAATGTTTTGTCAGACAGCCAAAACATAAACAGTATTTTGCTTTCCATCACGGCAGCTTCTTTTACAAGATGCATGCATCACAGGAGCAGGCCTGTATCTTGTCTTCCTCTCAAGTGATGTGAATTTTTCTCACCAGTAACTGCAGGTAAAACAGTGTTATCAATTTGATCCCAAACAAGTTCAATTTCCAAAACTGAAAACTAGGAATTTGGAGCATAACTGAAATTTAGAAACACACTACTCCATTATGTTCTAACACAAATTATTATTGCCAAAAAACTGTCATTTGTTGTCTTCCAGGGTTACTAACAATCCTCACATATAAAGCATCCACACACTACAAAGAACTTTCAGTATGTGTTCTCTGCAGAACAGGGTTATCAGTGGTTAGTTTCTGCAGATGATTTTCCTGCTAGATTTCTGGATCCTGACATCCTTTAACTACCCTGCTCTTCTGCTGTGTCACACTAGATATTGGAGGATTTAAAGCTCCATCCAACGTCCTTCGTCACCAGCTGGAAAAGTGGCATCATGCTGTGGCTGGCTTTGAATTAAATGTGTTATGGCAAGTCCTTGTTAATGTGCTAGCCAGCAGGCCAAATGGAAGCAATAGCTGCTGAGCTCAGGCTGCAACTTGTCTTTCTCCATGGCAGTCATTTGGATACATTTTCTCTACTTATTCAACAGTTTTATGTTATCTCTCTGTTTTATTTGATGTAAATTAAGTATTATTAATTACAAGTTAGTTGCAGGATCCAAGGAATAAACATGTGGCCAAGTAGTGCAAGTATTTCTATGTTTTACTACCTCAGGAAATCAGATTAATTTTATTCTACCTTGACTACCATTTTTTCAACATGATCTGTTTCATAAAGTACCTCTTACACCTGCTCAGTATTATTGTCTCACTGTATTTCAAAGACTACTGGGGAGAAACATCTTGAGCACAGGAGCCTGAAGGGCTCAAAAACTTTATGACACTACTAGTCCACAGGTCCCAATCAGCTATTACAAACTCAAGACACATAACTCAGTACATCTGTCTGGCTGCTCTATCTGCCTGAAATCATTATAGACTCATAATCATATTTAGAGAAAAATATTGTCTTCCTAACTAATGATTTTCAGTGTGATGTTGTCATTTTAGAAGGTGACAAATGTAAAACTTTTCTCCATCAGACTAGTGGAGAATACTTCCATGGTAAGAAACAACAAAAATGGTGTGCAGGTTGTTGCGCACTAAGAAGAAATATCTGGCTGAAGATCATATTGCTCCTTCACAGTAACTCTGTGAAAAATTTCTAACTTTGCATGCATCCAAATCCCATTGCATTTTAAAACATCAGTGGAGATTCCAGAACAAATGCAGCCTGCAGCTAGCTCCAGGGTCCCACTGTTTTCAGGCCCCATCCATTATACAGCTGTCAGCCAAGCATCAAACCTTTTCGGCAGATTTAAATTTTATTAGAATAATACTAAAAGATTTGTTGCAAAGATCATCATTTTAGGTGATTGTTTTCATAAAAGATGCATTCTGCTTTGCACAGATCATCTTGATTTTTTGCCTGGCCTTCTAAATGGTGAATGCTGCCAGCCCACCTCACGTCTCTGCTCCTACAGATGAGCTTTTTTCAGACCATTCCTTGTAACATCGGGCTACATAGTGGAAAAAATGCAGCTGAAGGTAGCTGTAGCATCAGAATGTATCTAAATAGATACTTGTATCTTTCTCTTTTGACACAGATATATTTATTTGGAAAATTGCAAACAAAATTGAACTAATTTAACATGGATAAAGCACACATGAGAAAGTAAATACTGAAAATCGATTTACTTTTCAAAATGGCATGAAATCTTCCATTGTTTTCAAGAGGACTGTTTGCACCCAGATGATGTAGAAGAAAAAAATGGCGCAACTAATCTATTCTTTATGATTGTGCATTGCTGTGCAGAAATCAGTAGTACTATTTCAGCGATGTCTTCAATCTCTCATTGTGCATGGACGTTAGCTCAGAATAATGCAAAACAAACAAACAAACAAACAAACAAAAAACCCCCCAAAAAACCCCAGACTTTACTTACGAGCAGCATATGTGCAAGTTTGATTCTTTACTTGTTTTTATCTAGAAACAGATGGATAGAAAAGAGAACTTACACAGTATGTGTTTATGGATTAGATAGACTGAATTTGAAACAGAATACAAATCAGGAGTGTTTGAAATAATGTCAATTGCATCAACAGGTAGAATTTACATTATTGCATCATATTATTATTCTTTATGTGGGAAGCAACATATAAAATGTAACATTTTTTTCTGTTTCGAGTTCTTTGTAACAAGGGCAAATAGAAATGAAAAGCAGAATTTGGATATAAAAGTGAGGTTTTATGTTCAATACTATATTTGTTTATCTAGTGACTCTTTCTCACAATCTTCTTAGGACTTTATAAAGCACTTCAGTTATATCCAGTTCATTAGTACGCCACAAATGCCATTTAATGAGTTAATGTGTGGCTTTCTGAAAATTGTGGAATTAATTATCTCCATTCAAATCCTGTTTCTCAGACAACTGGGAATTCTATCTGTTGTGCCATGCCAAAAGAGCTCGTTTTATGCAGCATTGCTGTCAAGCACAGGTCAAGCACAATCCAGCCCTACACAGATAGCGGTACTTGTGAGCTAAAGCTCATATATTTTTAAACTTAATGCAGTGGACATTTCAGATGAAAAGATGTTAATTGACATATTATCCAGAAATTTAAAATTTACAACAATTTTTGAGCTCAATAAACTTCTTTAAGTTTCTCAAAAATCTGTTTTCTGGAGCAAGATCTAGCTTTGAAGTTAGCTCTGCTATTAGCAATAGGTTGCACTGGAGACCCCGGATGGTTCTTCCAGTCTAAATTACTGCATAATTGTATGATTGAAAGATAGAAAGCTATTTCGTGTGGATTGTGGTGGGATGGAATTTGGGAAGGAGATATTGTAGAAAAGTAAGTTTACATTTGGGTTGATGATTACATTCCAATATTTTTAGTGCTTGCAGGGGTACTTAATATATTAGAAAAAGCAAAACAAACAAAACTTGAAAAATGTGTGAGTTTAAGGGAATGTAACATGCTGTATGTAAAAAGGAACATTATCTCCAATTTATTGTCTGGAAAACAACAAATTTCCTTGATTATCTAAAGCAAGGACATACTTAGTAAGGAACACAAAATTAAGAGTGTGTGGCATCAAGGTGTCGCCGTGTCCTCTTGGTGACCGATCGGTCACTGCCCGAGCAGTCCAACATGGCTGACTGTGGGGGACACTCTCCCTTGCCCAGGGGGTACAGGAGGGCAACTAGGGCTGTTAACCCTAAGTCAGAGGAGAAGCTGGTTGACGATGGCAGAGGAAGAAAGGGTAGACTCTTGGCAGGGTTAAATCCAAGGTTTATTTCGGGGCTCAACATAGATTCAGACCTCAGAAAAACCTGCTGCTAAGAGCACAGACTGAGCACCTGCAACAGGTTATAAAGCGGGGTGGAAAAAAGGGAGGGATACATCGAACAGCCAATGGGGAAAACTTGGGGTGTGGAGGCTGGGAAAACAGACATGTGGGGCCACAAATCGAGGAACACTTTGAGGGGGAGCCCTGACCCCTGGCCAATCACTCGACGCCCCTGCTGGAAGGTTCTAGAGAGAGGGGATGGGAGGCCGAGTGACTGACAGGAGTCCAGGAAGGGGATTGAGGAATGAGTCAGTAAAAACAGGGAAAATTTACATGGGGGAGAAGGGAAACAACTTGGGGCAAACCATTTTGGTGAGAACTGGGGTACATAGGTCAAACCATCACAGAAACAAACCAAAGGTAATGAAAACACAATACAGCATTAAGGATCTTCCTATGCTTTGGAAAACAGAGAGAGACAATATCAGAAATTGGGTAAAGTTATTATTTCTTCAAGCCATTCTTCAGCTCTAGGAGAGGCTTTCTAATTGTCAAGATTTTGAACATTGTGGACTATAAAAATTAAAAACCCTAAAATTCTGTGTCACTCTACATATTATTTGATAAAGGAAACATTAGAAATCAGTGAAAAGAGCAGAAACAAAACAAGGTGTTAACATGACTTGCTTTTATTCTTTTCCTTCATCTTTCCTTTCAGGAAAATCTTTTCCGTCTTTGCTCAGACTTTCCCTCCAAAATGTGCTCCCCATATGTCTCTTAAATATATGGCATGCAGTATACATAGATGTCTAGGATATGAAAACTAGAGGGGGTCATAAGGATTAAAGAAAACTGAAATTAAAACAACATGCAGCAACTTTTCCATTTACAGATTTCCAAATGGTAGGTTGGAAAAAAATTATTCCTTTTTTCTGTCAATGAACACCATATTTTATCTTTGATCTTTAGTTTGATTGTAGCACAGTAAATTAAATCAGCATATGGCCTGCAAGGAAATGCAAATTTAAATGACATTTAACTCTTCTCTTTGGCATAAACTTAATTTGGGACATAATTCTTAAAAGTTTTTCAAGACAACATGAGAGAAATATTACTAATGATTACTCTAGATTTTAGGCTAGTCAGTTATGGAGAAGTGTCTAAAATGTTAGATTATGGAGATGTGTTGAAATATATCAAGATTCATCATAAATCAAAATAAAATTTTTACGGATATCTCATGATCCCGGCTCAAAGACATTTACATACACATAGCAGGCTGAATTGCTGCTAGTATAGTCCAGGGTAAGGAAGCAAAAAGGACCTTTGCATAATATCCACAGATGTTTTATTCAGCCGCTTGGTGAGATGTTCAGTTCCCAGCACCCCCCCATGGAGAGTCTGAGTTTCTCTCTGCCAAGAGGCCTGGGGAGTGAACCTGGTCTCTGGGCAGTACAGAGATGAGGGCCAATTAGGGAATAGGGAAGGAATGGCTCAGGGACGTAGGAACAGACATAGGAACAGGGAAAGATGCCAGTGGGGTCTAACAGCTTTTTGAGGGAAGCTTCTTGTGTCTCCCAAAACCAGGGAATGCCCCTCCAAGGTGTCCACAATTTTTTTTTTTTTTTTTGTTATCTTACAGCTTTATCGGAAGGGAATGTTTCTGTATAAGCAAACTTGTATTCCTTCTCCATGGAATTATACTTGTCATAAAGAAACAAGAACCTATATCTTTGTGATCCAGGTGGCAGCCCTGGAAACCAGTCCAATTTCCCACTTTTGGAGATCCATGAGGCAGGAAGGGGGAACCCCCAGGAGCCTTCCCGGTCAGGAACCCCCTAGTTTTATCAAGAGCAAGGAGGCCACCAGGCACCACTGGCCACAAAGCAGGACAAGATCCCTTCTCAAGTCAGGTGTTTGGCTAAAAGAATCCACATGGAATTTGGTGGAGCAGCAGAAGTTCTGCACAGCACTGGGGGTCTCTGGCAGCCACCCAGGATGGATGAGGATCTGGCGGATCCTGAACACAGTGAGGCTGCGGGAAGAAGTGAGGGCTGAGAGCCAGCCGGGGCTGGGAGCAGAGGATTTGGGAATATACACACGGACTTAACAAAGAATGCCGCATTTTGTACAAATCACCACTGGGTATTTACATCTGGCCCCAGGACAGTCCCAGCAACTCCTCAGCTCGCCACAGTCTCCAGCTTCATCTTGAGTGTTTTGCTTCCCAGGACTTGCTCATCAAACAACTCTCTCTCTCTTTTGCTCACAGGTGGTCCTTTAATGTACTTCTCTTCTGCCTTCTCATAATCAATGTCATCCATGGCAGCAATGGCACAGATGATGGCCTCAGGTAAAAGCACATCTGAGATGAATCTGATGCCATCCCCCAGGATCTGGTGCAGGTTCTTGGTGTCCATCTTCCTGTACACCTCCTTCAGGTACCCAACCACCAGGTCCAGCTGCTCCTCATCCTCCAAATAAGTCTCCACACAGGTCATGTGCCAGCTGGAGTTCAGGAATTTCTTCAGCCAGCAGGATTGTTTCCCAGTTTTCAAGATCTTCAGGAGATGCCCTTCAGTCCCTTTGCTCTCCACTATGAAGTCCACCAGCTTCTTGTTCTACCTGTCCCTGGCAGCTCTGGTCCTGTCAGGGAGGAGCTTCCTCAGGGGTTTCTGAGGAGAGGTGTCTGACGAAGGCTGTCCAACCCCTTCCTCCCCTGTGTTTGGGAATGCCATCTGCACCACACTCTGGTCTCCCTCTTTCCTCACTGGGTAGCTGATATCAGCAGCAAAATACTCCAGGAAGGACCTGGTGAAAGAATGACAGCCCACTTGGATCCCATAGTCCAGGATCAGCTGGAGGCACCACTCAATTTCCCTGGAATAGTTTTCCTTGGTTTGTTCAATGAGCTTCTGCTTCTCCTCACAGTAGAAGTGCTTCAGGCTCTTCAGAGACATTGAGAAACCTTTTTCCTCTCATTTGTGGTGCCATCTATGAAGAGCACACAGACCCTCTGGTGCTTCTCCTTCACTGCTTTCACCACCACTGGCCAGTACAGATCCACTTGCACCACACCAACATCCCTTCCTCGAATTTGGGATCTTGATGGGACAAAATGTCTGGGAAAGTTTCCTACTCTTCATCTGCCAGTTCTTTCCAATCCTGAGATGAAGAATCTCCTTTCATCATGAGCTCTTCAGCTTGAATGACATCATTGTCATTCTCTTGCTCCTTTTCCACAGACAACTCATCTTTAGAAGCCTTTGAGGCAAAATTTTTTATTCCAGAATTTCCTTCTGATTGAAGATTTCTTCTCATTACATCTGCCAAACAGGTTGCCAGCTGCTGAAGGCTGGATCATTTTAAGAGTCAGTCTTCGGGGGCAGCACTACATGTAGTATCTGTGCCCACATTCTCCACCATTTGTAGCAGCGTGCACAGGGGTGCCAGTCAGCTTGTCCTCACTGACTGCCCACATTCTCCACCAGTTGTAGCAGCATGTGGCTAGCGTGACTGATTGCATCCAGGGAGTCTACAACCCCACAGCAGGAGAAACAGATGAGACAAGTCTTTTCATTATTTAGCACGAGAGTCCATTTTATTCCTCCCGACACCCCATGCCAAGGGGATGGGGCAGGAGATGGAGGCCTGGGAGCCCGAGCAAAGCCCAGAGAGCTGAGAAAGCAGAGAGAGGACACAGACCCAGGACCAGGGTTTTTTCAGGCATCCCATGGGAGGAGTCTTAGGATCAGATTACAGCCTCCTCAGAGTAGAAACGCTCCACACATGCATAACACAGAAACTGATAACTATGTGAATTGGGCTTTCATGGCAAGGTTCCGGTAGAGGGAGGGACTGCAGGGGTGGCATCAATGAGAAGCTGCTGGAAGTTTCCCACATTTCTGATGGAGCCAATGCCCACTGGCTTCAAGATGGGCCCACCACTGGCCAAGGCTGAGCCCTTCAGCAATGCTGGCACCTCAACAGAGTTCAACAGGGGAAGAAAGCCTGATGAACAGCAGCAGCCAGAGAAAAGAGGAGTGAGAACACAGCTCTGACATCCAAATCAGGGGAGAAGGAGGGCAGAAGGTGCTCACGTACCAGAGCTGATATTCCCCTGCAGCCCAGTGGTGCGGCTCATGGTGAGGCAGCTGTGCCCCTGCAGCCATAGAGGTCACAGGAATGCAGAGATCCACCTGGAGCCCAAGGACAACCCCACATCAGAGCAGGTGGATGCCCAAAGCAGGCTGTTTACCCCCATGGAAAGTTCATGATGGACCAGGCTCCTGGCAGTACTTATGACCCTGCAGGGCAGAGAAAGTAGGAGTGAAAAAAACCTGAATAGAATGTTAAGAAGGCCCAGAAGGAAGGTATGAGTGGGGGCACATGTCCACATGTTTTAATATTTAGTTTTATTCATCATTGCACCACTCTGATTTGATTGGGCATAAATTAAACTAATTTTTCCCAAGTTTAGTCTACTATGCCTGTGATCATAATTGATGAGCAATCTCTACTTGTCCTTATCTCATCCCATGAACCCTTTGTTATATTTTCCCTCCCCTGTCCTGCTGAGGACAGTGAAATTATAGAGTGGCTTTGGTGGACACCCACAACACTATGTCATCCTGTTCAAGAAACAGTAAGTTTCCATAGAATGTTGCAATTTCTGGTGTCATACCTCGTCCTCAGGCTTGATTTTTTCATTTTCAATCTACTATCAATAGGCATCTGATCCCTCAGTAAGACAAACTCTAAAGAAAACACCCATGTTTTTAAACTGACAAGAGGGATATCCCACACCATACAACACCATGCTCTGCAATAAGAGCTGGAGCACAGGAGGGTGGGGAGGACATTCAAAGTGATGCCATTAGATTTTTCAGGTCCCCTTTAGGTAGGATGGAGCCTGGCTGTCCTGGAGATGGCTGACCACCTGCCTGACCATGGGAAGTGGTGAAAAAATTCTGTGTTTTGCTTTGCTTGCATGTGCAGTTTTTGTTTTGCTTGTTGAACTGTTATTGTCTCAACCACAACTTTTCTCCCATTTGCCCTTCCAAGTCTCTTCCGTGCCCTGCGGGAGGTGTGAGCAAGCAGCTCCCTGAGGTTCAGCTGCCAGTTGGGGTGAAACAACCATATATTTGCAATTGCATATATTTGCAATATCTGGAAACATTAAAAAAGCTAAAAATATAACTACAAGATGACAGCAAAAAGTACTAATGCTGGACAGAATGGCATCATTAGGGAAGTGTACTACATAATTATTACTGTATAATTAGTGTTCATGGCCAATATATAAGCATAAGAAGATTTGATATTAAGTTGTCATGAGTCAGTTAGCAGCCATTAAAATAAAGCTATACAACCAATTTTTTCAGTTTGCTCTCATTATACTAGCAGATCATTTTATCATTGTGCTACACAGAAGCTTTAAAGAGGTTATTAGGCCTTAATTTACTTCAGTGTTGGTCATAATCTTCAAAATTCTAATGTATTTGGGTAATTTCAAGGTACAAGAGAGATATCTGCTACCAAGAGAACTTTTCATCATTAAAACCTTCAAGAACATATATGCTTTTCAACCAGAAAAGGTAGGAGCAATTATATCACTTTATATTCCCTTTATAGTACTTGTAATGTGTGCATTGTATGTGTGGCTGATAATGATGACTGAGTTTGAGAATTATAAAGGAATATGGCAATAATATATTTTGTGTTTTGACTATATAATGACATAGCTAAAACACGGAAATCACAGTTTTGCATTTACTTCAAGGCAATTAGAAATCATCTTCCATTTAATTTTAAATGTCTTGCCTCCTTACTTAAATAAAAGTCTTATTATGTATTTAAAGTGCATACTTACATAAGCAAAAAGGCTTTTGTGGCAATAATCATCAATTTCATAGTGTTGAATTGGTTCAGAACTGTTCCACATTAGCATTTGATTACCATATCATTAATATGAAACTTGATAAACTACACCATAAAAAAGTGCTCTCAGAATAGAATGCAAACTGGCTAAGAACCTAAAGATAGATCTAGATTCTAGCCGAAATTAATTTGTTAGGATTTTTCTTCCTAGTTAAAATTTTGCTCTTTGCCAAGTTGCAACAATCTACGTATTTTTTAAAGTATTTAATTGAATTTTCTATCCAAATTAATGTTTCAGAAATGAGAAAAAGCCAGTTTAATAACTAAAAAAACTGTCCACAGCAAAATGAACTTCCTAGAAAGGACTAACTGTCCCTTCTTTTATCAAAGAACATAGAACACATATGTGTAGTTGATATAACTTGAAATTCAGAGGACCTCTACTTTGATAAAAGTCTTAAATAGTACCAAACATATAGTGCATACATGCAGAATTGCTTTAATTTTGAAGGTACAGAGAGGGATGGAACATGTTGCTGTCTGTACTTTGCAAGTAGTTTCCTCCTATCTTGGATTTAAATTTTACTCAAAATCTTGTTGTTGATATGTCTTCTGTTCAGGGGAAAAAAATCAGCATTTTGAATTATACCTGTACAGGGCACAGACTAGAGGGACTGATAAAAGGAGTCTTCATGGAGCTCATGGTGGGCAAAGTCTGCAGCTCACACAGAATGCCACGTATTTCACACCCAGGTTGTTTTATGCCCATAAGGTGATATATTTCTGAGACAATTCAAGTACACAAGAGCAAGAAAGAATTACTTTATTATATTTTGTACCTCACTTCAGCTGTGGTAAGCTGACAAATTGCTTTAGCTACCAGAAAACCAAATCCTGATGTGCAAAGATCTACACATTGGTTTTTTGTTTTACATTATAGAGGCCTAAAATCCCTGCTCTTAGGGTGACACTTTTGCTGTTAAAGTAGTATTCAGAAGGAAGTATGGCTTGAAATGTATTATACCTAAAGATATACTTCAGTCTGTCACAACATCCAAAATTATAAAAAATATTTTGCAAATTAATAAATTTACAGTACCTGTAAGAAAAGGGAAAAATTCTATCAAAGCCATTTCATGTGTTGTCTTAAAATAATGTTTTTTCCTGTTAAACTTGTTACTCTTAAACTCCCCGAGTGATTCTTCAGAGGAACCGCATCTGGTTAGTCTGACTAATTTTGGAGAAAATTAGGATTTTCAGTGACAGTCTTAGGATCAGTTTTTCATGTACATTAAGATTGATCTTAATATGCAAATTTCAGTTGTACACTGCAGAAAACCAAACTTTATTTCTTGTGGTTAAACTTCCTAACTAAACATAGCTCGTTGTAGGGTTCTTTTTAAAAGAATTCTTTTTCTATGGTTGTCTTTGTGCTTCATAACTAAGGAAAAGTGAAGGAAATCCAGTCTCTTGTGCAAATAAAGAGCCTCTTACTTTCAACCCAAAGGCAGAAATGTAATGTTTCATCAAATAAAAAGTCAGTACCCAGCTGTGCAATCTTTCTTCTTTATTGCAAAAGTCTGGGAAGCATTAAAAATCAGATATTAAACTCAAAGGTCTTGACAATGTCAGTTTACTCTTCTTGCTAAAAATAACTTGAATTAGGCATATCACATTCATAAGCAGTATTGTCTTTGATGTCCCTTCCATCCATAAAATTATTTCAATTAAATTCATACAGAATAACAAACTTTGATAAATCTCTACAACTCTGCTGAAACACTCAAGTTATGTTAAAATTACATCACTGTAGGGGAAAAGAAACTTGTAATTGTTGTATAAGCTTTATCAGCTCACCTATTAGAAATTTTACCTTCACTATATTTTATTTTTCTGCTGATATTTGCAGGACTAATAAGTACATTTTATGTTGAACTTATGCCATTTGCTGTTGTTTATTGCAAAAAGTAAACTGTCTTTCACTACAAAGAGACTTACCATCTGCAGCAAAGAGGACAATAAGCAAACACTGACATTAGTATGTCTACATTAAATCAAAGATCTTCATGATCAAACACAACAGTTATCTTAAAGTTAATATTGAATAAATGCGGTAGGTATGCTGCTTTACAAAAATGTAAAATACAAAAAATTCTAAAAGTCCCACTATTCTTGCTGAAGTCTTATTTACATGGATAAATTCAGCCTCCTATCTCTTAGCTTTTTGACCCCTTAGTTCAACATACCTGCTGCCACTGTATGAGGTTTTGAAATCTGACACACAGCGAACCCAAAATATAAATTGTGCTCAATTCCAGTGCTGAGAAGGTGGACTACAAGGAATGCTATTTAACCCCTTTCAGAGGGATCTAAATATGTATCTGCTACACCTACATAAATTAGACCATTTTAGGAACTGGCTAAATTGGCATGTTGTGGAACCTGTCTTTTCCTTCCTACTACTTAATAATAAACATGCCAGTGAGATTTTGCATTAGAATATTCTTCAATGGTCTTGCACTTTATTTAGCTTTATGAGATAAAAAAATCACTTATTTTAATTTTCTTCTCTCCATTCAAGAATGTTTGGACCATGTTTGAACGTGTCTTATCATCTTTTCATGCATGAGTGTTGTTATATCCAATTTTTTTTGATGTTTCCACATAAAGAACTATAAAGATTTAAAGAAATACTTCCCAGGTTATTGCACTGTAGTCTTTGGAAAATTTTTAATTAAAAAAAATCTTTAATTAACACTTGCAGAAGTGTTTCAAGATCCACATTTAAGTGTCTCAGAGCTCATACTGAAGATTTTTTTTTCTGTGTCTTAATCTGTGCCAACCAAATATATTCTACTAAAGTTGCTTGCTTTCAATTCATGGAAGTTGATAAGAATATATGCTAGGCATTAACCATGGTATGCAAACTGAATGAGTTTGTGAGTCTTCCAGTTAGACATGTTTCAGCATCAAATAGCTGTGTTCATGTAAAGGAAAATTGCATTTTACAAATTTATTAGATCTTTATAAACCTTTTCAAAAGGAATAAATTAAAGAGATTAATACACTTTATTTACCCTTGTGTGCTGGGTTGACCTTGACTGGCAGGCAGGTATCCACCAAGCAGTTATATAATTTCTCCTATATCTACAGAAAAAGGGGAAAAAATAAGATGAAAATGTTTGTCAGTCAAGATGAGAATAGTGAGAAACATGCCAAATATCATGTTGGGCAAAGCAGACTCAGCGTGGGGAAAATTAATTCAATTCAGTGTCAGTTAATCACAGAATAGCATCAATAACCAAAACCACCTTCTCTCCACTCCTTCTTTTCAGACTTAATTTCTGCTTTTTGAGTCTAAAAAGCAATGCAAGGGCACAGGGAATGCGTATTTTGGTGAGATCATAACCCTTCATCTCTGCCACTCCTATGTCCTCATACTCTTCCACTGCTCTGGGGTGGGAGTTCTACCGTGGGAGACAGTCCTTCACTAACCTTTCCAGTATGAGTCTTTTCCATAGGCTGCGGTTCCTCAAGAGCTACTCCATTAGAGGTCCTTTCCATGGATACAGTCTTCAGGTGTGATTGGTCCTCTCTGTGGGCTACAGGTCCTGCCAGGAAACTGCTTCTGAATGAGCTCTCCATGGGCTGCAGCTTTCTTCAGGGCGTGTCCACCTGCTGTGTCCTCCATGGGAGGCACTGTTCTTTGCTGGATGTTTGCTGTCCCACTGTCTTCATGGGCTGCAGAGCAACAACCTGCTTTACCATGATCTTCCCCTTCTTCCCTTCTTCCGCCTCCTTCTTCCCTGACTGGCATCTGCAAGGCTTTTTTTCACCCTTTCTTCAATATGTTATCCCAGAGGTGCTGTCAGCATCACTGATGGTCTCCGCTGCAGCCAGTCACTGCGCTCTCTTTGAGCCAATTGGAATTGATTCTGTCTGACATGGGGACAGCTGCTGGTGTCACCTCACAGGAGCCACCCGCTTGGCCCCTCTGCTATCAAAACCTTGCCACATAAATCCAGTAAATCTTTCAAAAGACCTTTGACAAGGTCCTTGACAGGCTACTAAAGAAGTGCATGGGCATTAGATCAGATGCAAAGAATTGATATGGATCAGGAACTGACTTGGAGACAAGAAACAAATATTAAAGTACCTATTTTTATGAGAAAATAATTTGCTGCAAAATACAAAAGATCAATAGCAGAGTGTCTGGGGATTCTGTGTTATATCCACGGTTCATCATTTTTATTAATGTTCTGGAAAAGGAATTAGCAATGAAGTAAAAAATTGCAGATGGCTCAAAGTTATTTTGTTGGTCAAGATTAGAGAGGAATGCAAGGAACTCCAGTGAATTATATTCAAAGTTAGACACATTGGTAATACATCATCAAATAAATAGCCAGGTTGATTTAAATACCTACAAACAATAATCATTGAAGGGGAAAATACCTCTTGTGTGGTTCTAAATTACCTGTACCATTGGAAGAAATAGTTTCAATAGTCACAGCTCAGCTCAGTTTCATGACCAATTACAGTCAAAATCAAATCACAATTAATAAAGGCAGCCTATAGAATTGCATGCAGTGTATAAAAATCTTCTATCTATTTATAATTAATGAAATATTATGTAAAAATTTTACAATTCAAGAATGTTAATAGTTTCAAGCAGCTCAGAGAAGGAACAGAATAACAAATGTATTGAAAGATCTTAAACAAAAACATACTGAAAAAATTGGTGGTGGTAATATCTAGGAATAGCAACTGCTTTTCAGAAGGTAAATGGAAGAGATCCTGTTCTAAATCAAAATGAATCTCAATTCAAAATTTATTTTCAAAAATCCTTACAAATTTTATCATGCAGAATAACCTAAGAAGTTAATTGTCCAAGCATGTCATAAAGATGAAGTGTATTGCAATCTTCAAAAGAAAAGGATTTTTTACAGACAACAGATATAATCAAAACTACAACTGTTAAAAATATCAAATGCTGTGGAAGTGGAACCTCTTAGATCAAGGTTTAAACTTTAAACCAATTAAAGGCAATTACAAAAATACCTAAGGTTATCCTTTTAATTTTAGTGAGGCTATTACTGCACTCTTAGATGCTGAGACTGCTGCTCTGTGACGGAAGAAGAGCACATCAGTAAAAACATGTATATATTCTCCAGAATGCCAACCCCATTTTGCCATGAATACAGCCCTATGACTGAAGAAGTTTTATCTGTCTAAATTAAACCAATGAAGCACACTTCATTGACTCCCTTGTCAAGAAATCAAAGTATTCCAAAGTAGACTAGGAAATGAGCTCAGGCTTCTAAGCTAAATTTTTTAATTAGGGAGTAAAATTTTTACCCCTAATTTTAATTAGGGGTAAAAAAAGATGAATTTTTAAAAGATACTCTTGGATTTACAGAATAGCTGAATTGCTCTAATTTTTCTGAACTCTTCTAACTGCTTTTTTATGTGTTTGTAAATGGCAATCTGATCACTCTTAGGGATGTTAGTGGCAGGACTTCTGTTGAGTCTTCACTTTTAGACATTACATACATACCTGTAGCAAAGGGATTTTACCATAATTTTCATTAGAAAATAAACACAATGTGTATTTTACAGACTTTGGATTTTTTAAAAATTTCTAATAGCTTATAACCATTTCATTTTGAAAATGGATGATAATAAAATTACAAATACATACTTAGCTGAAATTTTCTCATCTTGAATATAGTTCTTCAAAGATGCTGATGTGTTTTCAGGTGGAAATATTTGCATATAGTTTCAGACTTGAAGGCAGGAGTCTTGGGTGTCTCCATTTTCGTAATAATGGCACTTTACATACTCTACACTGTCAGTAAATCCCTTAATGGGTAGAATAGACAGCTTTGCAAGTTGAAAATTAAATAACCATATCATAAGCCTGATTGGGTTGATATGGTTCATAGAACATATAACTTTTTTTCTCAGAACAATTAAAATTGTGATGTAACCACTCTGAACAGGCCTTAAGCACATACAACAGGAGCGAAACAGGGAGCCTTGAAGATAGAGTTATCATTTTAATCATCTCTGGCTAAAAGACACAGTGGAGGATGAAAAGAACATAATTTTTAGCTGAACTGATTCATTCTTCTTCAAATGGGAGGAGGAGCATACCATGAGAAAAAGGAGATGGGTGAACTACTCTGGGCAATAAAAAAAGTCCTGCATATGAGGGATTAGATTAGAATAATACTGGGTCTGATTCTTACTATCCATTCCCACTTCATGTTAGCACAAGAAAATAGTATTTCTTATTTGAACAGAACAAGTCAGAACAATAAATCTTTTGCTATCCTTAATAAATTTTATTGTTTACAATGACCTTTCGTCATGGTAGTAGCTTACCCAGAGTGATGTCATTTAAAGCTGTAGTTTGCACACAATAAAGTTTTGGGTTCAAAATTTGAGTTGGTATATTCTCGGTGGCCTGTGGATACAGAAAAATTAAAACTTAACACTACCGATGGTCTGTCTCAAAGATTATGGTGGAGCATGCTGCAAGCATTTAGCACCATGGAGACCTTGTAAGCCTGATAAGCTTACAAGGCATAAGAGGATATTCACAGCAGATCTAGGAAGCCCCATTTTACAGAGCTTGAAGGACCTGACACTCAGAAAGGTTCAGTGCCATTCTGACAACATGATATTGCTTGCTTCTCCAGAGCAGTCTGTGTTACCCAGCTGAGGTAGCACTGAACCTCACTCTGGTGGGCAGCAGGAGCAAACCTGAGAGACAGTCAAGCATTTTTTTTATCCATTTAGATTCTGTGCACTGCAAGTGGCATATCATAAGCTTCATGGATTCCCCCAGAAAATTAATTCAAGCTTCTGCATGAGTACATACCATTCTCCTGAACTGGAAAGGATAAAAGTTAATGGACTTCTGATACCCATAAACCAGATGGAGTTACAGAAAAAACATGCTGAATCACTTTAAAAAACAATTGAATAAAAGTAGGGCAGAATGTGCTGCTTAAAGGACTGTACACTTTCTTTGGCAGTGTCTTATTTGTCCCTAAATTTGTCATCCCTTTCCCAGTGTCTTTTATGTATTCATTTAGTCTTTGCCTTGATAATCTTGCTAAAATATCTAATAAGGGCTGCACATTGAAGTATTTCTTGGCCCTTTCTTGTTAGAACTGCTCCCATAAGACTTCTGTTTTACAAAATTAAGAGATAAGTACAGATAATATTAAAAAAAATAGTGTTTAAGATTACCTAATTAAAAAAAACAGACTTTTGTATAAGTACTGTTTGAAATCAACATTTTTATCTGCAAGAAAGTAAGTGATGAGAAAGAAACCTCTTTTCAAAACATGTTTTCTTCATATATCACTGTGACAGAATTTTAAATCATTCTCCTGCTGTGGTTATATATATTCTGGTCCTTATTAGCAACACTGAAAATTTGGGTTATCAAACATGTCCTTGAATAATCAGATCAGGCTTTCATACATAAAGTGAAAAAAGATACAATCTAGGAGAGTCTGCCATTTCAAACCTTATTTAAATTGCAGACAATTTCTCCCTTCCTTACTCTGTGCTTGTAAGAATTCTTACACCCAGCAGCTGGTTTCATTTAAGATACGGTGATTACTTTGCTTGATGAAATATACACACAAGGTGGATGATTTATTGCTAATGTTTGAAGAGTTTTGTGTTAATTGCTGAGAAATAGGAAATATACAGTTGGCTTCTTAGATGTCACTGCATTTTATGCGCAATTTCAGACAAAGAGCAGATATACCTATCACCTGCATTCATCTGAAACACAGGCAGCTTCTAGGTCACTACTAGTACTTGATTCTTCTACAAAGATTCTCAGTGCTTTGGAATACATTATTATAAAGAGTGATGGATATTACCATGATAAGCGGATGCATGGCAATAGTATTTTTTAAATACAAGGAGGAAAATGAATATTGATTCAGTGTGTCAATTTTTTTTCTGCTTCTACTTTACTTATTATACTTCCTTCTCCCTGCTTCAGTTTATTTTCTATAGCATAGATATAGATAAAAAACTGTCAGCTATTTTTCCAATGGAGTATTTGGATGGCTTGTTCAAATATTCAAGAGGGCAAGGATCTTAGGATACAAAAATCATCACAGCTACTTCAGGGAGAAAAAAATTAGTAACTTATTTGCATCCTGAAATACTCCACAGAAGCAGCATCAGCTAGGCACCATCTGTTTTAGAATTTTGAGAAACATTCCGTCTGGAAATAGAAAAAACTATGCATTTGAGAAGCATTTCAGAAGGAATATGGAAAACAAATAGTTTCAAGATATTTTGCTAAAGTAGGTATATTTTGTATGAGCAAGACATTTACATAGGCATCAATGTCTTGAGTAAACAAGGCTGTAATAGCTAAGAATTGTATGTGGTAATGGTCATGTATTTCAAGGAGAGGTGTAGAGTGTTTGTGTGCAGAGGTACTGATTGTTGAAGCCACTGACTGGGGATCAACACTTAGAATTATGGACTTTGATAGATTCTCCATTGTGTGGGAGTGTGACCTAATTTACAAGGACAGATCTCCAGCCATAATGAAATGTCACAAATTTTCTGCTCTTTGGTTCTCTGAGCTGACTTGAAATGTCAAAATGTCAGGACACAGAGATTCAAAATGGTGTACGCACAAAGATCATTCAGAATTTTTAAAATAAATGTAGTGAGTTAGAAACACAATTATACACATATATTGAAATTATTTAATGAAGAAATAATTTTTAACTCTACTAATAGTGTAACTTAATAAGTTTATTAGTAAATATATGCATATGTAGTACTGATTTTAAAGACTCTCACCATCTGGTTGCAAACACTTTTGAAATATAATGAGTTTGAGGAAACTCTACTAAATGGAAATTAATGATGCAAACTTTATAGTGTTATTTCTGTACATTAAGTGTATGATGGAATGTTCTTGCATCTTGATCATCACTCTAATATCAAAGAAATTTGTTCAATGGCATATGAAGTTTATTTTAGGAGCCACAACTCCAGAGTACTTGTATTTTATCTATGGAAAATTTATTCTTAAATATTGCTAGTGAGATCTGATAATATAGGAGGAAAATGCTGGCTTGGATGTTTACTCTTAGCTGAAGGAAATAATCTTCAATTTTTTTTTTTGTTTTGCTGTATGACAACTTCTCCAACAAATGAAGTGTCTCCCAAAATATACTCAAAAGAGTATAATTAAACCTAAATGGAGTAATAATATTTTTTCTGAAAAAATGACTGGAAGATGAGGAAAAAAAAAGATAAAATTAAAAATGGCTTTTCAAGTCTAAGAGAAAGAGTTCAGCCATTTACTTTTCACAAAAGTCCTCTATACTGTAGTTAGTTATAAGCTTTATGAAGCCACTGCTTTTCCAGAATTTGACTGCAAAAAAATATGCTCTACAGAAAACCAATTTCCATCATGCTTTTGACAAAGCCTGAATCTGTACTCTTATTCTTGAACCAGATTTTTCTCTGCAGAACATAAGCCAAGATTCATTAGATGGTAAAAAGAGATAACAAGTTTCTGTCAAGTTAATAAAACGACAGACAGAAAACCTCCAGTATTCAGTCCTTACTGAAGTGATAATTGGTGTACTTTACAGAAAACAGAAATCTTAGTGAAACAGAAAAACTGAGCAGCCAGTCCTTGACTTAGAATTCGGAACTTATGAACAACAACAACAAAAAAAAAAGGCTCAGACTGTAAGGAATGCTGTTCTCTTACCTGGCTGCGGCAGTACAGCTGCATGCTTTCCTGTCGGCTGCTTTCACCTCAACACAGACAGACTCATGTTTTGTGATCATTTGTGACACGCTCGTTAAGTGCTACCTAAACTTTCCAAGCAATCTGTTGACGTACTACTGAATTCTAGAATTAGGATGTTGCAAAATTTAAGTCTCTCCTTAGATGTAATCTTTGATGCTCTGTTTGTGTATCATATCAGGATACTCATTCAGCTGCTTTGGTGATGGTAAGTACAAAACTGCACAATGACTCTCCAAATGTCCATGCAAATTGAGAGGGAGGAAAGAGGACAAATATGAGTGAGAAAAGAAAAAGTCACAATATGGCAGGATGGTAGGAAAAGCAGTAGGTAAGCAGAGTCTGCTTCCGTTGCCACGTCATTCTTTAAATTACCCGCTATATATTATAATGCTTATATATGTGCTAATTATTTTGGTCATAAAAATACCATCTTATGTAAGTCAAATGAAAACCAGCAATAAACACAAATAGAGGATGCAGAAATTTTTTTTAGTCTACCTGTTCTTTCTATGTATTTTCCCAAGAGAGTCTTTTTCATTGTAATTTATGTTCTTCTGAAAGTGTTGCCTCTGTGTGTAGAGAATTTTGCACAACTTCAAACTGGGGATATCAAAACAATAAAGATTAATTTTGAAGTCACTAAAAGACCGTTTTAATGTAAAGTTCTTTCATGTTCAAAAATCCAGTCAGAACATTCCCCATGACAGCAATCACACTGTCATATTTGTTTTTTAAGAAGCCTATATTAAATCATACATAATTATTAAACCATACATCTTTACATTCCACTCAAATTTTAGCATTATGGCATCATTCTAGAGAGAAAGAAACTTGTTTTAAGGAAAAATTTAAAAACCATCTGGTGCTTTGAATCTATATGACTCTTCATTGCACCACACTGTCATACAAAGATAAAGCCATGTTTTCCTAGCTTTAGAATAGAAATAAATTAAGACCGTCAATGAAATGCAAGAACCTAGTGAGAATTTATTGTAGAACTTGCATTAAGTAGAAATTTCTGAAGAAAGCTAAGCAACAAACTGGTCTAAAAATATGACATGCAAAAATGTACTTGTAGATTTGTAATTTCTGAGAAATACTGCATTTTCATATAAGGTTTTAAGAGGGGCAATGATTTTAGAAATAACTAGGTGACATCACTGTCTCTAAATGCAAATATATGTTACCTAGTGACAGTTCAGGCATGTCTGGCAGAGCTCTAGCCAATCTCTAGTGTGCCCAGGTCTTCAGCAAAAAAAATTACTCATTTCCATGCTAAAATCTTTGCATTTTGATTGCTAGGAAGGAAATTAATTGTTCAGAGGTTTGGGTTTTCCTTTTTTTTTTTTTTTTTTTTTTTTTTTTTTTTTTTATATATATATGGTAAGAGTGGTTTGGATTTTGGTTTTTTACCTCTCTAGGAAGAATCTTTTGTGAAATTTTCTATGTAATTTCAAATCACCATTTTTAGTGTAGCAGAATATGGCTGCACTTGATTCCAGATCCAACAGAGACTAATAGCGTAGAAAGAAATCCAGGATATTTCTTTCTTCTAAAACTGTACAAAGTAAAATTGGTTAAGTAAATTCCATTTCTGTCTGAATTACAGGTCAGTGATCAGTGATTAACATTTCAATTTCATTTCATTATAGCAGCATGAATCTTACACAGTTCAGCAAGAGTGCAAACAAACATTCTGAATGGGATTTTGAAAGATCCAAATTGATAGGAGATTCAGCTCAAGGAAAAAAAACCCAGGCCCAAGCATACATAGTAAGGTTAATATGAAGCATTAAGCAAATATTTCAGATTAAATACACGGTCCAATGATTGGACATGTTTTAATCCATAATCATCCCATGTCATGATAAAATAGTTATTCTTCTGTACCCTAGATTGTGGTGTCTTACAAGTGTCTTATGTTTCCCTGACACTGCCATTAGGAACAAAACCAATGAGCCCACTCCTGGGGAGGGAGAAAAAGGGGAAAGGTTATTAAATTCTTAGGTTTTCACCTGAAAATAAAAGAATCTGAGAGTGAACTTAAGTACTGAAGATCAGGACAATCATGGAAGTAAAAAGAGTGAAACAGAAGTCAAAAATGCCTTTCCACCTAGACTACTAAACATCCTTAGCCAGTCTAATTATCAGATTTTTCATCTCCAGAAGATGATTTTGGGGAACTTACTCTTAAAAATCATGTGTGAATAACACCAGGTTTTGCAGGAGTGCTTCCTGTATCTAACAGGGAAAAAAATGCTTCATCAGAAAGAGACAGTTATAGATTAGTTAAAGGCCATAAAAAGAGAAAATAATCTATTCTCATTTTTAAAATGTGTCATGTAGTAAGTGTAGCATACTTACACCTCATTGCTGCCACCATTTTTAGATAGCATTGTGAGTCCCTCTTTGCAAAATGGCTAATCAGTGTGGGAAGGTATAGGAAATTGGCACAATCCTTTGGCATGATCCATTGGCAAATGATCACATTTGCCCCTATCTCCTGCAAATATGATTCTGTATACCTGTACCTTCTTGTTTCTCAACTTTCTGTGCAGATTGATGGAATACAAGTAAAGCACAGTAGTTTCTGCAAGAAAACAAAACTGGATTCTGTAGAGATGTGCCATTGGTAGGACTACTAATAGAATAAGATAATATCTCTAAAATAGTTAGTTATCACCTAAAATTTCTAGAGGATACTCAAAGAGGACTGCTAAATACATGATGGCAGTTTTCCAGGGACTGAAAAAAAGAATGCAGATGATTTTATATTTCTTAGCAGTACTGGATAGCAGGTGAAGCAGGAACCTTGTGTCAGGCAAAACCTTCTGTGCTTCTGGACTGAAAAACCCTGCTTCCCCCTACACCCTGCACAACCTACAACCTGCTTATTTCCTGAAGAATGCCTTTAGCTTTAAATGACCAAAGATTTAAATGAGCAGAATTTTTAAAACAATCTAAATGAACTACACCCCCCATGAAAAAAAAACCAAACCTAAACAAAACCAAACCTAAACAAAACCAAAAGACCCCCCAAAACAAACAAACAAAAAATCTCCCAAGTGCTTAATATTTGACCATGTTGGAAGTATTGAAACAAAATTATCTTAGGATGGTTGTAGTGCAATGAGGATAATGATTTTAAGCACACAACTATCTCATAAGTGTGAGTGAAGAGAGGCAAGAGAGGCTTCCATTAGATTTTAGCTTAAAAAGAATGTTCCACAAAGTTAACAGTGAAGATATGAAAGGACTGAAAACATGTTACTTGGTCATGATACTCAGAGTTCAGCTAAGTTAAAGGTTAAAAAAAAATTGTATGACCATAATTTAGAAGGAAGAAATATCTGGAACAAAATCTTAAGCAGTCCCTCACCGCTTTTATATCTGTGATTTATAACCCAAGCCATACTGTCTTGAAATAAGGCAACTCCTGTCAGTGAAAATTATTTTTTTTCAGAAATTCTCTGTCACAGAATTGTAAGAGAGATATTTCTGTTATAGGAAAGAATCTGTCCTTGTTTAAGATTTTTACAGTACTATGTCATTGTATTGTTTATATTGCTGTCTTACTAAGCTGGGAGAAAAACGTTGGGTTCAATCCATTAAACACAAGAATTGGTCATTTCAGTTGAACTAGTTTTGAGTGTCTATTACTGATAGGCAAGGACATCAGCTATAATAGGCATATTGTATGGATTATAGAGCTTTAAAAATAAATAGAATTATTTACATTTTGTTGTATGACCTACAATCTTCCCTACAAGCAAATGTACATTAAATACATGCACTTAATGTACATATAATACATGAAATATACATTATATTGTATGTAGTATCTTATTGTATATAATAGATAATATATAATTATTGTATGTTATATATATATGTTATATGTATATGTGCATGTATACATATATTACCTGTCTGCCTCAGTAGCATGTGCTGTTTCAGTGCAAATGGAAAGAACTACAGTGAGATGCTAATTTCTTTCTTTAAAAATCTTCATTTTTTTCTAACTCATTTATTTTCTGACAATAAAAGTTATGAAAATAAAAAATAAAGTTTTAACCTCTGTGTGATGCTACATATGTGTGATGTTAGACAGGCTTTTTCCACTTGCTGAGGAGAAGACAGTGATTTTCTGTTCAGTGGAGGCAAGTCCACAACAATTAGAATGATGCTTCCTTCATCACAATCATTAAAGAACATGAAAAACAGTATGTTAATTTGCTCTTGTTTAGTTTCAGTTGTTGCTCAAATGTCCCTCTGAGATTTACTCTGAAAATTAAATAGACAGAACTATTAAGCAATACATATTTATGTAGTGGCATGGTTTATATATATACATATATATATGTATATATATATATGTGTGTGTGTATATATATATATATACACAAAAATGTATGTATATATAAAACATCATGTCAGAACTGCCTGAGTCTGACATTAAAGTAGAGGAATGCTACAAAAGGAGAGTCTTTTATATCAGAAGCCTAACTCAAAAAATCCTTTGAATTATTGAGGTCATTTGTAGCTGTTCTCTTTCCCATACTCTTCTGTGACACAGACTATGAGAGACACAGACGGTGTCTGAAAGGCCTGAAATAAAATTACACTGAGACTGCTTGATGAAACAGAATAGCCCCAAGTCTGTGGGTCCTGATGAGATTTACCCCAGTGCCCTAAGGGAACTGGCTGATGTTATTGCCAAGACACTCTCTTTTTTGTATTTGAAAAATCATGGTGGTCATATGAAGTCCCTGCTGACTGGAAAAAGGGAAACATTTTCCCTAATTTCAAAAAATGAAGAAAGGACACAGGGATCTACAGACTGGTGAACCTCACATCTGTGCTTGGGCAGATTACGGAGCAGATCCCCATGAAGATAAGGTCAAGACATGTTTAATACAAGGTGTTGATCCAAGACAGACAGAACAGCCTCAGCAAAGACAAATTGTGCCTTACCACCCTGGTGGCATCCTGTCATGGAGGGACAACAGTCATTAGGGAAGACTGACCAACATCGTCTACCTCATCTTCTATAAGGTCTTGGATGTGGTCCCACATGGCACTTTTGTGTCCAAATAGGAGAGAGATGGATTTTAAAAGTGAAATTTTAATGGATGAGGAATTGGGTGCACTCAGGCAGCAGGGTGTGGTCAGTAATTTTATGTCCAGGTGGAGGCTGGTGGCAAGTGGTGTCCCTTACAGCTTAGGTACGGGACCAGTTCTCTTGAATATCTTCATCAATGACACAGCCAGTGGGATCAAGTGCAGCCTCAGCAACTTTGCAGCTGACGCAAAACTGAGAAATATAGCTGACATAACAAATGACCAGGATACTATCCAGAGGGACCTGCCAAGCTCAAAATGTGGACCCACAAGAACTTAGTGAAGTTTAACAAGTCCCAGTGCAAGGTTCTACACCTGGGTTTGGTGTCACCATGACATTTTTATGAAAATCCTTTTGTCAGGATTTTCTTCTCCTGAGTAGCTGAGGGGCCTCAGGTACAAATGTAAACAATTAACTATCTGCTCTTGTGGAATGCAACAGGTACTTCCTTGACTGGTCCTTGTTAGGTGTTTCTACTTAATAACCAATCAAGGATGCAGCTGGGTCTCGGACTCTGGGAGTCACAAGACTTTGTTTTTCATTCCATTCTATTCCTGTCTCACCTTCTGATGAATCTTTCTCTCTGTTCTTTTAGTATATTTTTAATATAGCATTTTTAATATAATATATAACATAATACAATAAACCAGCCTTCTAAAACATGGAGTCAATATTTCTCGTCTCTCATCCTTGTTATGGCTGCCCTGAAGACCACCATTTGGTTAATCCTAGACATGAGAACAAGCTGTGAGAACTCATTTAGAGCAGCCTCATGGTGAAGGACTTAAAAGTTGTGATGGATAAAAAGATGGACAGGAGCTAACAATGTGCAACCACAGCTGAGAAAGCCAATCACATCCTGGGCTGCACCAAACCAGGAGTGACCAGAGGTTGAGAGAGGCAAATCTCCCCCTATACTCTGTCATCTTGAGACCCCACCTAGACTTCAGCAGAAGAGAGACATGGACCTCTTGGAGTGGACCCAGAGGAGGATCCATGAAGATGATCAGAGTGTGAGAGACCTGGTGTTATTTGGCCTGGAGAGGTGAAGGCTCTGGAGGGACAATATAACAGGCTTCCAGTACATAAAGGGAGGTTATAAAATAAGAGGAAGAATGACCTTTTATATGGGCATGTAGTGGTAGGAAGTGAGGGTATAATTTTAAACCAAAAAAGAAGGTTTTTAGTTTAGATGCAGGGAAGACATTCTCTACTCAGAGAATAGGGAGCTGCTGGAACAGGTTGTCCAGAGAAGTTGTGGATGCCCTATCCCTGAAAGTGCTCAAGATCAGGTGGCCCTGCACAACCTGGCGTAGTGAAATGTGTCCCTGCCTATGTCAGTAGGGTTGAAATTTCCAGGCTAAACCTATCACTGGTACTGTTAAAACAAGCCAAATAATTCAACTGAGCTCTTTTAAGGAGTAATAATACTGTAATGGTGTGGGTAACTATTAAAATTTTTAAAAACTGAACAAGGTTTCCAAAATGCTGGCAATTAGAATATTTCAAGTTTGTTATATTACATGAAACAGAAACCATGTACTGTTACTGACACCTCAAGTGGGAGAGGAATTTCAGTATCACTTTTGCACTATGTGAAATGAATGACCGTTTTGATCATATTGCAGATAAATGAATCATTGAATTAACTTATTTGGCCTCCTAAAGAAGTAGAATACACATAAAGTCATAGGCCTTCACTCCTACTACATCTTTACATTCATTTCCCTAGCAGTCAAATTCAGAGCAATAAAGAATATTAAAATTTTTGGACGGAGAGGAAGATAAATGACTACTTTCAAAGTATAGATAGAACTATATGCCAGAATGCAAAGTTTAATAGATAACCAACATATTCCATGATTAAATTTCATATTACAGAGGTAGCCAATCTTTCTAAGGCCAAGAAAAGAAAGCATACAGTGTGAAAGAGATATAGAGAAAATACCAAGCATCTTTTACACCACTCTTCACTTCCTCTCACCTTCCCCATAATAGTCTCTGAGTCACAAGAACATGTCACAAGCCTGTATACTCACCACAAGCACTAGCTCTTGGCTTTAGCTCAATTCAGAAGACACAGTCTATGAAAAATTTTGTAGAAACATAAACATAACCTGTACATCACCTTGCTGGCCATTCCTGTCACAGAAGAAACTCACTGAGTGAGAAATCAGAAGCTATTTTCCCAGGAAAAAGAAAAATCACCACATGAGAAGGATAGTCCATGAGTCTTCAATTCAAACACCTGAAGAACTGAGACTTACCTGTGTAAAAGGAAAGCTGAAAACATTTATTTCATGTACTGACTCAAAACCACTGAGCTCAGTGTTCTGCTAAATATCCTCAATTTGAACAAGTTTTTGTTATCATCAGTTATCATAGCTTTAGGCCTCACTTCTTTGCATTTAAAGGCTTAAATTGTCTTCTGTGCATTCATCTATCAGCAAGAAGTGGCATTCTGTGTTTGCTGCCTCTTGTATAATTGTAGTTTGTGTTATTAGAACCAAGGAGGAAGTAAGGAGGGGCATCAACAAAATCTCTACCCTTGGCTCGCAGAGAAGGGGAGGGGAGGAAGACAAAAGATACAAAGAATGAAAAAAAATGCAAAAGAAAAAAGAATGCAAAGAAGAGGTGGAAAAAAAAGAAGATAGAAAAATTAGACTGCAAAACACTGACAAATCTCTGTAATATAAGCAAACATAAAAATAAATGTTTGGCTCCCACTTCCATCAATATTTCCTTAACATTCCTTTTCTGAGTATAGGCTAAATTTACATCAAGTAGTCACATTGTATTTTTAATTTCAACAGGAAATTAACAAAGTAGATTAAATCTATTATTAACAAAGTAGATTTTTGTTTGCATATTAAAGAAAATAATATTCTATGCTGACATTTTGTTGGTATCACTTACTATTAAAAGGAACTTTCAAATTAAACATCAGCTACAATATATGTGATGGGAGAAGATGACAAGCAGGTAGGCAGGAGGGAAAGAATTTCTGATATTAACAAAATAGTTGACTACGTGATTATATAAAGGTTCTTGTTTATTGAGAAAAATGCTATGTTTCTTGATTGTAATACCAATTTCACCATTTCATTCTAATTTTATGTTTCTCTTTACCTTGTTAATTTTAGAGACTAAGGCTAAAATATTGAAGCTGGTACTAAGATATTAAACTTTGCCAAGATGTGATCTAAACTACCAATTGGTTTGCATTGCTTTTTGCTTCACATTCATAACTTCAGCATGAAATATTACCTTTTAATGGAATGCAGTGTTTGTAACCTACATTTGTTAGAAGGATAAAGCAGTCAGAATTAAAATTTTACCCAGCCATCCATAAGAACTAGTAGTCTGTATATTGAGAAGAAATGGACAAGCCAATAAGTTTAAAGCTTTATTGTAACAATTTTTCTGTAACTCTTACAGTTTTTGTTGACTTAAAAATTTGTTTTCTCTTGCAAAGACATCTAAAACTATAATGTAAAGCATATTCTCTTTCTGGTCATTTTGGAAACAGAAATCACTAATTTAAAAGAGCGTTGACATTTAGCATATTCTTGAAGACTCACTAGAAAAAAATTCATTATACATATTTCCCCTTTGTGTAAATCATAATTTTCACTTAATCTGAGTAATCTTTTACCAGACTGCATTTGCATTGTAATGAGTGTTCCTTTTTTTTTGGTGAGGCGTATAGGAGTGGCTTTGATAAGCTGCCAGAAGTTTCCCCCTATGTCTAACAGACCAAAGTCCAGGTGCCCCACAGATGGACCTGCTGTTGATCAGGGCTGAGCCCAGCAGTTGCAATGGTAGTGCCTTTCTAACAGGATAACAGGATATTTAAGAAGGGGAAGAGCATAATGTGTAGGAGTAATTGCAGACAGAGTCAAGAGAAGTAAAATTACGAGAGAAACACTCCTGCAAGGTCAGTGAAGAAGGAGATGGAAGAGGTGCTCCAGGGTCTGGAGCAGAGATTTCCCCATGTCTGTGGAGATCCATGGGAAGGCAGAGATCCACCTGCAGCCTGTGTAGGAGATCCACTCTGGAGCAGGTGCACATAGGCTGAAGGAGGCTGTGCAACCATGGGAAGCCCATGCTGGAGGGACCTCTGAGCAGGACCTGTAGACCTGTGGAAAGAGGAGCTCATGTGGGAGCAGGTTTTCTGGAAGGACTTGTGACCCCTATGGGGTCGCATGCTGAAGCAGCCTGTTCCTGAAGGACTGCCCCACAGGGGAGGGACCCACAGTGGAGAAGTTTGTGAAGAACTATATCCTGTGGGAAGGACCCACACTGAAGAAGGACTGGACATCTTGGAGGACTCTCTCCTGTGGGAGAGATCCTGCAGTGGAGCAGAGGAAGAGTGTGATCAGTCCTCCTCCAGAGGAAGAAGGAGTGGCAGAGACAATGTGTGATGACTGGACCACAGCTGTCACTCTCTGCCCACTGGACTGCTGAATGGAAGGAGGGAGAGAAAATCAGAGTGAAGCTGAGCCCATGAACAAGAGACTCATGGGAGAAACACATTTTAAGATTGAGTTTTTATTTCTTACCCTTGATTTGATTGGTAACAAAATTAATTCATTTTAATTTTATGTGTGTCCAGTCTCATTTGCCCATGATGCTAATTACTGAATAATCTCTCTCTGTCCTCGAGTCCATGAGACTTTCATTGTACTTTCTCTTCCTGTTCTCTTTCCAGTTGAGGAGAGGGGTGATAGCACAGCTTTAGTGAAAACCTGTCAGGCAACCAGGGTCAACCCAGCACAAATTCATTAGTATTCTCTACCAAATCCACTAGTTTAAGTGTGGTTTTGAGAATTAATATACTATTTTGCCTATATCTGTCATCTAAAAATCTCTGAAATTGCCTCTATTTCTTCTTTGAATGATTTTGAGTGCTCCTAATATGTGACAGTTTTTGTATCCTAAACAATATTACAGTCACAGAAAACTCCCTCTTCCAGAGTAGAGTTTAGTGAGAATTACACTTCACACTGCAGCAGCTCACTGATCCTGTGCTCACTTGCCAGCCAGAAGGAAGACTTCTGAGGACAGCCTTCAAAAGGACCAGTATCATTTGGGCTTCCTCTAGTCTCTGTTTTGAAGGAGCCAGGCAAATATGAAATGGGTAAGATGCATATCCGATTTCTGTGTAGAATAGCATCCTAAAATGTTGTCTCTAACCTCTAAATGTGAGATCTATCCTCTAAGATCAAAAGCTTTTATTCTTTTCAGCCAGTGTTAGTCCTTCTCAATATAATTAATGTGTTTCATGCTTTCAGACTCTCAAAAATGTAAAGTATCTAGGCTTTACCAAAATTACTACTTGGTAGCCGCAACAAGAGCAGTAAATTGCAATTTACCTATAAAGTGACTTACATCATGCCAATAATTCTTCCTTACTTTTTACTGCAAGTCTACTGGAAGATGCACTTCATATAAAGATTCATTTAAAAATTTCCAAATGGCTAGTATCACAGGAGCTTAAAAATTAAAGGACTGCCAATAGATTTTTCAGGATTCAAACAACAGCCTGAGCTGGTGTAAATGCATCACAAAATCTGCGTAACCTATTAATGTGTTGCAGATTCAAAACACAGAAAAAGGCGTACAGAAACACAGAGAATTGAGATAATTTGTGCCAGTGATAGGTTTCAGTTGTTAGAAGTGTGATATAAACTCTTGAAATTGCTTTTGTTTAAAAATATTAAAAATGAAAATATAGTTGGATTTGAACCTGCTATTCACCCTTGTCTTGTCACTACATACCCTCATAAAAAATTTCTCTCTATCTTTCTTGTAGGCTTCCTTCGGTTACTGGAAGGCCTCACTTAGGTCACACTGAAGCCTTCTTTTTTTCAGACTGAACAATCCCATTTCTCTCACCTTTTCCTCATAGGAGAGGTGCTCCATCCTTGTAATCATCTTTGCTTCCCTCCTCTGGACTCACTGCAACAGGTAGGTCCATGTCCTTCTTGTGCTGGGGACCCCAGAGCTGGATGCAGGGTTCCAGTTGGGGTCTCCCCAGAGCAGAGCAGAGTGGAGGGGCAGAATCCCCGCCCTTGCCCTGCTGGTCATGCTGCTCTGGATGGAGCCCACGACACGTTTGGCTTTCTGGGCTGTGAGTGCCCGTGGCTGGGGCATGTCCAGCCTCTCACCCACAAGCACCCAAGTCCTTCTCACTGGGCTGTTTTTGATCCCTTCATTGCCAGCCTGGACTGATAACAGGGGTTGTCCCAACCCAGATGCAGCACCTTGCACTTGGTCTTGTTAAACTGCATGAAGTTCCCATGGACCAACTCTTTGAGATTTTCCATATTCCTCTGGATGGCATCCTGTCCTTCAGGAGTGCACCTCACCACTCAGCTTTGTGTCATCTGCCTATGTGCTGAAAGTGATTAATAATGACATTAAATAACACTGCCCCCCATACAGACCCTGGAGAGCACCACTTGTCACAGATATCCATAAGGATTCTGAGCCATTGACCACTACCTTTGAGATGCACCCATCCCATTGATTCCTTATCCATCTAACAGTCCGCTCTCCCAATTCATGTCTCAAATTTAGAGAGAAGAGTGTTGTGGAGTGTCTGTCAAAAGCTTTACAAAAGTCCAGGTAAATTATTTTTGTAGATCTTCCCTTACCCATAGATGGAATCACTTCACTGTAGGAGACCACCAGGCTGGTCAAGAAGAATTTGCCCTTGGTGGAGCCATGATATAGGTATATCTGTGCTGTATACAACATCAGCAAGTGGAACATGAGTCATCAGTGTGGCACTCAGGAGGGCGCCAGTAGTGTCCTGGCTTGCTTCACTCACAGTGCAGCTGGTAGGTCAAGGCAGGTGGTTGCCACACACTGCCCTGGCCCCACCTTGAGTACTGTGAGCAGTTTTGGGTGCCTCAATATTGGAGGACATTACAGGAGTGGGCGAAGCTTATGGAAAAGGAGAGTAGTATCTAACTATTGAAAGACAGGGAGCAGAAGTTAAAGAGAGTGCAAAAATCTGTATGTTGTATATAAAAATGGTATAGGTATGTGGTATATGCTGTAAACACTGGGAAGATATTTCAGTAATGAGGATTAAATATAATGGAATGATTAGAAGATATGTAAGTTTATTGAATTGTGTAGAACCGAGCATGAGAAAAATAATATGGAATAAGGAATAGAAACTGTAGTGGGTCTGGCTGGGATGGAGTTGGATTTCCCAGTAATATCTGTCATAGTGCTGTCCTTTGTGCCTAGAAAGCTGCTGATAACACAGCAGTGTTTTGGCTACTGCTGCGCAGTACTCCCTCACAAGGCTTTCACTCCAACATCACCTCTGACCCACAAAAGCAAGAGCTAAAATATTCAGGAGAAAAGTTAAACCTGGGAAGAAGCAAGGCATGCTGGGAAGGGGTATGAACATTTGATTTAATTTCTTATTACCCAATTCTGATTTGGTTGTTAATAAATTAATTTCTAAATATTGAGTCTGTTTTGCCAGCGAGGGTAATTGTTGAATAATGTTTCTTCCCTGGTCCAGTTGAGGAGGGAGAGAGAGAGAGCAACGTGGTGGGCAGCCAAGTGAACACACAATCCAGCCAAGGTGAGCACACAGTCCTCACGGGGAATCGCTAAGGGCTCTGGCATTATTTAGCTTGGTGAATAAGACTCAGAGAGGAGATCCTACCACTTTCTGTGTACTTCAAAAGGAAGTTGTAGAGCCATTTCAGTCTCTTCTCTCAAGCAACAAGTGAAAACAAGAGAAAATGCAACAAGTACAAGAGAAAATGGCTTCAAGTTGTGCCAGGGGGTGTTACATATTTTAGGAATAAAATCTTCATTAGAAAGTTTGTCAAACACTAGAACAGACTAGCCCAGGCGAGTCATTGGTCATTATCCCTGGAGGCATCTACTAGGCCTTGTACACGTGGCCCAGCCCCTGCAGACGTGATCTAGTGATGGCCTTGACAACACTAACAGCTGGACTCAAATCCTAAAGGTCTTTTCCAAACAAAAAGCTTATATAAAAGACAGAAATTCTTCTCTCTTATGGTCTGAAATATTAATATGAAATGGCAGTACTTTTCATTTAGGAAAAATAGCATGGATAACAAACACATCTTTTAATGCCACATCCTGAGAAAGATGTTTCATGTTCTTATAAAAGAGAAGATAATCTAAAATGCTGTATTCCAGGAAATAGATTTCAACCAAGAGCTGTTGCTACATCGTCGATCAAGCCAATGACATGGGTACATCTTTGGGAGACAGTAAAGCATTATTATTTCTTCTGTCACATGTAACTGCTACTACAATTATCAAATATATTTTCTTGAAAAAAAATTATGGAGACAAAGTGAAGCAATAGGGAGTTTTCATGTTTCATCTTCAAAGGAGCATTCTTTGATGGAAACACACCACCTTCACTAAAGTAAGTGGGAGTTAATCACAGAAGAATGAAGGAAAGTAAGCAGACATAAATGTACTAAGGTGGGTATCTCCTGACAATGCCCTGGTTTACTTCATTCTTAAATTTGAGCCACATTTGTTAATTTTCCCAGAAATGGAGTAACTTCAAACTCAGAGTACAATGTTGTTATAGTGCTGTCAGTGTGTGTAGTGCTACACACCACAAAGGAAAATTACAAGAAACATGTAATACAAGAAATAATTCTCTGTGACGAAGAGTGCCAAAACTGTAGCCTTTATTTATTGAGCATCCCCAAAGATTTCAGTTCCTCAGAAGGGTAGCAATTCAAGGGCAGTAGAATCAAGACCTCTATAAAAAAAACCTGGCTTGTTTACAGAATGGAAATGGCAGAAAAATAGTAGCTTCTAGTCTCAGATTTTTTCTATTACCTTATTTACAATGTTTCACATTCTGCCTGTTCCATGGTGTGCAAATTTAGTAAGTTTAATTAAGAAGTAAAAAAAAAAATTGATAAAATAATAAATTAAGATGTGAAGAGCTACTGGATAGAAAAGTATTCTTTTTCTTAATCAGTTTTCCTGTTCTTACCGACAAAAGACGTGAGCTGAAATTCAAACCCCTTGTTCACTGAGAAAATATTTATCACCTGTCCTTTAGATTTATCTCAATACAATTTCCATGCTTTGTAAAAATATCTGTCAATCCCAGTTTAGCTCTCTAGAGGAAAAAAGTAAGTTTGTTATCTTTTGCAATGATGCAACTTTGACAAATTAATGGTGTGTTTTTCACTTTACAGAGAACATATTTTAACCTGAATTCCTTATTTGGTCTTCTGGCACCCTTTAGTCTGGCAAGCAACTATTTTTGCAGTACACATTTTCAAATGTAAATTATCAAAATTTGTTTAGTATAGATGCTAACACTGCTGTCCCAAATTATTTAAATGGCCATGTCATTCACATATTATCATCCTCACAACTTTACCTCTAGGAAATATTACATCTGCAAGCTATTTCATATTTTGCTTTGAGGTTATTGGATAGATCCAAAATGGTCCATATTTCTTCAGTGCATAACCACTAGACATGTTCTCAAAAAGGATATTAGATCAAGAGGCACCACAACAAAAAAAAAAAAAAAAAATGCAGGCTATAGATAAGATGTCACAAAAATAAATTGAAGACTGGAAATTTTTGGTCAGAAAGAAGTCAAGTAAAAAGAGATATTATTTGACTTTAAAGAATGGCAGATTAAGTGCCTTTCCAGATATCAGCATGTAGACTTTATTTGACAGATATGGCGGGGCGGGGGGGGAGTAATGTCTTTACTGTTCTGGCAGGTAGAAAATATTGTTAATGTTTCCCTAGGCATTTTCAAGACACATTCTTGTTACTTATAGGTAACTGTGATGCAAATGCGGTTGGGGTTTTATTTTACTCAGTGCCAGTAAAAGAAAAAAACTTTAATATCATTTATAGAGGAGGACGTCTAACTGCCTGGTCAGCATGTAAGATAAATAGAAAAATACTCATATGCTTTTCCTACATAAAAGCTCTAAGAAACTCCTTGTGCTTTTCACAAGAAGGGCTTATAATTTATTATTTATAAACTGAACTAAGCCAAAATCAGAGTACAGTTGCTGGTTTTAGTGAGACATGATAAAAATTACAAAACACACCAATAAAAACAGTCATAGTGCTTCAAACAAAGAAGGGATACATGAAAACTTTGAAATAAAATGCAACACAGTGAGTGAAGTAAGATGCATAACATTAAGATTTACATGAGACCGTTAATCTACAGCATCTAGATATCAGCAGCTGCATAGCCATTTTCATTACATAGAAACTAAAGTTAGAGTAAGTCATTAAAAATTTAAATTACAAAATATAGAAAAAGACTAGAAAATGTACATAATATAAAAGAAACATCATGGTATTACAGCTGATACACATAGTGAACTGTCAACCTATATGATAACAGGATATCAGGGAAAATTTAAGATAATTGTAAGAAACTGGAGTCACTCCAAATAGACAACAAAAGTCTACTGGAACTTTACTGCTCTTCAGGAGGTGAGTGCATAGTAGTTGATCTCATGACTTTCTAATATTCTTCATAAAGAAGCCAGATTTCTATTGGAAATACAGTAGCAATCTTTCCTGTCTTGAAAAAGGGATACTGCAGTATCATGCTTAGTCTAATAAAAACTCTTTAGCTGTATGTTAAAAGCTGTATTTTAAAAGCATTCCAAATCATGTATGAAGAGGGGCTGTCATACTGCAGGAGTTTTTGCAGTGTATAAGTGAATGATACTGTAAGTAGTCCACAGACAACTGAGACGCTTATCTGTGGGTCATGCTATATGAACATGTGGAATTAATGTAGTTAGTGGCTTATAGATCATCTCGCAGTCAGGAGAGGTAACATTTAGGTCTGGGATGAAGCAAACATTTCCCAATATGCATAATAATATACCAGCAGGAATAAATACTATATTAATATAAGTATTAAGTGGTTGTGACAGATGTAAAATTAATCTAAATATTTTCTGTTGACCAGACAGCTGGTGCTGCTGCACTGTGTCCCTCTGCTCCCAGCTGGGGGAGCAGGATCGACGGCGGCTAGCTCTGACACAGCCAGCACCGGGGGGCACTCTCCAGATGCACTGCGGTGTCCGCAGGGTGCCTAGCTGGAATATTTAGAGGCAGCTGCGGCAAAGTGAAGAAAAGAGGGTCTCCGTCCAGGGGCAGAAATCCCATTTTATTGTACACCAGGGGGACCAGCAAACCGAGGACCCCAGGCGGCTGGTTACATGGGGTTATAAAGGAGGAGGAGAACAGGGGTGGAACTGGACCCAGCTCCAATCGGGAAACAGGGGGGTGGGGGGCTACAAAGGAGTGACTGTAGGGGTAACAAATGCATTTGAACTGGGGGCAGGACCTCGGCTCCTAATCCAATCACTCGATGGGAGCAGCAGAAGGTTCTGGAACAATGGGAGGGGACACGGAGTGATGGATAGGGATCTGGGGAGGGGTTACAGTACTGAATTAGCACATATTAGGACAATTGGGGTGGAGATAAGGGGATTGGCATGAACTAATGGGGAGGGAAGAACTGGGGCAGAACCATATAACAGGAGTGAACAGGGGTGAACAGAACATACCAACTTTACATTATCTGCAATAAAAATGACACACCACAACAAGCTGGGATATTTACTGCATCAATAGAACTTTTTCATTTAATTTTGTCAAGAACAGGATACATAAGAACACAAGAAAATTAACCAAAATAATTTTGTTATAATTTGCTTAAACCGAATCCTCATTAATACTTTATACCTCTGTCAAGATATACCATGAGGACTCGTGGGGTGATGGGAGGAGAAGGAGGAGGTAGTAAAGTGCTAAGGAAATTCAAGTAATTGCAACATTATAGGAGGTATCTCTTAAAGCACTGTTAATGAAGACCTTTCTGATGCAAATACGCATATAGGTGTTTAAGGAAGCTCTTCACACCATCTTGGGTAAGAGGATTTTAATACATCTCAATATGAACATGCCAGTTTCAAGGTTTTTGCTTGCACTTGTTTTTGGTTTTAATTTTAGAACAGAAAAATTGGACACTGTTTCACAATGTCACTATTAGCAACTAGTAAGAAAAGTCCTAGAGAAAAGCTCTTCTGATTCCAGGTGAGTTTGCTTGCCATCATAGTTCAAGAAATAAATTAGTGAAGTTATGGTAGCAGTGGAAGTCCTTTGCCTGAAGGACTTGGAGCACTCAGCAGGGTTGGGAAAATTCGTCAGAATATCCTGAGATCTGTAAAGATAAGAGACAGAAATGTAAGTTTATTTGATTAAATATTTAAATCTTATCAGATGTCTACCTCTTCACACAGAAATTTTAATCCCTAGTCCATGGGATATTTGAAAGTGACATCATGCTGATGTATATCAAATATTTAATTATCAGGACATGGATAATGACTTTATAGGTAGCAGCTGGGCCTGCCTTCTCTGTGGTCCAAATGAACTGATTGTATATTGGTACAAAACAGGAAAGCACCAACACAGTAGATTCCACAAGTCTGTATAAACTGTCAGATTTACCCATTTACTGTTCCACTTCAAGAACAGGTCTCATAATTGTTAGCGCTGCATATATACCTCAGTTTCTGACTGGATTTTAGTATGGATCAAAAGATTTATTCCCAGTCTTTCATGTGCTTCTTGAGAAATCAGATAATTCATTCTGGTTCCATTCTCTGCAGACTGGATATGCAGGGGCAGATGGGTCTGTGCCATTTACTTAGGGGACCACAACACTGCACCTCAAAAAAAGACTATAAAAGTATTTTTATTTTTGTATTCTAGACCTCCCTTATGATCAGACCATTATATCAGAAGGAGATGTTGGCTTCAGGTCTATTCAGACAGAGAGAGTAGCTGGATCTTCATTCCTTACATCTTGCTTGGTCTATTCCAAGGCAATTCCCATACTATACATCATGTGGACTTTCAAATACAGCCAGTTCAAATACCTTTTTCCCCACATAGATTTGATAAAATTTGATTTAAAAAAAGAACTCAACTACTTCTTGGCTTTTTAAGTTTTTATTTCCAGTGTTTTGTTTCCAGAGTTGTTGGGGCTTTTTAAACCAATAGTTATGCAGCAGTACTAACAGTTTGTCTCTTTGCCATATGTTATGAGATTTCATTCTACTTGTTAAATAAATAGTAATGAAAAATTTAAACTCAAATGCAAAATTCATTTTTCAGCATTTTTAATTTTCTGTGAACTTTCTCTCTCTTAATTTGTCACTGCTACTTTCAAATGATCTACTCCTCTAACCCCTTTTCCAGTTAACCCATATACAGGAAAAGACCCTCAGCTTTCACCACTACACCAAAGTGCTAATTAGTATTTTGTTGCATGCAAAGACTTTAGCTATTGCAGAATCACAGAACTGTTTACACTGGACAGGAACTCTGGATACCATCCCATCCAGCTACTCTGCTCAAGTAGAGTCAGCCAAAGCAGGTTCCCCAGGACCATGTGTAGTCAAGTTTTGAGTATTTCCAAAGATGGACATTTCACAGTCTCACTGAGTGTACAATTTTGGCTAGGATAGAGGCTTTTTCTTCATAGTAACTCATATGGTTCCAGGTACTTCAGCACATGTAGCTAAAAATTCAAAAATTTCTATTATTTATAACAATCATACACAAATTACTGTGTATTTGATAAGATAATCATGTGACGTGAAGGAAAGATAATAAAATTAGACCTGTGATTTTGCATATTTAAGTGAAAGAACTAAAAATTTCTCCTTTTGAAAGTGTCATATTTTGGATACTGTATAAATTTCTGAAAGAATCGGTTATAAACTGTAGCTCAGTAATTGCACAGATACCTCTAAACAAAGTAAGAATCATGTTTATCCCTCTATCAGGTTTACCTCAGTAAATATTTTACTCACTAGTTTTGTTAGAAGATGCTGTATTACAATTGCATCCTGAATATTTACCCTGACAGACATGGCCAATTTCTGATGCTGTTCTATAGCAAAAATCAGTGTACTTCTGCTAAAGGTGACTTTGTCTCACCAATTATGCATGTTACTTTCATAGAACCTAATTCTTAAATAATTTAAATCTAACATTATGTCTTTAATCTCCTGCTGCTTGCAATGCTCAGACAACTACTGGATGTATCTGGAAGATGACAGTTCAGCTTTTCAGGAATTAAAAGTTTGCTTTCATTCTTTACAGGGTGACTGCAACAGCCCTTTGAGCACATGTAATGCCAAAACTTTGAAATATCCATTCACGACTCAAACTATCACTTTTTAACTGTGATCTCGGGAGAGCCAGAGCACCCAATCATTTGTGGAACATGAAAACAATTCCCAGGAGGTACCACTTTCTTCTGATTTGAGGCGTATCATCCATGATATTCCTCAGCTTAGGATCTCAGTTCAACATTAATTTTTTCCATCTCAGAATAAAAAAATACTCTAGGCCAAATTCAACACTACATTTACCATGGTAGTATTGCTCCTCTGTCATAACTATGGCACAGTTGGATTTTAGTAACAAAATCTAATCTTGCATTTAGCTAAAAAATAATATGTAATCATATCTAACTACAGATGGACTTACTTTACCTCTTCAAAGCCTGGTGAGTAGGGTACTGAACCTGAAAGATGCATCCATTTATGCCCTAGTTCTACCTGAAACAAATTTATCCCTGCAAAATTCTGACCTGGCTCCAGACTAAAACATTAGTTACTATGGGTGAGCCAAGCCTCTAGACTCCCGTACCAACTCATACTGACTCATACTGAAATCTAGGTGTAGTTTTGGCTGGTCCATTGTAGCGAACACTGGAGTATCACCTCACTCATCTTGATTTCTGAGGGAAGGAAGAGGCAAGGCAGGTGCACAAGAAAAAAAAAAGACCACTGTGGAGTGTACTGGCTCTGTCATAGGAATGGTAGAAGACACCATAGTAGATGTCCACATGGCAGTAGAGACAGTAAAAATTAATTTATTAAGGTATTTATGGTATCAATAGGTATTAACAGTATTAATGTTATGCTCTGGAAGAATCCATCGCCTTCTTTTTCCACTTATGGTAGCAAAAGTAAGTCAACCATCTTTGTCACTTAAGGAATTTGTCTTCAGTGATGCTGCTCTCTTTTTCCTCTGTAACAGCAACACTGTAGAGCAAATGCAAAAATTTTCAGGATCTTTGCTCACTCTCCAAGATAAATGTTTAGTTCAGGCCTCTTAGCTGGTCTAGGACAGTGCTTAGCCTGAGCACATATACCCTGATTACTAACCTGCACATGGAGCTATACAGCATGTGGACTGGCTCTGGTTCACTTCCAGGAAGCTTGAGGACAGTGAAAATGATGTCTGGCTGTACATCTGTATATTTACAGAAATAGGCAGAATAATTGGCAATTATGAGTCTGCCTAATTATTAATGATATTAGCAGATTAGAGTTCTCACCTCATCTCATCTCATCTTTTACGCAGGCCTAAGATTCACAAGTAGTGTTACTGGGTGTAATCGAGGGATAACTTTCTGAGTAAAAAGAACATTAATAAAGACAAAAAGGACTTCAATGGACAACATGAGACTGGGTTTGGGTATTGTGACTGACCATGAGTAAGCAGACTGGCCTACTTTCCTTTAAAAAGGTCAAATTTTTTACTTCATGCTTGCCGGGTTTAGTTGCTCCTCCTTCACTGAAACAAGACAATTTATGATATTCCTGGCCAAAATTAAGCAGAAGATGGCTTGGCTTCTTCAAACTCTCTGACTGAGGATCACATATCTCCAGTAAGTTTAGACCTGCAGCTCTTGGAATTTAACTTATTCTTTAGATGCTGCTGGTTCATCACGTAAACCTATTCGCTTCCCCCACCCTGACCACCCCAAAACATTTAATTACACAACGAATGAGATTATTTGGTCTGGGGTATTGTGGCATCTTTGTCTAATTTAAAGACTGTACAAATCCATTTGTTCAAGGGCACTTGTCTGCTGGGAAACTTTAATTTATATAAGCAAATTTGGTTCTCCATTAACAGAACAAAGTAGCAATAACTGGGTCAAAGTTCCAGCTGTGATCCAACAAAACCACGAAAAGAAGAATGAAGAATTTTAGTGGAGAATATCTGGTACTACAGTAAAATGATCTTTCTTGTTTTCACTCAGGAACCAGTTATTGTCAGAAAATAAAAGCAATGAAACCAAAGATAATTGTGTCCTCTAACGAACTCATGATCTCTTTTCTAAAGAAACATTAGCATGTATTGTTCAATAAAGTAAACACACAAATAAAACCTTGCACCTTATGCTCTCCTTCAGTTTCTGATATGTATTTTTTTAAACAAAGTAGAAGAAACCCATTGTGTAGTAATATCCTGAAATACAACTCAGTAATAAACATTAAGGCACTATATAAATAATTGCTGCTTAACTGAAGATCCAAGACTTCCATAAATGAGATGCCTAAATTGATTTACTGGCCCTTATTGAGGTCAACATACAGAAAAATGTCTAGATTTACTACAAGACAGCTTGTAATTTAACTATCTACAGGATTTTAAAGGCTTCTCAGACTATGTTTATGCTGCAGAGAGCACACACTGCAACCTATGTAGAGAGATCTGTGAGCTAGCTTTAAATTGCTATCCATTTGTGCACCAGAGTATACTGCAAAGCTAGCAGAGGAGTGTGGATGAATATTGTGTCAGTAATGCCAATTTTATTTATAAAATTCTGTACATTTTTGTTGTTCAGGTCCTGTAATTTACTTTCAACAAACAGATTCCCCCTAAATGAAACAGTTTTCCTACTGATTTTGGTTTAAACAGAAGTTTGCAGATAACCATCTGTAGCTATCAAGGAAAGTGTCCCAAAATTAAACTCCTGTTTTCTGATTACTGCAGATCTTTTTCCAAAAAAAGAATCTTATGTCTACATAAAGCCATTTTAGAGTGATCTGGAGCACATTAGAAGTACTCTTGCTTTGATGAATATGAGTGGAAAAAGTCTGTGGTGAATTACAAACTTCACAACATACTAGAGTAATCAGAGTGATTTGTGTAAGGAGGACTTAATAGCATCTCAGAGCTTCCAAGAAATTTCCAAGAAATAATGAGACTTGCCTCCTAGCAATTATTAACCATTATTAGCAAGAGAGTGTAGAAAAAAATTAAATTTGTGCTTACACTAATTGTCTTCCCAAATAACAAAAATGACCATTGGAAGAACATATCTCAATAAAATTTAGTTATTAATCTGCACTGACTATCCTTAGCCTGTCTTCTATGGGTTCTCATTTCTGCCTGCTGTCAGACTAAAACTAAATATATGGAAAATTAGCTTCACTGCCATTTCAGGCTATTTAGGATGAAGGAGAAATGGCGCCCTAGAGTAGCTAAGACACAAATCTATTGCCTGTTCATTCTGCAGCAAAAGTAACAGATTAACAAAATGTTTGCAACTGCAGGTTGGAAATAGGTCCTGCATAAGAGTGATTTAGTGTCAAGGTTCATCAACATACCTACTCAGTTGGGCCAAACTTGACAATTACAACAACAACAACAACAAAAATTCCCGTTAATTGTAGGGGACATTTTGCAAACAACAGGTATCCATAGTCTTAATATGGCTTGGCTGGCAATACAGATATGTGGGAGAGAGTTCACAGGACTCCAAATAGCTGCAAGCTATTCAACAGCAGGACTTCAACAAAATGTTCAGAGACAGCACAAGATAGGAAGCATAATAATACAAAACAAGATATTTTGCTACTAAGCTGTAAGTTGGAGAGTTACTGTTTCATATTTTATATTAGTGCTCATTAATAATATCTAAATACTGTTGCTAGACATAAACTGTAGAAAATATGTAGGAAATACTTTGAAACTGTATTCCTAGATCTGGGAAATCCATAGTCCTCATTGCCTCCCTGCACACAGCCTGAAATTAAATGAAATGTGGAAGAAATAATTATTGTTAGAAACTGAATTTAGAAGGCATGAAAGGAGATGCGGTTGTTTATAGCTAATGGTCCCTGATTAATGCCAGCTGGTGCCATGCCCTGCCTGCTTCAGAGCTGTGCAGTGCAGTGTACCATACGCTGACATGAGTCACTGCCCATGGGCAGGGCCAACCTGCTCGATGCAGTGGAAGAGCTAGCAAGAACACCAGGGCTCTGACAAAGCAGACAGAGCTGAGAATGCCCAGTGGATACAGCTGGAGCATAAGGACAAGGTTCTTGTGTGCAGCCACAGGGAGAGAATAGCATGGGAAGTACACTCTGCTCCTTTTGTTGCCTTCCTGGTTTTACTTACTCTGTGTTCTGGTATATGGCAATGGGCTGTTACTTGGCACACTCTTAGCCTTCCATGCTTGCTGCTTTTGCGATTTTTCATCTTTAGTTACCACTATGCCATACCCATGGGATACTGGGTTTGCGCTGGATTCCTCAAAATGTAGAATTTACTGAACTGCCCTTTTTGATATATCACACTCATGTTTATTCATTCATATACTCAACAGCATAATTAATGACACATTTGAAGCTGTTTTGTAAATCATCCTATCTAGATATTTTCTAGAAAGTAATTATTAAAATAATTTACCTGAGAATCCAAGAAAAGTTAATTTTTTATTTTCTTAATTGAAAATACTTCAACTTCTCCCTTTATCTTAGTAATTAATAAAGACATCTGCCAGTAGGGAAAGAATCTCTATTATATTATAAGCTTCAATTATTATTTCACCTCTAGTGTAGTAGCAATAATGGTGTACATTGCCAACCTATATGAAAATGCTTGTATTCCATTTACACATCTTTATATTCCAAGGAAATAAGGGTATATTTTCATGTTGCTGCTCCTCACAAAAGTGGAAAAACCTGGATATGTTAGTTGAAAGTTCTATGTCTATGTTTGGAAGAGATAACTGACTTTGCCTGTATTGTTATTATCATCCTTTTGGCTGTGTCTGTCCTCTGGTGAATCACCATGTCATTAGAGAGGCCAAATAACTTTGCTATCAAGCTTTTAAAAGTCAATAAAAACTCCTAGGAATTGTCATCTTTCTCTGACTACTTTGGAAGCAAAGTATCTTCAGTATCACTACATACAGCTGCCTTGTGCACCGTAGATGACTAATTGAGATAAGGTATTTTTTCCGTGAATATGTTTGTTTTAAAATACCACATGCAGAAAGGACCACATGCAGAAAATTAACAACATCTCTTTTCAGGGAGTCATAGTTTCTGATCATAGTAATGCCTTTGGTCAACTTCATTTCATTTGCCTGAATCTTCCTTATATTCCCAATGCATACTGTGAGTATGAGAACAGTGGGGGGGGGATAAAAGACAATTATTTGTTTCTCAGTCAGCTCCAGAGGTTTAAAAACCACTAAAAACTGTCATCATTCATTGTTTTTAGGACAGATGGTACTGTTGCATGCCATCCATACTTTCCAAACATGGTTACAGACATACCTGCTATGAAAAGATCAGGTTCTTATGTTCCCCCCTTGAACATAGAACAGGTCTGATTATAGCTAATTACATGAAATACAAATCATTTGAACTACAAATCATTGTGAACAAAGGCAGACTTTTCAGAAGTTCTGTACACGAAAATTTCATAGCTTGCTGTATTTGTCATACTATGTATAATAGTAGAATTTGAGACTGAATAAAAACAAAAAAGAAAACAAAAATTCTCCTCTTTTTAACATTCCTGAGCAAGCTTTGCATGTAGTCATTGAGAAGCATAGTTATTAATTCTTTAAGCATAAGCCAACAAAAGAGGGGACAAAGAACAAGAACAGTTACATGATTCTACCCCCAGAGCACAAGCCAGCAAAGATGATGGGATGTGGCATTCCTCTCATCCTTTGTCTGAGACAGGAAAGGCTTCACTACCTGACAGGAATGATTGGGGGAAATGCTTCCATTGCTTAGGTAATTGCAATAAAGGTGTAAGTAAAAAGCTCTGAGTTAGTGCTTATATCCAGGCCTTCATGAGTCCTTGACATAGAGAGTGGCATTTTGGTATATGAGTGTCATATACAGTAGCTGCTCTGAAACAAATTGTTCCAGAGGTTCATCCATACGGAGGAAACTGAAGAGTGATAACGGGCGCAAAATGAGCCTTGGATATTTGAACAAGGCTTACGACACTTCCTATTTACTCTTCACATCTAAGAAGCAGTATCATGTTGGAATAGATCGACTGGCTGGTTCACTGCTTGTGAGGAGCTGCATTTGTAAGAAAATGTCACAATAGCTATTTATTTTTTCTAAATAACAGAATAGGACTGGAACATGGACAATGAGACAGACTTGGTCAGACTCCTGGGTTCAAAACAGTAACTCAGGGTGAAGATCAGTTGATCTCACTTGCTTATAATCCACAGTATAAATAGGTGGAAACAGGAAACAATGAAAACTGAAGAGTATACGTAACACAGAATAAACTCCTCTTCAGAGAAACAATTGTGAAAGGCATGCTGTTGTGTTGGGCTGGTTGATAACCAATTGCCTCATCATATGCTCTGGGCACAGGAAATAAGTGAGATCATCATGCTTGGATTCTTCACATATACTGTGCAGAAAATGTTAATTAACCTGAGAAAATATATATGTCATTTAGGAATGCAGTTAGATACTCTCAAATTAAACAGTTTCCATATGTTAACCTGTGGCACAAATTGCTTGGAAAAAAAAAAAAAAAACAACCCAGACATTCCTGCATCACTGATGCATTATGGAGTTTATTTGTGTCAGTGAAAAATAGCTCAAATAAAAAAATTTTTGTACTCCTGTGGAGAAAATTAGACCTTTGCTGGACACAGATCTAAACATTAGACAAACACTGTCTTTTGACTTTGAATTTCATCCCTTCAAGTCAAACCTACAAAACAGACTGATCCTATAGACTAACTAAAGCAATTTTTACACTGCCAACTGCCAGTCATGCTTTCCCAGCTTCCAGTTTTATTTTTCAGCTCTCTCAAATTCAACATAAGAACTTCTCTTTCTACAGTATCTATCTCTTTCGACAATTGAAAGAAATTTCTGTAATGCCTATTTCATATGCTTGTCTCCACTTTTTTGCAATCCAGCTGGCTAGTCTTAAAGAAGCTTCTGAGAGAAGGCAGTTTACCTATTTCTACCTCAGAGTTCAAGAGTCTTCCCTCTAGTCCTCCCTTCTGCACCAATTACTGAAATTGAAGTCTGTGCCAGCAAGCTTCATTTCACTTTCATGCTTTTCCTTCCTTACTGCCACAGATTTCGAAAGACAAATTCATTAGAGGAGCAACAACTACTAATCTTCAGCTGGTATCCAGGCAAGCATAGTGCTTTGCCTTACTTCTGTCAGTTGTTCTTAGCCCTTATTCTTCCATTTTTCAGCTCAATCAGAACATCCAGGCACATGGGCAACCTGTAAGGAATAGGAAATATTAAAATGTACAAACAGGAAGAGTGTCAAGGGAATTATATAGAAATAAATCACCATAAGTCCATGTTCCTGACAGAAACACATTCCAATTATTTTCCAATAGAGCACATCAGAAGAAGTGTTGTGGAACATACGTTTAGTCTAGCGTGAAATTTGCCTACTTCTCTCTTAATTTCTGACAAACTTATCTGTACTCTTATATCCAAACACTTGGGTGGGAATTTGGGGATCCTTATAGTCACTTAGAAGTTGGTGCTGAACCAAGCACTAACTGACTGCAAGCATAACAGCTCCACTGGGCTGTCCTTTTCTGAAAAAAGTTATAGCATCTTCTGCTGTCTGCAGTTGGTACTTGGAACAACACCAGAGCACTTATCAGTGATTCATTCAGGTGCCCTTCCAAATTGTATTAAGCCTAAGGTAATTGACTTCCATAAATTTCGGACAAAGGAAATACATGTCTTTATTCAAATTCCATTTGTTTTAAACCAATTTGGTTCCATTTTGTCAAAAGGAGTAGCACTAAGGTTATAAATTTCAGTATGGCCTGTTGTTTAAAAGGGTTATAAATTTCCAGTTTTACTTATGATAATATCTTGATAACACATTATAATATAGATGTATTCAAATGTCAGTATTATTCATGCTGATGTTTAAGTCACACTGTTTTAAAAAATGACAGGTTGTGTTTGCAACTGTGAGGCAAATGGAGAATATTAAAACCACCAAAACCACTGTGAAAAGGTGATGTGATGAGAGGAGAATTCTTTGAGAGAGGCTATTTATTTATTTATGTACCCCTATATTACCTGTGTTTGGAACAGCACTTAATCTATCAATGGCCCATTTAAGTCCCCCACTCCTAAAATTACCTGAAGTCCTCAAAGCATTATGTATGTTATTTCAACAGGTACAGGACCTTCTACAACATATTACTGCAGTAAGCAAACTTTAGAATGGACAGATACATTGATTGAAAATTTATATAGTTCCCTGTTTTGCTGCAAATGGTATTCAAACAGAACTCTAAAATTTCCTTAATGCTTTTTGAATGCATGCCACTTTACTAATCTTATCTTGGAAATAAGGTTTAAAGTACAGTTTGTTGGATTTTGAATCATATCAATGATGAGTAAAGCATTGACATGACAACTTGGGCATGAGCTATAAGTTTCAATCAATTTTTATGTCAATTTTTTCTGTTATGCTTGATGACGTAAAACTTTTGTTAACACCTGGCCCGTGAATATGAATTTTAGAGATTTTCCTACATCACAGCTTTTCTTGAAGCTCTTTGGGTTTTATAGATATTTTTTTGAGTTATGTAAAAGGCTGAATGAAAAGAAAAAAAAACAAAAACCCTCCCAAAATGAAAGACTTCATAACACTGTTGTCTCTTGAGAGATTGTCCTAATTTGTTCAGATAATGCTTTCATTTCTGTTTTACAGAGTAATTCGGTGTAATTAGTGCAAATCTCCATTTAAGACCTCAAATCCCTGCTTGTATAACCAAGCATATCAAATGCTTTTCTCTTGAGGAGAAATGCTTTATCACATTTTTCCTTCCTGCCAATACCTCAGAAATGCCCTCACTTTTATTAAATTCGGCGGATTCCTTAGCTTTATAGCAACTCACATCAAATTTCAATATTTACTTAGAAGAATTGACTTACTTACTATGGAAGTATTTAGTGTCTTCTAAATATGAAATTATATTTGGGTTGTATTAGAAAATAATACATGAGGGGAAAATATATTTTTATTATAATTACACTTTTGATTATTCCCAGGCTTTAAATATTCACCTGAATAAAAGATACTAATCTGAGGGGTTTTTTTATATTTGAATTTCTATGAGAGAAAAAAAATCCACTTTTTATACCAGGAGTGAATTTTACTTTGATATTTCTGATTAAAATGGTGCTAGTGCATTAAAGCTAAAGCTTCTCCAACATAATAGTAATTAAAAAAAAGAAAAGGGTTCTATGTTTCTCAAAGGCAGCTTTACTGCTTGGTAGGGTTCATTGCATGTGTGGAGATAGAAAATATTTGAAAACATTTATGTGAAACAACAATAAACAAAAGAGGACTCATTTATAAAATAGATGTGCTATGAAGAGAAATTGCTTAATACTGGCAGTGCAGTTTTTGATTTTTCAGTAGGAGCTGAAGGTAGCAACTTCCTAAGAGGAGGGAAAACCTATGTGTGCTTATTCTCAAAATTTATCCAAAGACAACCTGACTTAAAAGATTCTCCTTATTTTTTTTAATTGGAAATCTAAGCTTCACATGCCAAGATCTGCTGGAATTTGAGGTGACAAGGAATTTACCACCTGTGCTGAATGCTACTTCTTTGAGGACAGAAAGTGAAAGCCTCATCATCACTCCTTAGAAATACACCAATATGTAGTGCACTGATCCAGTTCCTGTGATTCGTCCTTAATAGCCAAGTTCATTACTCTGCACATTATTTGAACCTGTGTGTCAGCATCTACTTATTTATTACTTACCTCTTTAGATGAAAAAACCTATACCAGGAAAAATAATCCACAATGTAAGTGTTTTTGATGGTAAGTTTGATCTATATCACAACACTCTGACACCACACTTCCTTTGGTGCCTGTCATACACTCTGGTTTTGGTAATACATTTCAAACTTACTACAAAACTATTATCATGCCTCCGTCTTACACAACCCAGGAGATAACACAATGTAGAAGAAAATATGGTAAAATAACATTGCTTAAAGCAATAAGAAATCATTCCTCTAGGTATAACTTTTTTTTACACAGGTCAAAAATAATGCAATTTAAAATTTTAAAAATGCCACTTTAACAAGCTTTCTATATAACATAAGAGTATTGACTACTTTTAGGAGACAGACAATCAAGAATAGAGATGCAACATAGTTAACAACTCACAAGACTACAGAGCTGGGAAATGAAGAATTGTGTAAGATCATCCTTTCCATCTCACTGCACTGTGTCAAAAGGTAGGGTACCCAGGTAATCCTTAACAGATAGTTGTCTATTGTATTTCAAAACAAAGAAGGTATTTCCTCAGATCTGTAAGATACTTCACTCTAACCCTTCATTAACTACAATACCAGAAAGGCATCCTTACTGGATGCATATGGTGTTTTCATAGGACAGGCCTTTTTTTTCTGACTCCCATTGCTTGAAATTGTCTTCATTTCTCACCCACTTCATAGACCATCCAAATTGTTTAGGATTTTTAGTTTTCATGGGTTTTATTTTTAAATTCTTAGATATTCCTTTCCTAAATAACCTTCCTCTTTATTATCCCTTCTTTTAAAATTTAAAAAAATTCTAGGTACACTTTACACCAATCTGTGTTGGTTTAATTCTTTATTTCTGATTCAATGGCTGTGTGGATTAAAACATCATAGGGATACCAGAGAAAAACTGTCCCAGAAAATAAAGAAAACTGCCCCAGAAAATTTTGCCAAAACAAACTACTTTTCAAAAATCTGGTGGTGGAGAAAGAAATATTTTGTTTGGTCCTGCACAGCACCTAACTGAGCACACTGTTATTGATGGATCAGAAGGTTATAATTTCATTATCTTAAATAGTCTGGCCTAATAAAAACTCAGTGGTCTGTTTTAGTTAAGTTTTTAAAAAGTTATAATGAGACAGTTCTAGATAAAGGTCCAGAATACTGATTCCAGTGGTTCCAAAATCTTCATTGGTTTTGGTGACTCCCAGGTCTCTTTATCCAGTATGACACAATTTTGTGTTTGGTCTTCTTGGCAAGGGAAAAGGCCGCAAGAGCTATGCCTGGACTTGACTTACTCCATTACATCTCCTAGATAACACAACAAAAATAGCAAACACAGACTGATAAAATGTTGCTTTTGTAGGACAGGCACTATCATACGATTAAATATTATTGAATTAAGTTCTGAAGTTTTATTCAATAATGTCCAAATTTCACTGCATAATTATATAAAATAAAAATGCTGATTCCTCATCTCTGAATATTGAGAGTGACCTAAATTTGATGTTCAATAAGATTTTCAAAAACTTTTTAATTGCATGCAGATGGCAAAGATGAATAAAGTCAGCATTTCAAATGAAAAGGTTCTGTCCATTGCCTTGGATAGAATTTTCCAGCTGATGAAGACATCTATACTGAGACTCATAAATGAACAAATGAAAAAATTGAAAAAATTGAAAGAATGTATTTTATAAACTGAAATAGTTCAGTAGAACCACATATTTGTTACAGAAATAAGGGAATATTAGATTACACCTAACATTCACAAAAGAGACAATCCTTTACTTGATTTGGTTTACATCTAAAACCATAATAAATCCTTTCTCCTTTTTCCTAACCCAATCTTTGTTATTACTACATCTTGATGGGATAGAAGTCCCATATGATAAAATGGGCATTTGTGTTACATTGACATAAATTGGATGGACTAAATGATTGGATAATAGACATACACACAGCGTGGATGTTAATCTATCTCTGAGGAAAAAAATATTTCTTAGTCTTATTTTTAATTTGAATACATTTTTGTAGGTATATTTTCTGATGTGTTCATCTAAATCTACATTTTACTTGCAGCCATAGTCAGTATTAAGTTACATGACATTGGGGGACACTTATTGTATAAAACATAATAGCTTTTAGGGAATGCTGCCACTGTAACAAAGCTGTTTCTTGAACATATGATGTTTCTCAAGTGCTCACTCTTTTGACTGTTAAGATTAACAATAACACTTAATCCTTACTGAAGATCAAAGAATTTTGATATCTCGGATAAGCTGATGCATGAATGGCTTTGTTGTTGTTGTTGTAACAATTTCTTACTCCAAAAGACCCTAAAAATCAAGCAATAAACTCTCTCTTTATAATGCTGTCCTCACAATGATGCCCTCCTCTGACTCCATGCAGTCCAGACTATAGGAAGCTGACACAAGAGTTGTGTCACCCTAAAGCTCTTTGAGTGGCGTCTAGCATATATCAGAGTCTTTTTATACTTCTTGCTCTATAATGTTTTCACATTTATTACTAGATTCCATTGAGCAATGAACAGATGTTCTTCCTACTGTGCTGTATGATAGTCTTAAGTCACATATTTTGAACAGATGTTGTCCTGCATGCACTTCATTTTCTTTAGTTTTTATGACTTAACATCTGACAGCTAATTCTTGCTTAAATTTAAGGACTAATGTTCACCAGGGAATCCCACCCAGGCCATGGGCCATCATTTTTAGAAATTAGTTAGCTCAGGCTACAACAGCACACCAGAATACATTGATCAATAACAACAACAAGGAAAACAGTTATCTAAAGATATAGCAAGGGAAAACTTTGAGTTCAAGCCATGCCAAGTCCACATTCAAAATTAATAGCCTGCAACTAGGCCAATTCACACTGGGAGTCAAATATCACATCAGAGTTCAGAAGCAAGAATCAGCACCAGGAAAGAAGCTGAAGTAGAGCAACAAACAGACAGATGCGTAGGAGATAGAAAAGACACATTGGTTAGATTAAAAAAATGTTAGTTAGATCTGCATCATGCACATAAGTAGAAATCCCATAAATGGCAACTGGTCATAACAGTCCAAAATACTTCTGAGAGAGTTGGGTCATCCATCAAGTAGTAGTCAAAGACAAAAAGAAGCCAATGGAAAGCAATTGTTAACAGTCTGGTGAATGTTACCAAAAGCCTATGAATTTCCACTAAAGCATTTTTTTCCCAGGAAAATGCTTAGAACTGTTTCACTTAGGAAGAAGCTGCTTTCCAGCTGTTGAAGTTTAAGCCCAGCTGGAAATTAAGCACCACACAGCTACTCACCCACCCTCCTCTTCCCCCGCAACGCAGTGGAATGGGGAGGAGAAGCAAAGCAAAACTCATGAGTTGAGACAGGAATAGATTAATAGGGAAAGCAAAACCTGTGCACAGTAAAGCAAAACAATGAAATAATTCCCTGCTTCCCACTGGTTCAGCTCTCCAGGAGAGGAGGGCCCCATCCATATGCAGTGGTGACTCAAGAAGACAAACACCATCCCTCCAAATGTCCTCCGCCTTCCTCCTTCTTCCCCCCACTTTGTGTACTGACCATGATGTCAGATGGTCTGGAATAACCCTTTGGTCATTTGGGGTCACCTGTCCTGGCTGTGTCTCCTCCCATCCTGCTGTGCATCCCCTGCTGCCAGGGCAGCAGCACGAACAGCAGAAAAAGCCTTGTCTCTGTGTAAGACCTGCTGAGCAATAACAAAACATCTCTGTGTTAACAACCCTGTGTCCAGCACAAATCCAAAGCACAGGCCCAGACCAGCCATTGCACAGTTAACTCAACCCCAGCCAAAAGCAGCAGAGAGCATAATAAAATAATCCCACTTTGAGTTTTGGCATAAAAAGAGGTGATGCTTCTAAGGAAAAAAATGGAATGTAGAAAAATGGGTGTTTGAACATTGGAAAAGGTGTTCAGCTACAGATCTTTCAGCATTTAACTGCTCCAGTTTATCCATCCCTACTACGTTGTCAGAATAAGATTTAAAATATTGCTAGACCTCACATATGTATGTATTTTACTTATTTGTAAGAAAGTAAAAAAAAATAAACCAAAGCAGGGCAGGCAAACTGTGTTATACATCAAATTAAACACCTAAGCACTGAAAAATCCCTAAACTTCTAACAAATATGTTAGAGTGTTCGACCAAGCCTAAGACTGTCAATGACAGAAATTCTTCACAAAGTCTTTTTTTTTTTGGCTTGGGTTTTGGTTTTGGTTTTGTTTTGATTTTTTTTTGGTGGGTTTTTGGTTGTTGTTGTTGTTGTTGTTTTGGGGTGTTTTTTGTGGTTTTTTTGTTTAGTTTTGTTTTCTTGTTTTGTTTTGTTTTGTTTTTGAGGAGGAGGGGAGGGGGAACAGAATGAGGGGACACATGTCTGAATTTATATTTTGAAGAATACCAGTTCTTCAAGGAATTAATTTGCTCAATAAACCAGCTATTGGTTGAGAGAGAAGTAGAGCTTTCTATGGATAATCTAGGATAACTCAATAGTTTTTGCAATTTTTCCTTGCTCAGGGGTAAGCATACATAAATAATATATATCAGCTGAAGATCTCCACATAAAACCTATCTGCATTTAAACTGAAGCTAAATTAGAGCATGCTACTCAACATGGAATAAGACTCCTCAGAATACTAAGTCCATCTGGCTTTCCACTTTATTGAACTGACTCACAATAGAGGTCAGGATCCCTATAGAATTTTGTGACATTTTCACTTTTTCTGTTTTCATATTTCACTTTTTTATCACATTTTATTTATTAATGTAAACCAGCGTGATTTGCTGTGTCATCTAACACTAAAATGTATTAGCCAGGCTGCAAAAGAAACAATGTAATTTAAATCCTGCTGCTCCCCTGGCTGACAATTCAAGGTCATTCAAATATCACTGACCTATGTTTTCTTTACTGTAATGTGTGCTTTTATGAATTTTCTACATATTTTTACTGTAAGAAGCCTTGTGGTCCAGTATGACAGAGACAGTACTTATAGTCCTTGTTAACTAGTACAATTCTTACCAAAATACATAATCTTACCATATTTTATTGTTCATTTATCTACACATATTTTTATATGAAAATGAAAGGAGTGAAATTTTTAGTTTAATGGTGGAACAAATTGTGTGAGAACTTGTGCTCGTGTCAAAAAGAACAAGACTAACCAATTTGTTATTGTCTCTTGGAAGTAGCAAATGTCTTCTCCTTGTTAGTGTTAGACTGTTGGCATTTTAAAATAGCTATATTTTCTGAATACGTATTTCTGAAAACAAGACCATCTCTACTATACGTTTTTCCAATGTCTAAAACAGAAAGGCAGCCCCAACCTCAGCACATCAGTAGCATCAGTGTAACTAAAAGATGGAAAGAGAAGGTAAAATACCCTGTGATGTGTATTGTGTATGATTTCTGTCATCAGTTTTTCATAGGTATTCAATCAAAGACAGTTCCAAGGAAGATATTAACAGGATATTTACAAGGAAGTCCCAGTCTTACAGGAGATCATAGACCAACATGTAGAAAAGCAAAGAGTATTTAAAATGCTGCCAGTGGTGATTGTCGCTGTCAAGGTGGTAATGACACAAAGCAGAGAGCACAAGAGGTCTCAGACAGCAGCTCTTTATTATCAAACATGGCTGACCTTTTATACACTTTCTAATTGTTTATACTTCTTCTGCCCTAACTATCGGCCACAATAAATCAACACAACACCATTTGTGAAAAGTTACAATGACTTCAACTAACTTTCTAGAAATACTTTGTCCAGCTGCAAAGTTCTCTTCTTCTCTTTCTTCAATTCTTCTCTTCTCTTGGTCTCCTTGGTTACAGCCTTGAAGAGAGCTCCTTATCAGTTTCTTCTTGCTTCTCAGCTTCTTCTCGCTTCTTTAGCTAACAGACCCGCTGTTAGCCCCTTCCACAGGTGATTGAGAATTGGAAATAGGTGTTAGCCTAACCAAGGAACATCCAACTCGCTCAGCACCCTCAAGTCCCACTCACGGCTCCTTCTAAGTACAGACAGAGCACAAACTGCTTGTGTTGAGTCCTGTTCTTCATCCTAGAGCAAAGAGAACAGGAAGCCATTCTCCACCACACACAGGGCCTCATCCCTTGATGGCACAGGCACTGTGCAGACCACTGTGCAACCTGAGCATCTGAGAGATGTCTTTGGTACTAATGTGCACGTGGACTGCTTCTGCAGCAAAATTCAAGGGTGGTTCACAAATATGTTTATTTTTACAAAAAGATCTGTGAATCTCTCAGAGAAAAACTACGCACGTCAAATACACTTTGCCATGGGACTGTATCCTGAATGGAGGACTGTTTTGCCTCATTTTACTTATGTCTTCTGGATTCCAGTTTGAGCACTTGGTATTTTCTGCCTCACTTTTTTTTTTTTTGTATTTGATATTTAGCTTTGCACCTTACTTAATGATATGAACTCCTACAATCCAAACTCTTTCCCAGTTTCTTTCTTGACAGCTTGAGAAATAACTGCTTGCTTAAGAAATGTTATGATGTTGATTTTTATATTACTGGACACCATAATTCTGAATGCAAAAAAAAAAAAAAAAGGATATAATTTTTTTTAAAAAGACCAAAAAATAGATTAAACAAAGAGATAAATTTACGAGAAAAACCCCAAAACCTGAAATTCAATGTTATAATGCTTTGAATTTAAAAAGCAACATAAGTAAGATGGAAAAAAACCCCTAATTCAACTCAGAGACCTTGTACTCAGAAACACTGTAAATAAATAAAATATAAGTTTTGACAAAAGAGTAGACATGAGAAATATCCTCAAGTAAAAACACTCCTTCTGAAAAAGATTGAAAACATAAGAAAGAAAATGTCTGTTCTTCAACCCAGAGCTCAGAGCCAGAGGAAATAACACAAACAGAAAAAAAGCCTTTGACAGTGAAAACACTAGATTTTCCCTAATTTCAAAAAATGTAAAAATTTTTAATATAAAATTTGTTTCCCAAGGGATAAATAGATGAAGAATGTGGGAACCAGACAGCTCCTAAGAATTAAAAAGGAAATATTCTTTGAAAAACCCCAAGAAAAATAGAACACCTACTTCTGTCAGTCTCAGCTGTAAGATAAAAGAATGTGAATGGTTACAAAGGCTGCAGACGAGTGCCTCAACAGGCAGCTGCTGTGAGATGATAGAATAAGTTAATAAGATCTTGCAGTGCCAAGAGACCAGAAGGTTCTCGCTGTGGCACCAGTTATGTTGTATCGTAGCTCAGTGCCACACTGCTATCAGACAGATGCTTTCAAAAAGACTGCATGTGATGCTGGAGCTGAAGTTATCTGACTCTCTGTGGCTCTGAGGTCTGAAATGGGCTGTTCAGTCTGCAGAAGCCAACATATTAACTGAATGGCCTGGCACACATTTTCTGCCAGTGCTGCTCTATTTTGATGTAAGAGCCTACAGGCTACTATGGAACACTGTACATGCCTCTCATTCCCCAAATGACAGTATCTAACAAATTTCTTACATAGACCTGTGAAATTAAAAAAAAAATTTCTTTAACCAATTGAAGCAATCTCATTCATCTTAAGGCATTTTAAAATCATAAGGGTGCTAATCCATATTCATAATAATTATGTTAACCATAATATGTAGGGAACAGAATCCTACTCCAGTGGAAAAAAGAAATAATCATGGGTCTTCTTCCTCTTAGATGACAATTCAAGTGTGAAATAAGGGACAACAGGTAGATGCAGTCTAGTCAGAAAGCACTAGCAGCAAGGAAATAATATATTTCAGTACAACAGACAGCAGAATCAACACATCTCAGTACAGGATGCCTTTCACAAGCACTGCAGCAGACCTGGACCTAACAGAAGATAATGAGGAATCATTACAGATGTTTGCAGGGAGTACCTCCCAGGAATGATGAGTTATTTGCAAAAAAGAATGGAGATGACTCTGAAAAACTAACACCTGGGGAAAAGCAGACTGATATGAAGAAAAAGATTATGTGTAGGATGAAGCTTGTCTCTAAAATGTCTGAAGGCGATTAAAAGCATCTTATCTTTTGCACAGCACAGCAGAGCACAGAATGCTTGCATTTGTCTTCCCCAGAGTAAAGGATCAAGAAGAAAGAAGCTGTGAACTTTGCCAAGTTTTATGTCTTGGCAAAGGGAAAGAAAAGGTGCTATTTCAGATATGTCCAACAGAATCAAAATGATCTAGCTCTGTCCGGACATAGGACCTGGAAAAGGATTTTAAGGCTGAATACCACTCAATATGCAAAGCTGATCAATTGGTGAGAGAGTAATTTTATTGTCTGTCATCATAAAAAATTACAGTGTTAGGCCTTGAAAATATTTTAAATTTTACTTAAACTTGAGGTAGCAGCTGGATAATTTTCAATGGGTAACAGACAGAGGAAAGAAAAGTGTCACCATGTTGCCATTTATCACTACCAGAATTTTGGGCTGGAATGAGGATCAGTGGAGAAATCTGAAGTCATAGAGGATCTAACGAAGTTCTGTGAAAATCCCACGGAAGATGAAAAGATGAAAAGTGCTTCCACCTTTTTACAGGTAAGTCCAAACATATTCCTTCTGTCCTGGACACTAGGAAACGTCTCTGTGGGGAACTTAATGGAACAGCTCCTAAATAGTGCTGCAGAGACAGCAGAACATGGGAGGTTGGTGAGAGGTCTTTTCCCTGTTTGATTGTGGTTCTCTTTGTAACAGACCTGCCATGAAAATGAAAGTGTATTTTAACACTGTGCAACTGGAGGAATTAACAGAGCTAATTCCTATTTCTGTGTCGCTGTAGTCATGGAATTCAAATGCTGGCAAGTCACAAATTTGAGCTAGATTGCCTAAAGAAAGAGGGATGACCTCTTTCCTTAAGAAAAGAAAGACTGACTAGGTCTTTCATAATGACTTGGTCTCCCAATGTTACAACAATTAGAGGGAGAGAGGACAAACAAAGAAAACAAAACAAACAAATAAATAACAACAAAAATACTCCAGAAGGGCATGTCACAAGCAAATAGACATGGATAAAACACAGGCTAATACTGCTGTTCCCATATTACAAATAATTTTCATTGTTTGATCCTAGGAAGATCATAGGTGATGAGCTATTTCTTGTCAGTTTTTAAAAATTTCCCAATTAAGCGGCATCCACAAAGATAGAAAATGAATTAATATATTTGTTTGTATTATTCTAGTTATCAAGTAACATAAATCTTACATATGACAGCTTTATTAGATTATTTTTCCTGAGCAAAATATGCTATACTAGACATTACCAGATTCCCATGATATTAATTCATTAATAATTCCAAGATATGGGGAACTTTGTAATTTTTTTTAATTTGAAGAGAAGTAATATTTTTTATATGTTTTGAAGTAACTAATTGAGCTATAAATTAGTATAATCAATTAAAATATATCCAGAGAAAATAAGTTTCCCAAATAACTTACTTGATCTAACTATTTTAATTTTTTAAAAGTTGAATAAATAACCATTTATTCATAGCAATTTAATTAAACATTAACTGTATAAAGACAAAACTGGTGGCATTTTGAGAACTGTATAAAGACAAAACTGGTGGCATTTTGAGAACTATTCTATTCTAATCTATGGAGTATGAAAGCTTCCCTTTTATAATAGAAACTCCTGTGGTTTAGTGGTAAAAGAAAAAAGACAAGCAAACAAAACACAACTGTTTCACTTTAGAGATACAGCTTTTCTTTCTGTTACAGCAGTGACGTTTTGGCAGCAGCTGCTGGGATCCCCTGGTCTTGCTCTATAACCTTCAATCTCTGTAGTATTCACTTCTGAGTGCTCTTTTTAATCTCTTCCTTTGATTTTCTAATTTACTTTATTTCTTAGAAGTTCAACTATATCCCTGTTTGTGAATTGTTGTCTCTTTTATGCTTTTCTGAGAGTACAAATAGGTGAATAACATTCTTTTCAGTGTTTTGGTAACGCTGCTCAATCAGAGAAGCAACAAAAGAGATTCTTTGCCTCTGGAGTTTAATTCCTAGCTAAAAATTGAACATATTTTTGTATCGGGTAACAGATATAAGCAAGCATCCATCAAAATAGCTAATAAAATGGCATTTTCAAGTTATTTCAAATATCCTATACATATCATTCAAATGACAAGCCATCATTTTAATCCACAAGACCATATTCAAGCTTATGACTCGGAATAGAAAACTGAAAGAAAATTCTATTGATCATGATCCCGTTTTGAATCTTTGGCGAACCCTGCGATTCAATGACTTAGAAACTGCTGAATGAACTTAAAGTTCTGTTTATAGTATTTAGTCAAAGTAATTTTTGTGTCACTGTAACTCTCATTATGAATGAAATATTCATTAGGGTTGGGTCTTAAAAATTCTGCGATCCTAATCCAAATGGAAGTAGATACTACAGTGTGGTTAACACAAAGTTTTGGAGACAGTACAACTGTCAATTTGAATTAACAAATTGTCAGCCTACCTGGATGAGCCTTGACTCATGTCAAGCACAGCAGTCTTTGTGCTGGAAAACTTTAAAAGTAAAGGTAATTGTAGAAGCAGAAATCCTTTGCAGATTTTGTCTGGAAATAAAGTTTTTATGCTTAAATTAATGTATGAGGTTTTGCTTGCAATATTTTTGGTTTTGTTTAGGAAACATATCTACGCTACTGAAAGTTTGAAAAAATAACTGCATAGATGCTAAAGATAATTATGGAAGTTTGAACTCTTAGGAACAGGCACTCTGAAAGACAGGAGATAACCTTTCAAAAAATACAAAGGCTAAGATAATATCAACAGGTGTATATTTTAGCATCTAACACTGATTGCTGAAATGGTGTGTTTATGTACTATACACCCAAAGCCTCAAAAATTGAGGGAGAGATGCACATACTTTTAAAATCCTCCCATCCATTTTCCAGCTCCACAGCAGATCTCAAAAAAGTATTTAATTTGCATTTTAAAAGGCATCTTGATTGGTCATTAATTAAATCTTGATAGTTCAAAAAACACATAGAAATTTAGCAGGAATGCAAGAGATAACTGAAGTTACTAAATTATTTATACAAAACTGCCACTGAAATTCACATATACTTACATTGTTATTTCATTAATGAACTCTCATTGTTGGTCAAAAGGATATTTAGCTTTTTAATTGGTAGCAATAAATCCAGCAGAAGCTTCTTAGTTCTTATTTAATATAATCACTTCTGCTCCTGGATCCAAATTGCAGTTCATCTCCTACATCAAGGCAGACTGCAGAACAGGAAGAAAGCACTTTACTTTGGCTCTGTTTCTCTTGCAGTTTGTCATTTCCTTTATGCTGAGGCCCTGCCCACCTCGATGCCTACCCCAGGAACTTAATATGCATATCTCTCTCATAATTTCAACAAACCTCTTAGTCAAAATTATACACTCATCCTTCCTGTGACAAGTAAGCCATATAAAAGTTATGAAGATTTTCCCTGCTATTTTAGCTCCATTTTGGTTTACTCACTCAAGTTTGTGTTAACGTAAGTAATGCAGAGTCAGAAATTACTCATCCATTAAAATGGGGTGCAAGAAGGAATTTGAATTAAAGTCCTGTAAATTTACAGACTATCGTACTACTGCTGGGAACATAAAATCAGTGATTTGGGTTAGACACTGTTGCCATAAACACCTACCAGGATACAAATTTCTTAAGGAAATCAGTCTTTGAAATTTATGCCTGGAGAATATTTTACTGTCTCCAGGCAGAAAATGAGGGGATATGCAATCCAAACATAAAGTTTTGAAGGCACAACTTCTTTAGGGAAAAAAAGTCTCTAGTGGAACACATTTAAACCCTTTATTTTTTTCTCTTCTTCTAGGATGACGAAAAATATAGCAAGTAAAGAGAGAGTCTATATATTCCTTTACTTATTTTCATACTTTTTTTACACTAAGAACACAGTGAGCTACTACAAGTACACAGAAAAAAAAAAAAAAAGATCTGATTTAACAGAATGGAAGAGAAAATCATATTTCTAGTGTGGTTGCTTGGCCTAAGATGATGGTTTGTGACAGCTGTATGTTATATTCTTTCAAATGCAATCCAAATAATTTCCTCCAACTGAGCTACAATGGCTAGTTCCTCATGCCTCCTGTCCTTTCTCATATACTTACAGCCTTGGGGCTGTGGCCATGCCAGAAAAAGATAAATTATCAGGATTATAGTAGAGACAAAAGTGATTTCTGGTATCTGCTCTGATGGTTTTAGCTGTTGGACTTTTAGCTGTGGGTCTTTAACTGTAGGACTACTAAATCAGGAAGTTTCTATAGAGCCAGCAGATGAAATGAGGGAAGGAAAAGTCAGAGTAATTAGTAATTGAAGCTTATGTTTTCAGAAGCTTATCGTATCAAATACATACATCCAATCATCAGATTGTCTCTAACCTCTAGTCTCCACTTGAAGTAGCTGAATGAATAACATTTATATTTGATTGAGTTTTATTCCATGCCTTCCTTTATTAACATGTAGATACATTTGAAATAAAAAATTCTTTTCTTTCCAGCTGTGCAGAACATGTAAAGATAGTGCTCACAAATTCAGATTATAGGCTGATATAAATTTATGAGGCAGCTGATTAACCACAGACAGACCAAATGTCTGTCTGTATTAGTTTGGAGGGTGCAAGGGCCAGACCATGCTGGCAAACCCTACATGACATTGGGCCTTGCATGCAGAAGGCAGCCCACAGCACAGCTCTCTGTAAACTTCATGTTGTTTTGTAGGCTGAGGCCACAAGTGACTCTGGCAAAACAACTGGCTTAATTCAGTCTGATTTAATTTCTGGCGAGGGCCACACAGAAACAAACAAACTTGTTCTACTACCAAGTCAGAGAACCTGTACTTAATTCCAGTTGAAGAAGCAAAGGCAAACCTTCCTAGGCATAGACTCAATTGCAAGAGTTCAGAAACCAAATGAGTCTGAGCTAGAAACTTCACTTAAAACAAGGTATTAAAGTATTTAAGGCACTATTTATCTTCTGGTTTTATCTCTTTTCTAGGGAAATTCACTATCCTATCCATAGGATGAAAGCAAAGAATGAGAAGAAATATCAGGAGAGTTAAAATAAAAAATACATAATTAATTCACAGCTGTGCAAAACATGATTAAGTAAAGAAAAGGATAGAATCAAGGAGAGAGGAGATTATTTTAGGCAGTCAGAAGTGTATAATTATGAGTAATGGACTAAATCTGAGCAAAAGAAAAACTTAAATGATAAAGCCCAGAAACAAATTCTCACTAGTCAGCTCGATTCATGCACAAAATAGCTTTTGCTGGTGTAACCACAAATCTAAGTTGGGTTAATGTATGCTGGGGCATTCAGATAGCATAATCAAGAGAGAGTTATGCCAGCTCAAGAAGAAGCTTGAAGCAGGGTACCTGATGCTCAGCCTAAGAGAATGTTCAGATTTCACTTCAGTTCTGTTAATATCTGAGGCATTGACTCTTCAGTTTTATCATTTTCTGACATTATTTACAACAGATAATCTATCATGTTAGTGCTATGGGTTTGAATTTCTGCTGATGAGAAACTGGAGCATGGCCAGAGACAGCAGGACTCAGGAGTAAGTGGTATCACTTCCTTCTTTCTCCCGATACTCCACACTTCCAGGGGAGTATTCAGTTACCGAAACTAAATAAATCCAGGGATCATCCAAATACAGCAATGATATGGCTTTAACATTTCTTCTTTGAAGTGTAGTGATTTAAAACCATTCAAGAATTGTGGTGGTCCAGAGACACCATTCCTTTTCTTTGGCTTTAACAGTTTACATATCTGACTCTTTAGTCCTATCCATGTCACTAATTGAATACTCAGTATACATGGGTGCTTCATCCGTAGTCCAAGTCTCCGTGAAACACACTTCCTGTTAAGGAAAGCATACAACAGTTTTTTCACACTATTCTCCAAAAGGTTGGAGGGAACTCATACAGTTCATTATTTTTTAACAGGAGTACTAGCTGAACTCCTTCATAAGGTCAGACACAGAAATTGCACTCTGAAGGGCTCCTACTGAATCGTCACAAATACCTGATTTATGTAGTTAGTTATGAGACAGCAAAGATTTACAGAGGACAGAAAGTGTATGAATGTACAGTGGAAAAGATGCTGCGCTGTATTTTAAATGGTCACTACATTCATTAGTCTCTCTGGTGCATGAACCTGGATTTTGGACATTTCAAGTGGTTTTAGCACAAGATGCCTTTTAGAGCCCACATGTACAAAATTGCAGCAAAACAAAATGTCCAAGGTCTGCTCTGGTAGTCCTGCCTTCTCTTTCACATATGTTTAATATTTCCCTTAACCTCTGGACACCTCAGGCCTTAAGCGAAGTAGGGTTGGCCAGAAGTTCTTCATTAGATATCCTGACAGTCTTCATTTTTAATCACTCTCTTTCTTCATTTTTTAAGGAAAAAGTGGCAAAATGATACTCTGTGCGAAAGGCTACTTCTCCGCTGCACTCCTCCTGTCATCTTCAGAATGCAGTATCTCTTTTGACTGCTAAAAATTAAAAAAATATGGTTTGAGCTGATTAAAAAATACTCTTATTCTCTGATAAGTAGCCAATAGCTGTTGTGAGAACAAATCATGCAGCCACCAAGCAAGCACACAGTAATTCATAGTTTCAGTTCTGATTATCAGATGAAGTAATTCAAGCTAGCTATTCAAAAGCTTTCACTTGCAATATTGTACCAAGGGGACTGCTTAAACTGGGATTTACTGTCCATCTTCTACATTTAGGTAATCACATTTCAGTTTAAACCTTGCCATGACCCCAGATTCAAGGGAATGTAATGGTCTGGACATGTGATAATCCTGCTGGGTTATGTAAGGAAATGATTAAGGGTTTCACCATGTCCTGTCAGCTCTGAGCACTAATTCCAAAAGCACATTCTGCTTTCTTTGACAGATTTTAAGAGTGTGCATGTCCTAAATAGCAGTTGGTTTTCATAATAATCTGAGCCATTACACTCAATACCTTTATATAACACTGCCAATAGTGGTTGTTTAAATATCATTCTTTTAAGTGTCTGTGGCTTCATTCACAGCTTTAATTTTTGGAATTTCTGCTCCTCTCCCATTTAAGCAGACATTCAGTGTCACATGTTCAACTTTCAATATTTAGTAACTACCTTAGATTCTAAATTCAGAAGCTCCCCTTTGTAATATCCAAAGACTTACACAAACATGAATTTAGAGGTATAATGTCTAGATATTAACTGATATGGTAGACATATATGATTTCAGCAGATCTAATCTTTGAATTCCTGTAGGAATCAAATCTTGATCTCCATCTCCTGGAAATAGGTCACAAAAGCGAACATACTGTTTTAGTTTAGAGCTCTTTTAGAGGTTTTGTTTCTCAAGTTATTCTTACTTTTCAAATGTGTAGAATTTTTCAAATCCCATCTTCAGCCTTACGCATTTTCATATACTAAACGTCTGCATGCAGAAGTGGGAATACCTGCCATTTGGATTTGTTTCCTTTCTGAAATCTCATTTTCATGTTCTTAATTTAATTTGGTTTTTTTATCGTGTTTCATTTTGAGGGTTTTTTTTGTTTTGTTGGTTAGTTGGTTGGTCTGTTTTGGTTTTTGTAAAAATATACAGAGTACTGGATTCCACTGAGTTTGCAATTACAGGCTAACACTAAAAATTTAAGATAAAGTGTTCAAAATGTGGCAACACAGCAATTAAGAATGGAGTTTTTGACTTTGCCATTTACAGTCCTAAGACACAAGTAAATATTAAGTATCTAGACTAAGTACCCAAGGATTAGAATCCTTTTTTTAGGTCTGGCATGCATGATCCCTATACTCTAGCTATGAATGCTGACAAGTAGGGCTGGAACCAGCACAAAACATAACTTTGAAATGTGGAATGATGCTTAGTACTTTGAGATTCCTTCATTTTCTTTGTGTTACAAATGACAATCCATGCTGTGCACTTCCACTAAAGCTTATCTGACAGCAGCCCAAAGCTAAACCTTTGAGGGGTTCTGGCAATTTGAACCGTGCTGAAAGGTGGACTTTTCAGTCTGAAACTCAACTGGGGAACTTCTTGTCACAGACGGTCATGGAAGCAACATTTAAAATATGGATCAGTGTAAGACTAAACCAAATCACAGGTTTCTGCTTCATCATCAAATATTTGGAAGCAACCATTGACTCATTTCTTGGAGGTGAGATTATATCAATAGAACAAGTTTATATCAAATAGAACAAGAGAGAATAACTTCCTCTTGCTATTAGCCTAAATTTTGAATACTACATCAGAAGGATGTTTTTCTTAGTATTGAAATAAAATTGCCCTCGGAAGACTTTTTTTTTACCATTGAAGAGTGTCTTTGCATGAGTTGCACACATGGACACATTTTGTTCTGTAACACATGACTCTCAGTTCATATGACTCTCAGTTTTGAAAGGACTTAAGAGTCAACAGGGAAATTTGGTTTAAAATAACCCTCTCTTCTTGCCTTGATTTTTGTAGCCATCTCCCCCATTCCCTCCAAAAATCTATCAAAGAGAATGATTTTGTTGAATTTCCCCCCTTCTCACAATGTGAAACATTTTCTAGATTTAAGAGACTTGAAAGTTCCTGAAGACCTCAGAAGAATGTGGGGGTTTCTTTGGTTGGTTTGTTTGGTTTGGGGTTTTTTCTGTTGTTGATGTTGTTGCTGCTGCTTTTGTTACTTCATACTGGGGATTTTTTTGTGAAAAAATTACAGTATCAATTTTTAATGTAGTCTCTGACAAGTAACATAAACACACAGTAATATCTCTTTAAAGTTCCTAGATTTTGTTTTTTTAAAAAGAGATTGAAATGTTTTTACCCCTACAGCACTTTTCTTATGGCATTATGTGAACATATTTTTGAAGAATGGTGACTTGTCTGATCTATTGAAGACACAATTTGGCATATTTTTTTATTTATATGTTCCTATTGGCATTAATACTTTCTACCTTATATATAAATAAAGCTGTCATGTGACAGCAATTCCTATGAGATGCAGATGTGTCTGTAAGTACCATCTGATTCTGCAACAGGTTCAGTAATAACAGAAGGTTTACATAATGTTGATATTAACACTAAACTATTATTACAGAAAAGTCAGGATTAATTTTTTTTTTCAAAGTACTTATTAGATTAGTCTGCTTCAGCAATATTCCATTTTCATAATAAAAATAATACAACTCTAGAACTAGATGTAGCAGTTTTGGAGGTCAGACATATCCGCTGATGAACACTTTACTCCTATGAATATATATTTTATTCTCAAATAGTAAGCAAGATAAACACTACCATGTTCTATCTATATCCGCTCTGTCAGTATTAATACATTTTTAAAAGATTTACCTATATCCTAACAATATTTTTAATACAAGATGGAAGAAGGAAAAATGCAAAATACTGAGTTGTAGGAGTAAAAGAGTATTGATACTAACAGATGTTATCTGTTAATAAAACTAAAAAATAAAATCAATAAACTAAATCAACTAAATCAACTAAATAAAACTAAAGGCAAAGTATAGATACATTTGTGTTTGAGTCCAAAGTAAAGTTATCACTCTATATCATAACAAAAGAAGATGAAATAAAGTTTTAAATTAAGATTATGTGCTGAACTGTGAACAGTAATTAAGAATATAAATAGAACCCATATCCATTAGAGAACAGCTTATGCAGTTTTGTAGTTTTCTTTGAAGGAATAGCATAAGGGCACCACAGCTTTTTTGTTTCTTCCATCTGGGAAAAACAGAATGTTGTAATCTCACATGTTTTTCTTCATCCTGTGTGGCTTGTTTTGTCTGTTTATACAGATGATACATCCAAATATTATTGTACACCACTGCAAAGCCAAATTAACAGCAAATTTGTCAATCAGTGAGTATTTCAGGTGCACTCTTTCAGTTCTGAAAAGGAAAGGCCTCACACAGACACTCTTATTTTAAATTAATTTCTGCAGAAGTACAAATGGAGCATGTAATTTCTAGCTTAAGAAATGATAAAGACCTTCTTTGAGTATTTCTATTTTCTATTAATTATATCTGTTACTATGGAGGTATTTACAGTCTATATATATTTATCATGCTGTTACACAGATAGCAGTGTGGGATGCTCTCTGGCAACTTCCTGAAAGCAAATAAGTAATAGACAAAATTAACTACAGTGTCATACTCCTAAAGTGTACCTCAGATAATCTTTGAATTTACATCATATCATCAGCTTTGTAATCCCAGAGGAGATGCCACTGACAGACCACAACCCATCAAAATGCTGTGCACTGCTCAGCTGTATATGCACAGTAGGAACGCAGAAAACAAGCTGTTCTTCCCCAATTGCCTTTGATAGCTCTTGAGGTAGTTCAGGTGTTCCACTGTAAAGTGGTGAAAAATTTATGGCCAATGCAAAAATTGTGGCTATCTGACAGACACTAAATTTTTTCCCTAGACAGGTCTGAAACACACTGAATATTTTAAGACTTCAATTTTCAAGGTATCTATTCCACAGAGCTAAATGAGACTTACAAAGCATGATTTTCAAGTGGAAATGGCACACAGCTAGGGTATATTTAGTGATAAGTCTTCCCTTGTATTTAAGATGGGTGAAAGTTATAACGCCACAAAACTATTTGGGTGTTTTTTTTTTTTTTTTGTTACTTTTTAAAAACCCATTCATTTGCCATTTAAAATAATAAAAAAATCTCAATGCCACTATATTCACAGTGTTACCAGAAAATACATTATCATGTAAATATGAAGTGGCATATCTTCCAGAAAGAGAAAAACAAGCTGTAAAACCTAAAGCCACTAACTACTTTGTAAAGACTTTTCATGGTCCTTTCACATTTTTCTATATGGTGTGAAATATGGATGATCATTCCAAAGTATAGATGATTATGCTAACACAATCAAGAAATCTTCAGCACAGAGTGATTTCCGTCTAATTAGTTATCTCAGTCTAGCAGAGGAGGAAAGCAAAGGCTGGATTGTCAATAACCACGTAAACAGAACTGCTCTATGTTTTTAATGGTCAAATGTCCCAACTATTCAAAATTTCACAGAAGAAAACAAAAATTTGCCAAAAATTTTAGAGAATCAGTAAAGAGAAATGAAGTGCTATTTTTTCTGTGGTGAGTCAGCTCATAATAAGACTCCCTAATGTCTTGGGATGAAATTTGTTATTTCTGTGTACCCTATCCACTGCAATTGCATTTTGTACAGGCAGATTAAAGACCTGTTATGTGGGACACAAGACTGCGTAGCAAGCTCTAGATGAGTTCTTCCAAAAAATAAAAGTTAATACAGTTTTCACAGCCTTCCATTATATAGGTAGGTTTTTTTGTTCTGTGTACTAGTAGGCACCAGAAAAAAATAATTAATCTGATTTTTTTGAAGACTCCCATTGCCTATATAGTTCACTGACTATATCATGTCTGCATATTATGATAATAGATGTATTATAGGACCATACCAAAAATATAAAGGCATATAAGTCGAATAATCTCTTTTATTGAAACCATATGATATTAGTCTCAATTCAGTATTTGTATCATACTTAGGTGACTGCTGGTATACTAGCCAAGATGTCCATGCCTTCATATATTTAATCTGAGCTCCTTTTAGACTGGGGAGTATTAGAAGTATTTGTGGATTTTCCCAGCATAATGATTTTTTCCAACATGTTTGATTTTTTCCCCAGGAATTTGAACTGTCAAAAGCAATGTCCATCCATAAGACTAAAAGAAACTGCTGAGGTCTTCATTTGTCTATTAGCCCAAGCTTTTGAGGGTTTTAGGGGGCAATACTCAGCTAGCAACACCCAAGGAAGATTACCAACAAAACTTTTTTTAAAAAAGGTGACTAGATTGGAAGAATCTTGATAAAAAAGATTACATAGGCTGATAAAATCAAAATGTGCATTAATTCTTATTTTTAAATTTCAAATGCTTGTCCTGAAATGATTAATAAATATTTAATGTCCCTGACCCATAACTATAATGGAAGAATAATTTGTCAGAAGAAAGGTTACTTCCTGTGTCATATTTATTTCCAGTTATATAAACTTGACACTTGAATTCCTCAGAAAAAATATTTGTGTGAGTCATCAGCTTCCTTCACAGTTTGCTTTGCTGGGCTAAAAAATGTTACCTGGTCATTAACTAGGAAAAAAAAAAAGAAAAGAAGAATGAAGTGCAGTGAAAAGCATCTAAAGCTTGTGATTCTTTCTACTTATGTTTAGCAAAGCTAAACAAAAATTTTTGCACAAACCACTCAACTCCCTAAGGTCATAGAAGCAGTCAACAGAATAACTATGAGCACCAAGACATGTCATCTGGCAATCAGGCTCAAAATAATAAAAATTCAAGAGTGTTTCACACAGAAGCTATGAAATTTGAAGTAAAAAAATAATTATATGTGCCAAAGTTGAGAAATTTGATAAACTCTTGGAAATATACCTTGCATTTGATTATCAAAGAGGCAGAACTTACATTTAGAGGAGAAAATCTACTGAACTGAAAATAGAAGAGATCTGGAATATGTTGCACATACTTCCTGAACTGCATTTATGACTTCTTCTTGTGGCTGCTGGTGAAGTCAGCTACCTTGCATAAATTAATCTCTAGTTAGGTGCAGTTTCATTGTTTTTATGGTTTTCCATTTAGCCACTAGGAAATAAACATGAAATTATTGCTCTTTTGCGACTATTTTTTCTGTGCTTTCAATTTGGCCAGATTTTTACTGGAATGAATGAGAAGACATTAATTTTTTGAAAATTTTTACTGTATGTTTGTTTACATCCTCTTCAGAACAGGAATTGTTCAATATAATAAGAAATAAATTGCAAGAATCTTATCTTTGTCAAATGCAGTGGGGTTTCTGGTATTCTCTGAAAATCAATAATTATAGCACTAAGTAGATCACAATCTTAAATCTAGCTTCTAGTTCCTGGGAGAGGTTGCATCTTTTCCTGCAAATATTAACAAAAAAACCAAAGGAAAATAAAAACAAAACAAAACAAAAACCCCAAACAAAAAAAACCCTCAAAACAAAACATAACCTGCCAAATTTATACAAATATGCAAACTTTTAATAGTTTTTTAAAAATTTATTGAAGAAACTAATTTCAAGATAGAGAACCATTACTTTGTATATGTGCAGGTAATTAAAACTGAAAATGATCATATAAGGACTTGTATGTATGATTTTTCTAGGTCAGGATACAAAGCCATTAACCAGGAAAGAAAATTTATAAACTGGAGGCACTTATCATTGTGCAATGTTTTCCTTGTCTTGCTCAATTAAAAACAAAACAAAACAAAACAAAACAAAACAAAACAAAAATAAACCTCTAGCAAACAAACAAATAAAACAGCAAAAGAACCTCAAAAATAAACCATATCAATTTAACAAGAGTTCAGACTATTCAAGGCCTTGGTAATTATTTAGCTAAGAGAAAAGATGTCACATCCTTCTTACCTAATCTCCCACCTTGCTTGAAATTCTGCCGTTCTTGCAGTTCCCCACCACAGTCACTGTGAATGCAGGAGCGAGGTAAACCCTGAGGTGTCAGAGCACCATCATCCCTTGTCACCGTATGTGATGTTGGGTCAGGATAAGAAAAAATTAAAATTTTGACTATCAGTCTCAAAACCTTTCTTTTAGGAATTCTAAAACTGAAGAATATCCTTTTCAACTAATATAAAAAAACAGTTTACTGATCTTGCTTAGAAGAGAATCACAGTACTCAAATTACCCCAATGGGGGTGTCAGTGAAGTGTTCTCTATTGAATTAGTGCTTTAAATCTTCTATCTTGATATTTGATATTTATCTGTTGTAAATCCACAAGAAATCTGAAACATCATTTAATGTTTGCTTTAATAGTCTTCCTGAGATACAGATAAGGGAGAAAAAAGGAAAAGTTTCTCTTTTTTTTGAGTAAATTTGAGCTACTTAGAGCCTTGTCAGCAATCATAAAAAAACCACTGACACAAATAGAATGACTAATATTATTTGGAGGTCACATATATAAAAATAGAATAGTTTTTTTACAGTTGTGTACCTCAGCACTGTATCAAAAAAAGGTATTTTAAATTTTTTCTTTGAAGAACTAGAAGCTCAGACCTTGTCAAAAAGCAATATCCATTATGTGGTCTTCCAGATGCATTTTTTAGTGTAATTCTATTACAATGGGATCATCAACATAAGCAACTGAAATTAATTTTGTAATGTACTGTAGGGTACAATGTGAGCACTATTACAAAAATGTTTGCTTTTTCAGACTTGGGACAACCTTAAGTAAGACAGTTTTAATTTTCAGGGTTTTGTCAAGAGAAAAATTTTGGCACACTATTATATTTTTTTTCTTTCAATATATATATTTAGTTCTTAATAGAAAGAAACAAAGAAAAGGAGACCAGCCACAGTTGCCAATGTTTTCAACACTGCATAACCATTCTTCTAAGAAAAGGCAAAATAAATGCCAAAGGGGTATGGTGTTTTAAAATAATTTAATAGCAACTCTTTAAGCTCAAGGGCACTGTTTTATTCATCATTGACAAGAATAGCAAGTGGTGAGTCATGAGTCTTTTTTGAAATTCATTCACTCACTTACGTACCTCTCTTTTTAGCTGCCAAACTTGCAATACCATCTGCTTTCAGCCTTCAGTAACTCGTTGCCTCTAGCTAGGACCAAAGCCATGAATATTTAACACCTGCAAACAGAAGAAGTAGATGGCTCACAAACCTAAGATCAGTGGAAATTTGGAATCCTCCATCCCTAGATACAGTCAAGGACCCAGTGACAAATTCAGTAAACACAGAAGAAGATTGTGGTGACTTCTCCAGTCTCAAATCTCAGGGTGAAAGTCCATGCCCAGCAGCACTCTGGCCTCGGGATGCACTTACCTTTTCTACTTGTTGTCTCCTCCCATACAATCCTTTTCGGGACTCTGATGGTCAGACAGCTTTAGGATAACAGATATCTGGACAGAAGAGGGGGAAAGAAAGAAGGAAAGAAAGAAAAAAAGAAAATGAGTGTTTACATTCCATCAGTTTTGTAACCTCCAATGCAGAAAGGGACTACAGAGAGCAGTAACAGGGAGCCAGAAATCACAAGTGAGAAATAGTAATACTTAAGCCAGGCTCTTTCACCAGACCATTTCTTGATCCAGCATTTGAGTACAGACTGAGAGAAAAGGCCAGAAAAAGACAGGCTAGAGTGATAACAGACAATTTAAAAACACTTGAACAATTTCAGTCTTTGACATTTTATGTAAAATTATAATTTCTTTTATTTGCTTATTTATTGGTGGACTGATATACTAAATCTGTTAAACCCACGCACCATTATTTAATATGAGTGTAAGTAAAATAAAAAGTCAAAGGATTGTCCAAAGATGAAATATGATAGAACTACATGGATTCTTTCCCAATAAAAATGTGCCCAAAACCCAGGCTCCTTCAAAAAGATTTTCCTTTTCCCACAGCACCACTTGAAAAACTGCAAGGAAGAAAAAAAGTGACATAACCATATCTGCTCATATCTGTCCAATTTCTGGCCTCTTTTCACTACTGAAAGGAGAAATTTCTGTTCTATAAATTTAATTCTTTTCCATTTGGTTTCTATGGAGATTATGGATATTTTTTTGAATAGTCTTGTAGAAAATGTTTTAATATTTTTCTAAAGAACCAGGAACATTAACTGTAGAAAAAGAATAGGAAACAAATTCTGTGAGTGGTTCTCTAATACTTTAAAGTGCATAAATCAATTTAGCACAAGCTTCATGGTGATTCATGATGAGGCAATTCCAATGGAATAAGTTACGCAAACGACCTTTAGTCATATTTTCGAAAGTAATTTGCAAAACATAGTCCATACACTGTACCTCTTCTCTTTTTCTCATTTGCTCCTTTTATTCGAAGAGCAGGCTTGTGTTTTCTTAACCGTTCTTAACAGCAGCAGTTAAGAAATAGTTTCCTAGACTGCTCTGAAAAGGCAGGAATTTGAGTAGTATTTATGAAGGAGAAAATCAAAACCTTTTTAACTCAAAATATAACCTCTCTTACTAAAGCTGTACATCAGGGTTGCAGGTGTTCTTCTGTGGTGGGTTATTTAGAAATAACAGCAAAAAGAGGTCCATCTAGCACTCTTCAGAAACATAAGTGAAACAAAAGCTGTGTATTTTAATGCTCAGCAGAAACTGGTTATCTGAAATTTTAAAAGCCTCAGTGGTTGATAATTATTTTGCTGCATCAGGAAACTTGATAACTTGACCTCTAAGGTAACTAGTACAAAGAAGACGAAAAGAATCATCCCTCCACAGAAATTTTAAATTTATGGCGCTTGAAATTCAGTCAATTCTGTAAAATTCCAAGTTTAATACATCTACAACACCTGACCTAAATGTTGGTCTAATTACTAAATTCTAATGCTTTTTTACTTATTTCCCAAGTGTGATAAGAAATGTGTTAAGGCTTATGTCAAAACATTGCTCATTTATTGTCATGACCTTTACTCTTGCTGTTTCTAACAGTCAATTTCGGTTCAACTATTTGTTAATTACCATTTAGAATTTTGCCCGTCTTTACCATCAGGGGCTAAAACTTACATCCTTATTTGCTGGTTCTTTATGCTGGTGCATGAAACCATTCTTTAATCAGGTGCATCAGCCCTTTCCTGCCACCACACCTCTCTAAAGGTTCCATAATGATCTGGAACTGGGAAAGAAAGACTTTTCATTTCCTTGCTGATCCTCATATGGTTTCAGATTCCTAACATCCACTTTCTCCCAACCCTCATGTGCTAGGCTTTTAGTAATGGTGGCTACTAAGGCTAAAACCACATTTGTTAGAATGAGCTAAGTTGATGAGCTAATGAGTAAAGTTTCTTAACACTGATAAATGTAAATAATTTACAGGCTACTACATTGCTGTACAAACTGCCACTGTAAAGAACAGAGGGAAAAAAAAAACCTAATGAAAAGAGCCTTGTACATATTTTTGGACATTTTTTTATTTTGAAACCAAGCTCATCCATTTATTTTTCTTGATAGAAGGGAAATTGGTTTCATTTACTACTCTCACTGCCAATCCTAAGGCTCTGTCATCATTTTCACAAAGCTATTTTCTTCATCAAGCAGAAAGGATTACATGGTGCTTGTCCTTACCAGGTATACTAAAACATTTGCACTACTGTTTTTGAGGCTATAAATTAGTCTGTTGTTTTAGTGCATTACAAAAAAGAGGAAAACCATTCATTTAATTTTCAGTTTCCTGATTTTTTTCCCCTTCCAGGATGTAACAGGCTCTTCATTGAACAAACTATGATGATACAACATAAATGGAAACTACAATGTCAGAATGGATTTTTTTTTTCTAAAATTAATTTTAACTCTGACTAATCAACATCCTTTTCAAGGTTGTTTTCACATTAGGTCTTACTGTGGAGGTTGAATTTTATAGAGATATTCCAAGAGCATCCAAATTTAACTGCATTTCCTTAGTACTCAGTTCAGAGTGCTCCTTACATTGGTTCCTACCAGTCAGAATGCTGTTTTCTGACATTAGTGTATTTTAATTCGCCTGTCTGATTTTTTCCCAATACTTTTGATAGGTAGAATAATTCTTGAGTCAACGTGTCTTTCCAGAGTGAGACTTTATTTTTTAATGTGTATCTAAGACATCACTAGCATCTCAGCATGCTCAGTCCCTAAAAAAAAAATCCTTCTTACTCTACCCGCCATCTGCATTCTTTGAGGGCTTGCAAGAGCTTCAATGTCATACTAATAATAAGAAATTTTAGCACAGCTGTGACAGCAACAAAATCACATGTAAGACATCCAGCACCAAGTGGTCCGTTAGCATTACTCTCCAGGTGTCAGTGAAACTATCCAACCGGAGAATTTTGCCCAGGCTACAGCTGCCAAATCATTCTTTTTTTTTTTCCAAATTCCTTGTTACTTTCAGTATTTGATTTAGAAAAAGAAACCGTCAGAAAATTTGGAACAATTAAAAATTATCTACGAACAACAATTGAGACCTGTTTTCAGATCACAACAAAAACACCTAAGAAGAAATGGCTGCTTGACATTTGTCTCCATTTTGGAAGTTCCATTTTCTTCTGTTACAGCCTCCTCTGGACTCCATCTGCATACATCAAAATTAGATGCATCTGCGCATGATTTACTGCTTGGAGACTTTTTTTCTTTTGGGCAACATATGCAAAAGGCATGTAATACTTATCCAGTACACTTAACATTTTCAAATAAACAGCAAGTTTAATGTTTTCTTTTCACATTGTTTTGATTATTCAGTTTAAAGTGCAAAATAATGCCTTTCTTTCAAAGTCTGACCACAATAAAGGTCACAATTTTAATATCAAAATGTGGGGGTTTGGTAGCTGTCTCATCCTGATGGAATACTAAATATTTTTTGAGGCAAGACAAGGAAAAATTACACCAGTGTAAAAATCTACCATCAATGTAGGGTTCTTTATTTCTATCACATATTCTGTACCTGAAGTCTTTCAAGTAAAGCTTTGCCTTTTTATTATCATTCTAACATTGTCTGGAAAAAAATTGTGTTCTATTTCCAGACACAAATACTGCACTGATTATGGATATTTTTGCTGCTTCTAAAACTACAGTGTAGTTTTCATTTCTTCTCCTGATCTATTTAAAATTAGGCAATGTTCAGGTTTTTTTGGTGGGTTTTTTTTGTTTTGTTTTTGTTTTTGTTTTTTTGGTTTGTTTTTGTTTTATGGAAAAGACACCAGAAGATTATTAGATCAAATAATGTATGGAAAAATAAAATAGAATACTTAGTGTTGCATATGGAATGTCTAGGTCATTGGCTTCAAAATTTGCCGCTAACTTAAAATATGCATATGTTCTACCTACATAGGGTACCTATCTAAATTTTCAAAAATAATAATCCACCACAAAGTACATGAGTCAAATTATGACCCATTAATGGAAGATATTTTGGGTATATTGTGTTCTTTTCAGCTCACAGACTATGAACACCACCAAAGAATTTCTGCCAGAGGATCACCATAAAGGCTGTCTGTATCGAAGTGTTTATATGGAATTCTCACTATTTTGTAAGCAAATTGCTAATATAACTCTTAGATAAATTTAATAAAGTGAAGCATACAGATAGAGACTACACAAATGGTGAAGGTATCATAACTGACTCATTTAACTGGCATTATTATTCTATATGTGTTTTGTGTTCATGGGTCTTCAAATGCCTTTTTTTATCCCTTCCTATAACTACAGTGCAAACACAAACTACCTGCATTTTGACTTTAAATTTACTTTAGGCCCCAAAAAGGGGCCATGGATAATGGTAATACTGGGTCTAAAAGTGACAAAATTTATCATTTTATTTACTTCTAACCACTTCATCATCTCTGTGGCATTCCTACTATTTGGTTGATAGAAAGAAGCAAAATTGTCAACATTAGCTTATAGGCCAGATATTAGAAGAGTAAAGTAAGAAAATACTACTTGTTGCAGTACCAGGATTTATCCTCAAAAGACAGATAGTTAAGAAGAGAACTTCAAACAAAATGATCCAGCATGCCAACAGAATAATGGAGTATTTTAAAAACTGATGTACAAGTAAAACATGCAGAATCCACAGATAAAGAAGTGGCATTCGGCAAGGAGACCAAATTATTGTTTAGCTGCAAGTTTAATATAGATATTTTCAATATTTTCTCATAAGTTGTATGTCTTGTCTATAAAAGTTATTATGACAACATAAATTTTATGAAAAGACCAGTATTTCATTTTTAATTTTATTTTTATCTTAATTAATGGCTTGCAATTATGTCTTTCATAATTCTGTATTTGTCCTAACCATGGTGCACTCATTCAACAAAACAAGTGGTTTTACATCTGCAGTAACAAGATTTCTGGGGGCTTGACCTGCCTCCAGGAATCAACTTGCTCCAACTGCAAGAGCACATTCATCAATTTGTGACCATCATCAGCAGTGGGGAGACAGATACATTTCTGAAGATCACCTCTGCTGGCCTTATCACACACTCTCTTCTAGACAATTTATTACAGTACTGAGTGGAAGACCTTTTATTTTCCCCTCTGTTCGGTGGAACATTCAGTTTTCTTGGTTTGGATTAATCAGGAAGATTAATCTTCTCTCCACATCTATCCTCTGATCTTGCTTTGGGGAGTTTTTTTTTTAGCACTTATGTTTCCTTGAAACATTTTCTAAAAAATTAGTAATGAAACGTATTTGCAGCTGTGGGCAGAAGGGTCACAGGATCTACTTGGACAAGAGAGCAAGATTGTTGGACATGGTATTCAAATATTAATATTGAAGTATTTGTATGACTGTTTCCTAAAGATAATAGGATTTGCACTTTCACTGTGGTATGGTATGTTTGAAAGGACTTCTACACAAAAGAATGTGCACCTTTTTGGTGCAGAGGAGTATCTTGAATATCACCTGCCTGAAGAGTGTGACACTTATAAATTAGCTCTGTCATTGCCCAGGCATTTGATAGAGAGGACTCCCAGGAAAGCACCAGAAGTCCAGCCATTATTTGGTGTTTCCTTATGCTTTCAAAACTGTGAAAACTCTGAGTGCAGCTCAGACAGGAGTGAGAAAGACCAGAGTTAACTATCAGTGACTGTACATATTATGAAAAAGAAAATCTGGATTTGCTTCAGTAGCTGAACCAAGAAGTCTTGACTGGGACATGGTGAATGGGAGACATGCAGCAGAAATCTAGATCTGTGACTCAGATGAATATACAGTGTGGGATTAAAGAGACAAGAAAAAAGCTGTCAGCAAGGCAACAAAACAGAACAGCCCAATAACCGTCAATGAATATATGCAAGATGTTCTGTTTAAGTGTATTTCGTCATTTGTGATGAATATTGTTTAATACCAAACCATTTTATTTAAAGGCTGAAACCATGGTAACTGAGACAGAGAAGCAGTGTTGAAAAAACCTAACCAAGATTCTGCTTTGCAGAAGTAATTACCTGGAATAATTTCCAAACTTTGGCTATGGAGTATGACTACAGAACTCATTGGTTACCATAAACTTAAAAGGAAAATGAATTGTGAAATGAGACATTACATAGAGAGAATGCAGAAAAACAAAATCAATAATTGTTTACAATAGTAATTGTTAAACTACAGTTATTTTACTTTGTAACTTTACTTTTACTTTGTAAATTCCTGGGAAAAAATACCAAAGTAAATGCATACAATCTAATTTGATGCAAGAAGAAACAGCACAATTTAACAGATAGTTTAAAATAGACAACGAATTTAAATTTCAGTTGATAGGGAAAGAAAGGAATAATGTAAGGCATGGAAAACAGTGATTCTGTAAACATTTCCCTTGGATGTCCCACATTTTTCTAATATACTATTTTTCTACATATGAGGCCTACCTTGAGATTAATTTTACAGAAAAATGAGAAAGCTACAATTTATATTATTATTATTATTATTATTATTATTATTATTATTATTATTATTATTATTATACACTTTATATTATATATGTATATTATAATATAATTATATTTATTATATTAAATGTCAAAGGAAAATGTGAAAGCTACAATATACTAGGTATTATGATCCCTAACTATCACTACTATTCATCAGTCATATGAGTATAAAAGTGTTTGGAGAGATAAAAGTAGAACTTTATTTTTATTTAGAAAAAAAACAAGAGAGATGTCCATACAGAATTTCTTGCATTTGATTCTCATTCTTTGGAAAAGTATCTATCTTATTCTACTAAGAATTTAGTTTACAGTGCTTCTGTGTCAAGAACTTTCATTTTTAATATTTACCTCCAAAATGTTGCAACAGTGTCCCCATTGCATCGTCTACGAAAATTTTATAAAACTATAATTGTAATTCAGTTATCAGGTTTTCCAAAGGAACTATGTCCATACTTGAAATTCCACAACCACAATTCAAATATGACTTATCCATTCCCTAAAAATATTTTTTTCTTTATATTGCATCTCCAGGCCAAAATTTGCTATCCCTTATATTTTCAAAACTAGTCTTTCTATTTATTTGTTTAGCCTCCTGCCTTGGCAAAGAAGGGTTTGAGAGAATCCATTTATGACAACACATCTGTGGGGGTTTTTGTCATTTGTTGTTGTTTGTTTCTTTGGGGTGTATTTTTGTTGTTTTGGGGTTTTTGTGTGTGTGTATGGTTTTGTTTGTTTGTTTGTTTGGGGTTTTTTTGTTAAAAATTTCTGGATATCCAAAACCTGATTTTTCAGTAGTTCATATCAGAGTCTTTTCAGTTACTGGTTCTGGGCTTGTAGATTCTAAAGAAGTGCCTCTTTCCTATTTCAGTAACATAACAGGAATTTCACCATAGGCCTCCAGTGGACCACCTTTGACCTCTCTACAAGTTCATAAACCTAAAATCTCCTACTCTAAACAGCACCACCTCTTTCTTTATCATTATTTCAATATACTTTAATACTTTCCATTTTTGTAAAACAATTTAAAGCAAGATATCTATTATTCTTGTGTGTTTCAATCAATAAGAATTTGCTCTTCTTTGCTTTTAGTCATCTAAGTTTCCTCTGACTTCCTTTTACCTCTTCTTGCAGCAAATTCTTGGGTTTTTTACTTCTCCATAAATGTTATTTATATTAAAATTTACTTCCTTATAAGTCTAATTATGGCTTACCTTTCTGCTTTTATACACATCTATATGTACCATTCCTTAAACTCATCTATAATCCTATGCGTTTCCATTGTTGGTGTTATTTTTGAGATTCAGTTTCAGAAAGATGTCCTGAGCCATTCACAAATGTCTCTTTATGTTTCCAATATATCCTTAAAATCAGAATTTGTGTTGGGTACTTGACTTAATTTTCTACAGCATATTATTCTCCCAACAACCCTATGCTTTGACTTATTCTTCATGAGATTCTACTCATCAGGTCATTATTCCTAAATCTTTAATCCTTATGAATCTTAAACCCTTATTCTACAGTTCACAAAACTTGTTTTCCTGGTGAAAACAGAAGGATATTACCTGTTCAACATGGATCATAATTTCCATTTTCAGATTTTTCTGAGGTTTGCTTTTCCTCTCATTAGTACAGATCCTCTTCAAGAAATTTTCTCCTGATAGGTTTCATGCCTTATACATTATAAAACATTAATCATCTACTTAGTTGTTTTCCAGCAGATATTTATGGAATCAGAGCACCTCCTATAACTTTGAAGCCCTGGTTTTCTATACTTTTCTGAAAAAACTGCAAATCCCTGGTTTTGTTACCAGTACCAAATCATGGTCATAACATTATTCCTCCTGTTTTCTTCTTTACATGCCGAAATTCAGAAAAACTGCCTCTCACTCTCCCCTGAACACACAGAGGAAAAACAAAGTACTTACAGGCCAAACAAAATAATATTACCCATATTTTGAAAGTAGTAACAGGTGTGACAGTATGAACTTTGTCATAAAATTCATTAACAGGAGCAATTTGATCCAAAAGTTGTAAAACCACATCTCAAATTGAGAGGTTACAGTTATCACAAAAGTTGTGATCAGCAGACTCTTTCAATACCAAGGCCAGTGAAAGCATGGAGGCCCAGGATGCTACAAAAGCATTTTTCTGCTAAGTGGTGTTATCAAAACACTCTTTAACAGAAAATCAATGTAACCTTTACAACAAATTAGAATAAATGTGCTTAGCATGTTTGTTTTGAAGAGGAAATGTTGCCACTGTGTCTAGACTTAATCCATTTCAGGAAAATTGGTTTGAAATTACTGTTGTGGCATCATGAAAAAATATTTTCAAGTAAATATGCAGTACCAGAAGTACAAGTTTTCATTGCAAGATCATTTTTAATCCAGAATATTTTCATCTGGTTTACAATGTAACTGCAGAAGCAGTGGAAGTACAGTGGAACAGCAAAGCTATCCGGATCTCAGAAGTACACAGGGTGTATGTGGTTATCTTCAACCACTAATTTTTCATTGCATTATCTCTGCTTGTCCTGTTGATGCAGGGGGAGAGGTTAAGTGACTTGGTGGGTACTTGGTGGCTAGCCAAACTCAACCCAACGCACTGAATTAAATCCTTTTGTAGTTAGAATATCAACACTAATTATCTGAGCAAGTATTAGTTTTGAGATGTCCTGAAGACCAGGACCTTTCTCTCTGATCTTTTGGTTTTCATTCCTTGACTAGGTTTCTCATCATGTGAAGGAGCCAGAGAAATGTGCACCGAGTGGGAACAATTTAATTGACACTAAAACATTCCCAAGAGACATTGCTGTTCCTGTGTATCTGGTATATAGGGCTCTTTGCAAACAGAACCACCACCTAAGTTAATAAGTCATGATCTCACACTAGTGGGGAAGTACCACCACTTTGTAAATTACTACGGTTACCATTGGTAAATGTTGGTTATATAACAGTAAAAGAGTAGATATCTGTTTTATAAGAATATGATGCTACTACACAGAAGTTACGTTTATCACTGTCATGGTTCACATCTGAGCACCCATTGGTTTCACCACCACCTCCCAACAAACTCACTTCCTCTTCAAACCACGACATTCTCATTCCAAAAACTGTGGTCTATTTAGAAAACCAACACTTCAAAAAATAAAGAGGTTTGAATCTCGAGTAATGTATTGGAAACGTTGAAACAGCTTATATTCTTGCAAGAAGGGGAAAGATTTATACTGCACAAGTAAACAAAAATGTGAGCACTTATTGTCAAATAATTCCTTCCTAAGTAATTCAGCCTTTTTCATCCTGATTCAAGCATAGAGAATAGATAGGAGAAAGGAATGCCAGTGACAGTAGACATAATATACCACATAATACGGAAATTAGAAAAAGCTAAGTAAATCTCTTAAAGGCTATTGAAAAACAGAGGCACTAATACAGAACATAAGGTGTTCTGTAATTTCTAAGAATAAACATGTGTGGAAAAAAGCATTTAGTCAGCACTGTCAGGACAAACTGGCACTGCTGAGGGAAAAACAAGTGTACCCAAGTCAAAGAATTGTCCACGCATCCTTACCAATCTTCAAAGAATAAAAGGATATGATTATTCAGAATACCTAAGGTCAGTGAAAATGAAGGAGGATCAGAATTTAATTTCTAGCATGTTAAAATACACCTAGTGTTACACAAGGAAGTCATCCAAAACTACTCGGAGCAAAGTTGTTTCATAGCTGCAGCACAAAGCCCAGTTTCTTAGCATTAAAAGGATGTAAAATTATTAGAGTCAAGTTTGCATTTTTTTCCCTTTTCTGTTCAGAAATATCCAACAATGCAAGAGAATCTTGCATGAGACAGAGATGATCGAACACACGGCAAGTGTAACTAGGGTTCCTTGTTTCTTGTGTCTTTCCAAAGAGAGGCCTGCTGCTAGCTGCTCTTACAGCTGTCTCCTATTGATAGCACTAACGGTCCCTTGAGCCTGATAGTCCTGTGAGTTGCATTAGCCCTTTCAACTGCAGCCGAAACATTCAAGACAGGTTGCCTTGTAGGAGTGGCAGTGTGGGTCTGAGCTGCAGAACCCTGTCAACATTTCTATTAATGTATTTATTATTAAATGAAATAAACCATTACTGTCATATTAAATCCTGACACACTCCCACAATCCAATTTTCAGCAACAATTTTGATATCAGGTTCTTCCTAGACATCTTATTTCTCTGAAGTGTGTATGTTTTTGATAGGACAAGCACATGGTCTCAGATACTGATCTGAGGCAAACACCTAAAAACCAGGGTTTTTTTAGAATGTATTTGATTAAATTCTAGTCTAGCAAAATATTAGCAAGCGAGTAGGTGTATTGACTTCAGACTGCCCATCAATTAAGAAGTTTTGCTGTAACAGACTTTGAGTGCTCAAATGGATAGTTAAAGGAAAATAGATTGTAGGGCAGTTTGTAAAGAAGGTATCATTCTCAACCACTTACGAATGAAAGTGCAGTACACATGTTGAATATTTTGTCTGATGTGTATCAGGACAGGAGTAGATTTACAACTTTTTTAAGATTAGCAGAATGAAAAGCATGTCTTCATAGAGTTAAGGCTGAGCACTTTGTTTCTAACCATGAGCTACCATTTATATTTTCTTATACACACTTTCTAATATTTGTATAAATCCTAGCATCTGAAAGCCTACAATATTAGCTAGAAAGTTCATAATGGATTGAAAATTTTAATATCTGCTATCAGAATCAAGCTTATTGAACTCTAGGCAAGTGCAACAGGAGCACTTGGTGTTTGTTGAGTTCATTGTTGATGTTTAAGTTTAGCTGAGAAAAAATAAAATTACTGTATAAGACATATGCCAATTATGCAAGTCATTACTGTTATTGTATCACTGTATTAAAAAAATACACTCTATTCAGACAAATTTCTGTATTTATGAACCAAATCAAAAATATTTTTAAAAAATTGATTAATTTATATCCTTTTCTCTTGTGGCATCAGTTTATCAAATACTGTACCATGAAGAATAAAAGTATCATGCTGTACCCAGCGGTAAGTATTAACTCTCTATTTACTTTTGGTAGTGTCAATCACGTCACTCTTGCCTTTCTTTTTTGTCAGCTTTTTATTTTTTATAAGACTTATGGTTAGCTAAATGTTGATTGGTTCTTTCATTGCTTTGTATTGACATTCTGAAATCTCTTTGTAAATCTGACATTTGTAAATTCACATTTCTATTGGCAAGAGGTGAAAATTTTCTTCTAGACTAATTATATCATCACTAATACTGACAAAGAAGGCAGAGAAGTAACTCATTCTGAAAACCCAGTATTCCTGAGTCACTATAAAGCCATCTACTTTCTGCAGGTTTTAAGAAGGATAAAGGGGTCATATTTCTTCTATATACAGTGCTTTTATTCCCATTTATGTGTTCAGTTATAGCTGCCAATCAATTTCAGTCACACATCTCTAATACTATATCATGAGAATAGGCTGGATAAATCTGAGCAGAGATTTCTACATGCTTATCTACATACCACTATTTTACAAAATGAAAACATGAATGTGTAAATTATGTTTTAATTCGGTGAATTCCTTAGCAAAGTCCACATCTACAGAGCTGCACTAAGCTGAATGCTTCCAATACTGATTGCCTTTGTTTCTAATGCATTTAATTTTTACAAATAAATTATATTTTCTAAACTTCTACTAATAAAATGTTTCAGCATATAAAACTGTTTCTTGAATATATATTCAAAGCAAAGTAAATTGTGACTGTGAAGAGGAATTCAGCTATTAAATTTCAGCATATTGGGTACATTTCAAAAATTACAGAAAGACATCTCCTGCAGTTCTGAAGACTAGCATAATAACAGTGGCAGCCACAATACAGATTACAGGACTGTAGCTCAAAAGCTAATTCCCATTTCAGTACTGTGGGATGTTTATAAAAGTCAGGGGAGAAAGACAGAAAGGAAAATACTTAAGTGTTCACATTCCTGGGGTGTTAAAATCTGGTGCAATGATATTGGTTGCAACACAGGCAGTGCCACAAACTAATTTAAACATTACATACTTTGTATGTTATTCCCCATTTGCAACTATTTCATTAATGCAGTGAAGGGATTAGTGAGAAGTGCATACTGGGAAGAAAAACATTGTTTCTCAGACTAGGAACCTTGATATTGCATTCTGAACCTTTCTTGCATACAAGGATGATCTGCCAGGGAGAGGTGACAAGGTATCCTACCTGTATTTGAAAAGTTCAAGGGGAAGAGATATTTCTGGATTAAATTCAAGACCAAGTTAGAAAAGAGAATAAGATTTAGAAATAAGTAACTTGCATTCATTGCTTCCATCAACATAATGGGGTTTTTTGGGATCTGTTTGTTTTTTTGTCTTTCACAACACACCCAGTCCCCTGGTACAAGCAGACAATACCCACAAGTTGAAAAAGTGAGCCATCTTCACAGTCCCCCAGTGGGAAGAACCCCATGTAGGATCCCTGCCAAGCCAACTGGTTTCTAGGACTAGTGATGCAGCTGAGGTCCTTCTCCTGTCATGCCATGCAATGTTTGGTGGCAAGGACTCAATACGCTGGCAGATGCTTGGGGATTCTGGAAAGAGATGGCTGGCCCCAGAACTGCATGCTGCAGTAAGAATATCTTGAAAACATTAAAGTGCTTGTTCACAGAGTTATTACTGCAAAGTAACACAGACAGAAACACATGTCTATGCTAAAAATTAAAATCTGAAATACACACCAGAATCACAAGACATAAACAGCAGATTTTAAGCATGATGGGTAAAAGGTAGAAAGACCTCTCAACCACCATTGATTTACTACCTATACATAAAAACCACAAAGATTGTAATAGTAAATGGTATCCCTTATTAACCAATACATGTTACAGGAATCCTAATCATACAGAATAAATTCAAGAATGCATTGTTTGGGATCTTTTCATTTTTATTCAGTGTCGTTTCAGACTTTATCACAGTATCAATCAGTCCTTGAAGTATCCTCTCTCTATTGTAAATAATTTGTTCTCAAATTGGAGGTAAAACTGATATGGGGTCAAAACCTTATGCTATCTTCAGAATCATAACTCTGCCATCCTGAGAGATTTTCTTTTTCGGCACAAACATTGCACATTAACATATATTGGGACATTACTTTCCCCAGGTTTATTTTAGCCCATTTTCTTTTTTCCCTCCTCCTTCTTCTTTTGTGCTTCTTATTTCTGTTGCTTTCTAAACAGATGGGCACTGTAACTCTTTGTGTGCTCCAGTGGGCTGAGAAAAGTGAACTCCTGGAATAGTGTTCAAACTCCCTTAATCTAACAGATGTTGAACTGAAAAGTTCCATTAGCCGCAACCTCTGGCTCCTTTGAGAACTAACAGGTCTTGCTTCCCTAAAAACCTTCTTGCCTGTCTGCCTGCACAGTCCATGCAGCCATATTCCAGCCCAGGTGGTAACTACAAAAGCCTGGTAGATTAGCCAGTATGACAGCAAGTCACTGCTACAAAGGATTTTGTTTAACTTTTTCACATTCATTTTTCAGCTGGGGGGTCCTACAGACGCTTCACTGGACATTCAAAACTAAATTAATGTGATCACAGCAAAGTTCCTTCTGTTTTCAAAGTTCTAGACTGTAGATAGAATGGATGCAGTCAGCATATAGCTCTTCTTTGCAAGTATTTGACTTCTTATTTCAAGAGAACAAAGAGACTGTTAAATCTTGTCAATAGCAAGAAAATAAATGGAGCTTGCACAAAAAGTGCATTGCCTTAAGTTCAATCACCTACTTCTTTATATGAAAACTTAAAAGGACAGCAAAAAGAAATAATATTTTTCATCTACAGAGTATTTTTCTTTTAAAAATTAATGTAGATGGGAAAGGACAAATGAACCAAAAGGAATACCTTGCTTCAACTTCTTTTCTTCTTTTTTTTTTATTCTTTTACTAACAAAGACATAACTTTCTGTAAGTTTTAAAAATAAATCTCAGGAAGGTGTCCCATACTTCTTTCTCTGTGAGGCAAAGGACCAATTTAGCTTTCATCTAATGGTAAAATCTCTCCTAAAGGATTTATATGTGACAAAACCCTCATTATCTTTACTGGGAAAACAAGATAGGTGTGTTTACATTCCTTCAAGCTAGTGACAGATCAGGAACAAATATTTTACCTCCCATTATCTCCCACTATAAAGCCCATTATAAGGCTTTATCCATCCAAAATTATAACTTTCAGAGACAATTTCAAATCTCTCTTGCTATGCATCAATTTTTCTACAGCTGTACTTATTCTGCAGTCAAATAAAAAGGACTGGTATTCTACAGTTGCTCCTTGGAGACTTAATTCTATTTAATCAAATAATTATCATCACATCACAAAATTCCTTTCCTTGGCCCCACCTTAGACTCTGTTTCATATCCCAGTTTGTAATACATAAATAGTCATTAAATATTAATGAATTTCATATTCTTATTCCAGCTTGATTTAAGGAGAGAGCATTTTGACTGTTGTCACCAAGTTACAAGATCACCTTTATATCCTACTATATACTATACCTATTGTATATATTAATATATGTCCTACTATATTTTCATGACTGCTGTACTTTTTCTCAGCTACCTGTTTTTCAGAATAGGTAGTTATTAAGATACAAGATATATTTATAAAAGCTTACACTTCTTAACATAATTTCTCTTCCTCCCTCTGCAATTTATTAGAGCTCACAGGTATTTTTAGTTAGATTAGGAGACATCAAACAACTGGGATTTTCCTTTTGGCTTCTTCCAAGGCCCAGTTCACTGTACAGTCTGTAATTTGCTTGCCATAACAGTTCCTTATGTATAAGGCATACCAGTGAAATATTGAAATATCCTTCTGTACAGTTAGATGCTCTGGAGTCATCTCTGGTAATTAGATAGGAATTCAACACCTACAGTATCTGAGTTATGTTATACCATTTGATGCTGCAAACACATTAGAGGAAATACTTCGTACTGTGAATGGATATGGGTGGAGTTTAGGTTTGGGGTTTTCTTCTTCCTATTCAATAGTATATAATCAGTTTAACCATATGTCACAATGGACAATTTTGCTAGAACAGACAACAACAATCTTATCTGAAGTGAATGTAGTTTTCAACTGCTTCCAGTCCATTTCTCACAGTGATTGCAGCCAGCAGTGATTTTAGCACTTGATTCCCATGAGAACAATTCCAGGAGCAAATGACTCTCTGTAGAATATCAAGCTTTTTGTTCTAATGTCTAAGACTAGAAAAATTGCATATGCACAACATGGCTCCAAGAACTTTGAAATATGAAGACATATATATGATAGGTAGAGATAGCTAGATGGATGGATGGATGGATGGATGGATGGATGGATGGATGGATGGATAGATATACATACATACATAGATATACACATACATGATTTTATAATCAGAGACAATAATTGGCAATTAAAAATTATTTTTGTACCTAAGCAGTGACTAGACCCTGCTACACCAAAAAAGTCCAGAAAAATCTCAGCACATGCGGAAGACCTTTCAGGAGGTATTTCAGGAATTACAGCTCTGCTTATAGTCCTGACACTGTAGAAAGTTTCTGAGCAGCTCACACTCTTGCCAGATGCTAATTGCTTCACCTTGGATTGAGATCACTGAATGTCGTAAATCTAAAAGTGAAGTATACAATGTAAGATGATCATGCAAATGGCAGTAAATGGAAGTAAAAACAGAAGCTCCAGTAGATAATGAATACACTTCTCCTAGGTGTCTCCTAGATGTCCAGTTTAGGATAAATGGAATTGTTCTTTGGATATTCTACTTTCTTTTTATTATCTACCAAGGAACTCTAAATCACAAGCTCAGGGTGAGCATCTCTTTTTTTAAGGTCAATGAATATAGGTGACATAAATACAGCTAACATATAGAGCTGTATTTATTTCCTGAGGTCTGCTCTCTTTTTTCCTTAATTCCCTCAAATCCCATTCATGCTGAGGATCAGTAACTCTGAGAGAGGTGAATTTGGTTGAAATGGTCAGATATTTTGGACAGCTAGGTAGTCTAGAAATTGCAGTATCCCCTTCCCCAGCTTCTTCTCATATTATTTCTTCCAGTCATTTCCTGTTTCTAAGCTAAAGTTTAACCTCAGTAGTGCAAAAAGGCACCTGAGTAATTAAACTTCTTTTCTATTGAGACTATGTAAATTTAAGCATCTAGCATTGAAAGTCCTCAAGGACAGATCTTTCTTTTTCTAGATATTTATAGCAAAACAGGCACAATGATTCTTCCCTTTGAGAATAGAAAGTTATTCATATATTATTCATATATAGTTAAACATGAACAGGTGTTTAAATACACACTTAAGGAAGACTAATTATTTAAACAATTTCTTATGATAGGAACTCATAAAAATCCTAAATTAAATTATAACTTTAATTTTAAAAATATTTTATCCATAAATATGGTTGAATAGTTAGTTGACTGGGTTTTCTGTTTAACAACAAAGCATAACTAGGGATGTTAATATATAATGAGGAAAGACATCCTTACACCAAAGTGAAATTCCAGAACGCATACATGTCTTTTGGCAAGCAGATAATCTGATGGAAAGATCTGTTTCTGTTTTGTGATGGCTGCAACCCACCTAGGCAATCTACCACAAAGGCCATGACAGATGGTAGGAAGTACAGCTTGAAGGCAGGGCTCTTGGCAAGTGCTTTGGCAGAATAGATAACTGTCAGGTAAAAACCCACAAAAAGAGTTGCTACTCTCCTATGAAGTTAGTGCACAATTCCAATGACATTTTTGGGGGAATTATACATTTTCCAAACCACACTCAATCACAAGTCCATAGCAAATACAATATACAGAGAAGTACTGCAGAGACGAGTCCAGCTATGTGCTACATCATATTTAAATATTCTCCAGCAAAAGTATAAATCTGGGCTGCTACTCAAGCCTGACCTTGTCTTCATCTCTAGAGGTCTCATTCTGCATGGAGCAACAATATCTTCAGTAGCAATAATTTCTTTCTTCCTTGGCACAGTATTTTGCTGCAATCATCACCAATATCATCATAATGATCATCGTCATCACTAATATTATCATCATTATCATATGAAATTTATGTTATGTATTGCTCTGTATTTTTCTAATAGGGAATTTATTTTTGCCATTTTTGTGATTTAAAAAAATTGCAATGAAACATTAAGTGTATGTATTTTTTTCTTCTTATTCTGAACACCTTTCCACATAAATCAACCTCCCCACAAAATCTGAAAAAAGTTGATGAACTTCTTCTTGTCCTCCATCTTCTGCTAGAATAGTGACACTTTTTGATTGGTTTAGAGTAGAGACAAACTGTCTAACATAGGTGATAAATATTAGAAAATTATTGTAAATAAAGTACACATAATTCTTAGTATAAAAAGTTAACACCACCCCAAGGGCAAGCACTATGCCACAACCTGACCTGCTGGATCGATCTCAGCAGGTCAGAGAAAGAATGTAATAGATAAGAAAAAATAAACAACCTTAAAAAGCAAAACCAACAAATCTCAACTTCTTCAGTTGCGAGGCTGAGAAAAAGAAGACTTTCTAATACCTAAAAAGTCATGTCAACCACAGAAACCCGAGGCTTTACCAAAGAATTCATCTGGTTCTCCAACGCTTGGAAAGAGAGAAAATGTACTTGAAATGTACATTCTTGAAAAGTACTACTTTCTTGAAAAGTAGGAAAACAAAGTCCTTCCTTGAACACATAACTTCAAAAATTCGGCAAATCTAAACACCCTAGTTTGCTTACTAAAGACTCTGTTGTCAGGGGTGTTGATATAAGTTCCTACTGAAGTCAAAAATTGATCCAAATTACAATATTTGTAAAAGTCAGAAGTACATGTTAGAACATGAGTCATCATTGAATAAAAACAATTCAAAAGAATATACTGAAGTCCAGACTGGTTCTTTCTGGCAACCCAGCCTGAAGAGCCATAAGAAAAAAAAAAATCCAAGAAATTTTACTGAGAAATATTTATGACTGAACTGCACTTCACAAGAGGTAACCTTTTTGAGGGTGTTGCCTTCCCTGACTTTACCACAAGAGGTTGTTTTTGGGGTTGGGGCAGTGGGATCATCAGTGTGTTTCTTTGGCCAGATAGATAATCTGCTGTGCTGTAGAGATTTATTCGTAATACTTGCAACAGTGAAAATTACATGTATAAGCCTGAAGAGTGGACACATTGATTACATCTGCTGTCCATATCACTGCTAGCTGAGCTTCAAATTAGTCATGCTGTGTAGGTAAGTTTACTCCCTCCAAAAATCTGTTACTGCTGCTTTCCAACTTCTTGTGCTGTCGTTTGAGAGGCTAATGTTGTTCCTTGAACACCCTTTAATTCAGGCAATTTTGAAAGTCAGCAATGTGGAGAGTGAAGCAGTGCGAGCAAGCTAGGAAACACCAAATAACTCACGAGAAGATATTTTAGCACATTATTTAAATATATTCAGCATGCATAAAAATGTCACATTATTCCATGAGTTATTACTATGGTAATGTGAAAGAGAAAGAGAAAAAAACAATTCTTTTAACTATATATACAATTAATTAAAATATTATGAAGATAAACTTCAGGAAATGAGCCTGAAAGTTATACTTTTAAAAGGGCAATATGATCCCATATTTTCTTTTCTTTGCCTAACATCTTTGATCTTTTAAAATAAGAAATAATACTAGCAATGGAAGGAGAGGGTTAAATAATTTTTTGTAAAGTAACCTCTGTACTTACAAGGAAAGAAGTACTTATCACTACATGCAATGTCAGCCAATCCATAGGTTTGGCTGACAATCCACAGGTCCCCCCTTATGGATTGTGCTGCTTTTAAAAGATAAAGCTTTCTGAGTGTGCTTTATCTGCTAAAAAATGACATATAAATACATACCATCTAAAAATTCAGCAGTAGAATACATACTTTTGTTAACAGACTTTTCAAGTATCCATCCACTTTAAAGCAAAATAGAAGTGTGTACTGCCATTTTTGCTCTCTTTGCTTCTTTGATTCCTAGCTCTGAAAATCAGGGGGTTTTTTAATGATCCAAGATCAGTAAATGCAATGAAACCTTATGTTGGTAATGTTGGAATAGATGTACAATAAAGAAGTAAACAAATATTTGAATGCATAATAAATATATAAAAAATAATTAATGTACACTACTAAATGCATTTACAGTTTGATCTAAGCCATATTTATTTAAATACTTAGTGTTGAAAAATTCAGGGGTAAATATAAAGAACAATGCATTTATGTATTTCAATCACTCTATCAAAACATCTCTTTGAATACCAATGCTGTTGGAATCTACATGGTCCACTGAAGAAGTTAATAATCTCAGCTTCATTTCCCTTTATGTGATGTCAGTTATTTGAAACACTCAATGGAAACTCTTTCTTTATTTTTGAAACTAAAAAATCAATTCAAGAAAAAACTTTTCCTCTAAGTTCTTTCCCTCAAACATATTTTTTTACTTCAACATACCTAGATAAATTAAAGAAAATTCCCATTGTTATCTTTATACAGTCTACAATGTATTTTTCCTCTAGCTAAAACTTTGCTCTAGAACCTTTTGCTTCACAGAAGAGAACATTAATTTACTGGAAAAAATGCAATTTTAATTTAAAATCCTCAGGATCAAGGACCTTAACATCCATATTACATAACGGAAGGAGGTTCTGTGTTTGTTTTTATTTTTATTTTTAGACAGCAGATACAGTACATGATGTTACTTCTGAAAGAAAGTCAAGAACCTTGTTAATTTTGACTTCTTACTTTGAACTTGAGTTATTCTTCAAAACAGGGATGCTTTCTTGGTTCAAGGCAATACTGTGAGCTGGGATACTTGAATTGAAAGAAAATGGCTTAGGCACCTCACTGGAATCTGGATGTATAAATTCAGCCTCAAAAACCGCAGAACTAAGTGGCATGTTATTTCAATTTAAATAGCCTTTGGTCATGACCAGTATAACTATATTAAATCAAATAATATTCTATCCACTTAACTCAATTGATTTAGATCAGAATTAATAAAAATGAAGAAGATGTATCTATCAATATAGTCAACATAATGACTCAAAGACATAGAAATAGTTAATACAAATATTTATAAAATGGAGAGTAACTATTTCTGTAGATGCAGCGATCAGTATCAAAACCATAACCTCAGTATTATCAGCATCCCCTCATGATTTTGCACCATAAAAGCAGTTTGAGTTCAAACTCAAAATACCCTGTCATTTTCTCTGCCATTGTTTTACTCATATAAATTCTCATCTCCCTTAATAGCTCTTCAGTAAGTTTCTCCAGTTGCATTCCTGCCTGCAAACTGTCTACCCACAGAATGGCCTCAAACCATATTATTTTGTTATTAGTCTACCTTAGACTTGATGGAATTTCCTAATGGAGGCTGTGATCACCATCTTGCTGCGAACCCAGAAGGGATCTGGTCATGCCATATTGGAAATAGGGAGTGGAAATTAAGCTGGCAGCTATCATGGGCGGATAAAACTGGACCAGTTTATTGATAAGTAGACTTGGCCAAGGGTGACCATATTAAAGACAGATGCTCTTGCACATTTAGGTAGAAACTAATTTTTTTTTTCCTTCTAAACCACAAGAACTTTTAAAATGCTTAACTTCCGAACAACTTGTTATAATTTGTAATGTTAGGGAAAAGCTTAAGATGACAATGGGAACATATTTTTCTCAGGGCAGGAAACCCTCACCCATTCCATCTTCCTTGAACAGAGTACCTAGAGTGTGTACAGAGGAGATAAAAGATATGCTACTGGGTCGCCTAAGCTTTATTACGTGCTCGGGAGGAGCTACATTATCTTAGGAGACTATCATCTGGTAGATAACAAAATCTGTACTTTCTTTCCAGTTTACTGCTTACTGTAATATATCCATGGAGAATCATGCCCTCAGTTAAATGAAAAATGAAAGCACTCTTGAAACTGCCAATGTATGGCTGTTGGAACTCTGCTGAGGCAAGCTAGGTTCAACATCATGAAAAAAGAAAACTTCTTAATGAATATGCCCCTCTGGTTCATCCTCATTTTCATATACGTGAGTTACTTGGAAATGAAAGAAATGATGTTTTTAAAATGCTTTAAATCTGTCATAATGTAACGTGTTTCATCATACAAACACTAACCTTAAATAAAAATTCAAGTACTCTAAACAGCTGAACATCTGTCACGTGCTGAGCTTTGCACCTTTAATTAGCTCATTTGCTTGAAAAGCTGAAGCTATGCTTAGCATGTCAACAGTGTGATTCTCTAATTCTGTAGAACAATCTAGTAATTCTCTTCCCTTGTTAAGTAAATGGTTGCTCAAAAATGCAGGAGAAAAGAAAAATCCTCTGCAAAATTTTCTGCAAAAGACCTACAGGTCCTGACATTCAAATAGTGAAACTCTGGTTCTAATGTTTCTGTAACCTCTATATTTTAAAAATCTGTCTAGCCTATTTTGCCTCAGTTGATGCTTTTCATAATTGTGCAATAGGACACACACCATCTTCTGGCCATAACTTATTATCATTTTGCAGATAATATTTCCCTTTGTTTCATATCACAAAAAGGAGGAAAAACAAAGGAAGCAGAATGCTCCTGCTACCTACTACAGGAAGTTTGTACTTAAGTATCAGGTTCATCTGGGTTCATTGCCTCTACCTTCATTTTGAATCCACCTCTTTAGAAAATGCTTTCTCTTTCACAGGAAGATACCTCAGCCATGAAACAACAAACAATACGACATGGAAGCTGTGTCCAATCAACACAGACATTCCTCAGGAAATTCTGAGTCTTGGTGAATTTTTTTCCCCTTTGTGCCAGTTCCTTTCAGCTTAATCCAGGCAACTGCTTTAGGAGGTTGTGTCTTTGGAAGTTTTATCTGATTATGGTCTTGGGAAATAGCCCACAGTTTCTCATACTGTTCCCAAGTATTCTACAATTTCCTCAAACAGACATTCTGTCTCAAAACAAAAACATGTAACAAGTATCAGTTTTCTATGAAAATCAACACAAAAGCTTTCATAGATGGGGAGAACTTGCAGAAATTATTTACTTGTGCAATATTAAAGAATTACAACAGTAACGTTTCAATTCACTTATCTGATTCTCCTTTTCAAAATTTTACAGTACTTCCTTGACCTCAGGAAACACTAATGCATTAATAATCTGATTAAGTGCATCAGAAATCCTTATTTCCAAATGATCTGCTTACTGAATTTATTTATCAAAAAGTTTTCAGAGTGAGATTCTTACAGAAAATATCTGGTCAAGGTGCCACAGGAAGAACTCTTACACTTATCGCTGCAGTGTCTGAGCCAATAAAAAACATTAATCAATAAGTAACAGTCAAACCCCTTGGATAACTAATTCAGATGTTGAAGAAAAATACTAAATTCAGAAAATACACGATTGAAGACATGCTGCACCTTCCTTACAATGTTGGGGTGCTAGCTTATTTCTTGATGCCAAGACAGTTATCATTCACAAGTGGCAAAAAATTTCAGGGAACAGACATGAAAATAGTAGATTAGACTCCCTGGGTTATTGACTTCATCAAAGACAGGGAAGGTAATTTATGGGCTAATTTCATCAGGTACCAAAATATTCATTTGCTCAATGATTTTGCAACCCTATTCCAAGGGGCAGAATATCAGCACAGGACTTTTTCACAAGTTGCTATATCAACTCTACATACTAACCAAAAGCATGAAAGAACTCAGTCTAGCACCTATTGCATTTAAGTCGGCAATTTAACTTAAATGCAAACTCACTGGAAAATTGAACTGATGCAAAAAAGAAAAAAATCTGGCCATTATCTTTTACTTCAAGCACAATCATATGCATTGGCTTTCATTCAACAGCGTGCATGTCCCTAAAGAGGGCAGATGCCCTGTTCTGCTCTGCCTGGGCACTTCACTCAGTCCATCGCTTTCTCCTCTATAGCCTCATTTTCATTTGGTATCATTATAAATTCTTAGCAGGTTCTAAGAAAGTTTGAAAGATCTGAAGTTAGCTGTCTTGACCTTCCAGTACATACAGAAGAATTTAGGTTTCTTCAGCTATTTCTGATGAATCCTGCCTATCTCAACAACCACTGTGCTGGTCATGGTAATCATGTAGTGAGAAGCTCCAAGTTAGATGTCCTCCTCAACCTGTGCAGGATGAAGCCCCTGCTCCAAAGAACCCTTGCTACCCCTGTGAAATAACTTCAAGAATAGCATTTCATTATTAAGTCAGACTAAGTAGCCAGAAACATAAGAATCATTGGTCCTTCTTCTAGAGGGAAGATGAAATTTGGCTATATTTAAAAGAGAGTAGAAGAAGAAATCTGGTTTCTGGTCCTATTATTTTTGAGTAATGACAATCTATTATACCTTCTTCTGTGCTCATGTGGCTATGTATCACCATGTGGCTATGAATCACCATCACCACCCATTCCTTAGGGAACCTAGGAATAGACTACCTACCCTCTATCATTTTCTAGGTACCTGCACAATAGTTATCTTGTTTTGCCATAAACATAAACAGCATCTCAGTAAGCTTGGATTGATTTGGGGTTTTTTAATAGGCAGCTTTGGACATATATAATGTATTTGTGGACAAATTTAATGTGTTAAACAGAGGAATGATCAAATTAATCTCGCTTTTTCTGTACCTATGCGTGTATGTTGACCCATGGTTTTGACTTTGATCCCTCTTGAATCGGTTCAGAGCTTTAGCAATTATATGGTGCTGACATTTCCTGGCTCACTTTCAGTTATTACAATTTTCACGCAAGATATTTTAAACAGAACTTGTTAACTTTCCGGTTTAATTCTTGCCCTTTATCATTTCACTGCAGTGTTTTACCTAAGTAATGTTCTACAGCAGTTCCTGCTGTTTTAAACACCAGAGTCCTTTTGATAATACGCAATTAAGCTCCTTGAAGAATGTCAAGCATTTTTATTTTCATTCAGATTTCTGTACTTTTTAAGTACTCTATTCCTCTTGAAGATTTGGAGGAGGCTTTGGGGAGGATTTTTTGTTTATTCATTTTATTTATTTGTTTTTTGTTCCTCTGAATAAAATTTGACCCATACTACCTAAAATATTAACCTTAGTGCAATATTTCTCAGAAGCAAAAGAGAAATTCAAGCACTGAAGATCATTGAAGCATACTTTTTGCTTCATCCTTTTGTTATTTGTCAGTCTGTTAGCAATATCCTAACTCAACTAAACTGAGTGATTCATACTTTCAAAAATATGCTTTTTTTTGATTAAAGCAAAGTTGTCTGAAGCATATTCAAAACCTCATGTTGGAATCAGATTACAAACCTAGTAAAACATAACCTCTGTGGCCTGAGAAGGGTCAGAGGCAGATATTTAAATATGGTTTAGACAATAAATATCAGTTGGATTCTTCAGTAATTATGACAAAATTTGGATTTAATTTTTTTTAAAACAACCCAAAACATACACCCTATTGGAATTATTAATCACAGATGTTGTTTATTGTTGTTTATTTAGTTGTTAAAATCAACTAAAATACATACAGTTTTAAACTTTGGCTTTGACCCCATTTAAGCTGCTGAGAAGAAATATGTGGTTAATTTTATTTGCAGTAAATGTCTTAAAATTTAAAAAAATCACATTTCATTATGATTTTTGTTGATGTTTTAGTAAGAACTTCAATATTGTTCACAAGAATGAAGTTCTTAGGTGTTCACCATATTGCAATTCTAATTTAATACTTCCTTTAAGACACAAGTAAAGGCAATCTGACTTCTAATTTACTGAAATAATAAATGTAGAGTCTAGCTAGGATTTGCTACCATTATTACTTTTTAAACTTAAAAATATCAGAGACAAAAGCATTTAAGAATAGACACATAATTATTCTTTTCAGGAGGCCTGAAGAAAACTGAAGAATTAGGTAAGGTAAAGCACAGGGGTAAGACAATTAACTTAATTAATTTAGTCTCCAAAAATCATTTTCATGCATACTACCCTGATATCAGAAATTGTGCAGAGGCAAATTAAAAAATACTTGTCTTTTCTGAGGAAAAGAGGAAGACATTGACAAGAAGGTCACTGGGAAATTTTTCTTAACTTCAACTGAATCATTGCTGCCTTCAATGACGTGGATGGTCGTTATTTTCCATGCACAAAGACCTTGCACAGAAAAGCACAAATCTTAATTTTATGTTTTTCAAAATGGATTTTTCCTTCATTATTCAACCTTTGATTGTTTGCAGCAGTAATCTTGTTCTGTTAAGTGATGCCTCTGAAGACATTGTTTGCAAAGTTAGTAAATGTATCTTCTTTGTATCTATGAGAAACATCACCACCAGTGAAATTCTTAGCGCTCCCAGGAATAAGTGAATAGGTGCACAGTAAGACTGTGGAGTTCTGTGAGGAGAGATTTTTCTGGACTTGGTTAGGCTTTTCTAGTTTTGGCCAACATACTGGGGCTAGGAAATATCACTGGAAGTTGGACCAAACTCTGCTCTAACTGAAAGTTTAGTCCTTTTTGATAGCAAGACCTCTTCTAATCTGTCCTACCTCATTACAGTGGTCATCCTACTTCCCCTCTGTTTTATCTCATCCTCGGTCTCAGCCACTGTAATTTGCTCAATGGCTGTACCACTCTATTGGTCAAAAGCTGGAGCATAATCACCGGGTAACACCTTGTACTTTTACACTTACAGCACCAGATGGTTTAAAATGTTTGAAAGACCTCAGCCATAGCACTGTCATGCCAAAACCTGAAGGGGATCGAGAAAAAGTGCTTGTGAAATCTAGTCTGAAAACCAAACAACCTATTAGCTGTTGGGAAGATGACATCTCTTCACTTGGAAGAAATTCAGGACCCTCAACTGTATTTTCCTCTAAGGAAGAGAATTTTTGTATACAAATAATTTTACAGATATATCTTCTTTCAGTCAGTCTTGTGTGGCTTTTTGTTATCTGCATTAAAATACACAGACATGGCAAGGGAAAGATTCATAGGTGAATGCAGGAGTGTTCTTACAAAATATTTGATCTTCCTTCACCTGGAAATCACTGCCTTAGATCTGATAAAAAGCTTCATTGTGCTAGAAACCCAATTGAAATTTTGTTGACAATCTTTAATTTAGAAAAAAAATTGCTATTTGAAATAAAAGCAATTGTCCAGCGCAGCATGGAAATGAAGGTTTGGAAAATAGGAGATTAATATTTAACTCAAGAATTTTGTGTGGATATATACTACACTTCTTCCAGTACCTGAGATTTAAAGGGTGGCTATCCTTTCAAAAACGTTGATATAAATATGATGAAAAACAAAAGGAAAACTTCTGAGAACTATATCTCACTGAAATCTAACTCCATCCTTTTGGTATAACTGCTTAGACACTCCATGATACTCAAAATAAGTTGGTCACTACAAATGAAATGAATCCCCTTCACTCCCACACAATTCTATTCTCCTGATAAGGAAATTGTGCGCATGGTGGGGGATTTAGCAGGCTAGGAGGTTACTCCGAGGCCATGCACCATCTGTTTGATCGAATGCACATATACCATCACTCTTTCAAAGCTTGCTTTTTTTAATCCCTCTGGAATTTTTGTTTGGTTGGTTTGTGGGGGAAGGTTAGTAGCAAATGCACTTTTATGGATCATTTTGTTTAAATCTTCATCTTTGCAAAGAGTACCAGCAAGGAAAAATTCCAAATGTTTTTTGATTGAAAAAATAAACAGTGAAATAGAAACCTAAAAAGGAAACTGCAAAAACATATTTTTTCAACATCAAATTTTGTAAATTATAAATAGTATTGCAAGATATTAAGGGGAATTAATCCTTCCAATGGTCAATGTAATAAAAGCTCAAATCTTCTTCAATCTATTCTACCATTACACCAAGAAGGAAGCTTCAGGATATATTATAGATAATGTTATTAAACAAAAGGAAACCAAACCAAACCAAAAACAAGCAACAACAACAACCTCCCCCCAGTGACAAAAAAAACCCAAAAAACAAAACAAAACCAAAAAATCACACACACAAAAAAACCACAGGACAAACCATAATGAAACAAAAACCCCCCTCAAAACTAAACAAAACAAATGACCAAAGAAACAAAACACCCTCCCTCTCCCCCCCCCCCAAAAAAAAAAAAAAAGGCCAACACCACCACCAACAAAAAAAAAAAAAAAATAGGAGTCTTGGAGTAATTAGGAGGTTATAGAGGCTGTCTAGAACTGTTTCACTTTGTTTTTCAACCTTCTAAGAAAATTAATTTGGGAAGGAAACTTCATACTATACTTCAGCCTGAGTGAGAAAGTAAGTGAGAAATAGCGTCAAAGAACTGCAGCAATATAGACTTTTAGTAAGAGAAGACTTGGAGATAATATCATATGGTGAGAACAGATGACATAGCTGGGCACGAGGGAAATTTCACTGGTACAGTCTTAAAAGGATCTAATATGCTTTACAAACAGCATGTCAAAATTTCTGTCTAAGAACAAGAAACAGAGAGATGCTTCAGTGACACTGAAGAAGTGGGTCCAATTCTGGAATAAGACTTTTCTCTACAGCAGATTTTTTTAAAAGTCTATGCTCTTGTATCTAGAGTCTGGCAGTTCTTACAAGATGTAATGAAATAATTTTTTTTTTAAACTGCAAATTATGGAAGTTAAAGTATTGATAGTAGATTCCCCTCTTACTGATGTAGTTAGTAAACACACCCAGGGGTATGTGGGGCCAAAGGTGTTACTTGGATGTAAAAGCAGTAAAAGTGAGAGGAATCAGGTGAATCTGTGAAGCTAGGAGATTTAATATTATTTCTGATTTTGAAAAGGAGTTCTTTATAAGCTTGTGCTCATATATAAATTTGAAGCTCTTATGCTTCAAATTTATAATGTTTCTTTTTCATGTGAATTTGACAAAACCACCAGTGTTACTGCATTTTTTCTTTTAGAATGGCCAAATACAAAACCTCCATTCTGCCTGGCTGTGTAATTTCATAAAATATGTAGAGACTCCAAGAGACTCAGAGAGTCAAACTGCTGTGTCTGTTTGGGTCAAAATAATCTTATGCAATGAGAGAAAAGCAATTCTGTGCTGTACAACAGCCTAGGCTTCATCTTTCCATATTTATTTGTGGCTTCCTGGTAAATTTGTTTTGTCTTTTGCTAGATTTTCACCTTGACTGAGTTTACTGTTGTCATACTCTACAGGGGCCAATCTGAAAATTAGTTCAGAAACAAGCCCTGATTCCTCATGAAGCTGTGCAATGTAATTGACAAGAAAAGCTTTCAACAGCTTTTAGTCATCTCAAAGGCTATGCAAAAGGCACTTCTTTTACCACTAGATTCTGCCTCTTACTTCCCTCGAGAGAGCTTTCAAATTGTGATTGAAGCACTGATTTATAAAAAGAAAACATATTATAACATAAGCTTCGCCTTCAAATGCTTTCATTTAATAGGCTGCTCTGTGTATGTCTGTGTATTCTTAAACAGGAGAAGTGCTTGTGCTTATTTTGACCTCTGCCTGCTCACAAAGCTAAAAGTATAGTTTTAGCTGTTCTTACGTTATGTCTAAGAACCTCTATGTTCACTGAAGACACCTGAGGTTCTGGAGCAATCTGTGTTTTCCATGCCAAAGATGCATGATTATTACTCAGGAATATGGGACTCAGGAATTTAGAGCTGAGGTGCCGGGGAAATATGATTAGCTACAGCATCCATAGTAACAGGAAAAAAAAAACCCAATTCATCAGGCATGAGAGAATGCTACATTCATTACTTATTGTTGGCTTTCATAACTGAAATGTGATAATTTGGCATCCAGAAACTCTCAACAAACACTTAAGTTGAGTAAATTGCTACCTATACTCTTGCCTTTTGTCTTCCAATTAGACATTTGCACTGGGAAATAACTTAAAGAAAAACTACTCTTATGTTTAGGTTGCACAATAAGTAGAACCACTTCAGCCAAAACTACAGTGTGGCAATCACTGAGGAGTTTTGTTATGAATTTGTGTGTATGAACAGTTTAAAATGGTCGCTACTTTTCTTTTTCATGTGATATTAGGTGATATTAAATACACCATATTTCAACTGATGAAGAGAGTCTAAACAGACGTGTTCCTTTCTTTATCACTTTGGTTATTTTTTGCAATTAAAGATGTGTTGAAATTTTTGGGAACTAATCTTTCCATTGGACTCCTGTCCAGGTTCAAACAACAAAATACATACGAGTTAGGTGACCTTTAAATCTCAAAGTGTTTTCTAAGCATGTATTTTAACTCTGTAATTCATCATTTGCAGATTTGCAACTCTTTAAACAGAAGTTTCAAGATGTTGACTTAGGTCAAGAAAACAAAACTGTACTAAGAACTAGTCTGGAATGTAGCTAGAGAGCTCATCATCTAGTTAAGATAGATATAATTTTTTTTCATGCCATTGAGAGAAGGATGTGAAAGATTACAGCATCAAATTCTGATTCTTGATTCTGAAGTGGTCACAGAGAAAAGAGGTAGTGGACTTTCATATGGAATTGATGGTGAAGTACATTACAGACGCTGAACTGCATCTAAATGTATGAACTCAATAAATGGAATAAAAAAGTGCCTTCAGACTTGCAAGTGAACCACAGTAGAAATAATTACTGTGGTGTGATAGTGTTGTAGTACTTTTTGCGAGTAACTGATCATTGCTAATGTATTTTCTGAAGCAGCAGAAAATATTAAATTTTAAAATTGAAGGATACTATCAGTAAAGTAAAAGATCTCTAAATGTTGAAGATTGAAGCATTTTATAATGAGTGAAACTGCCCCCGCCCCCCCCCCAAAAAAAACCAACAAGTTTTTTTACATTCTGTCAAAGAGTTTCAACACTTACCACATGTCTCACTCAGCTGATTCAGTGGAACATCTTTTTTCCTTTTTTCCATTCCAGGGTTCCTCCTTTACATTTGCCATGTGTTTCTGCTTAAACACTGGAAGTACCTGTGACATTCATAACCTAAGCATATCTGAAACACTATCCTAATCCAACTCCAGAACCTCTTCTTTTGTATTATAGCGCTATTTATACACATGACCTGTTGCTAAAGCAATACTAGCATTGGTCAATAAGGACATGTTCTTCAGAAACAATTGATACTGTAAAAATCCTGCAAATTATGAATATAGTATTTTTTTCCTAGCCCCAGACTCCTAGCCCCAAGTGGCAGGATTTGTCTTGAGTACGTATTCACCTAGTTGTAACTCTGATGTTGGCCTTCAACCGTAGTTGCACACACATCAGTTTTTCCTGCTTTAAGTTTGCACACTTATCACTTAACTGCTGGATGACTCACCATGTGCCTTTGAATTCAAGTACCCATGTTTTTCCCAAAAATAAATTATCTCCATGAATGAAAGTAGTATGCTAAGTGCATGAAAGCAAGCATTGCCTTTTGAATGCTTCTCCATGAGCAGCTGATGTTCTTCCTGCACATGTTCCTAACATACACTTTTCTTCTCTGGTAAATGGGCATTTCTAAAAACAGGAGAAGAATTAAGGACACTAAAGTGTATGCACGCACAAGTGACTAAATAATAACATAAAATCAAGGATATGGAAGCCCTAATTTTAATTTATTGTATTAAAAACAATTTTTAACAGTGCAGAGTTTTGCTTGCTCCTATCATTAATGATTTTTCAGCCCCCAAATATTTTTTATTTAGACTTTAGAAGTCTAATGAGAGTAACCTTTCCTAGGAAGAAAAGCTTTCCTTAATACATAGAAAGAAAAAAGTAGAAAGAATTTTATTCTTTTTACGTAAGTCTCATGGGAATATATTTATGAAATATGGGTTGTCAAAAAAACAGCTAAATGGTTTCCTGGTAAAAGCAAACAAAACATATGGAAACCATTCTGAAAAACTTATTAGCATAGTCACACTTCAACAGTTATCCAAACTGTACAAAGTTACACAAAGGCACATAGCATCACATAAAATATATTACATTTTGCACACAGTCAGCTATTTCAGCACACAGCTTTAACACAGAATTCAGCTGTATAAACAAAATATAAACTGCTGTCTAATGCAATAATAGGGAAAACGGATCTAATGTACCTCTACATCTTTGAAGTCTTAATTTAAAAATAAGGTTGCTACTTCTATTTCAGCCCACCTTGGCCAACTTAATGATCCGCAAAGCAAAAAATTTCAGTCAAATATGTACTGATACCAGCACTGTGGTATTTGGCATCATTGGGGCTGGTAAGAACATGGCAGACAGCAAAATTTGCAACAAAGACAAAAATTCCACCTGGATCCCAGAAGGTGCACCACTCCCCTGATGAGTCATTGGTGATGATAGTAGCCAGATGCTGTTCAGGAGTCTTTTCCTAGAGATGTATCTTAACAAGGGAAAATTAAATTTTTTTTTCTTGGTACCAATTGAGGCATTTTTAAGAAAAGATTTTTATACAGATGGATAAATTTTCAATATTTTAGTAATATTTCAAGAATCATAAAATTAGGAAAAAGACTACTATAAAATCTATTGACCTTGTGTTACTCTTTAGGTTTTCATCCTAATTCTGAATAAAGTGGGAATTTATGTTCTCATTTCATTCCACAGTGCAGGTGGCTCTTAAATACACAATATGTATTTGCTTACTTCACAGTTTTATAATCACTGCTTAGATCTATTCAACCACATTGTTTTCATTCCAGAATTGTGCTGGGAGCTGACGATCAAGCAATTGCCTTGATTTTCTTGTCACATTTTACCGGTCTTACTTTATGGTCAGCACCAGCCATAAACTGGGGCAGTTAGGGTCAGGTGTGGCTCTGTACAATACGATCAGACTACTAAAGTTTACAGTTTCTGAGGGCTACGTCATATTCTCTATGTAATCCATCAAATAATACCAGTCATACCAAAAAAAGTCATGCCAAAAAAAAAGGTGATTTTTCTTCCTCAAGTATTTTTCAGATCACTGAACTGGATAAAAATGCATGAATGAGAAGCATATAATTTCACAAAGGATTTAGGGCTTGTTGCTGCCAAGTGAAAGAATTTCTTTGATTTTTAAAGTGAAAATATTTAGTATAAAACTTATTAACCAAGAATAAATTGAAAACATAAATTCGTAAAATGAATAGACACAGGTGACAAACATTCCTTACTGAGAGCAAATCTCTACAAAGTGAAAGCTAATCTCCCAAGTATACATCAAAAGAATAAGTATTCTCATAAAAAGTTTGTAATTTCATTTAGCATTTTGTATACTTATTAATTTAGGAAATTACCCCAGCCAAAAGAGGTTGGTTTATATGATAAGCATTGCTCTGACTGGTCTCTGTAACAGGGATTTTGACACTCATCACTTTTGCTCAATGCAATAACTATCTGTAGGGAAAAAAAAGAAGAACAACTCTGCAGGCTTAGTCTTTATTGTAGAATTAAAATTGTATATCAAATCTTTCCAATAATCCCCAGATCTGTAACATAAACCTCGTCTATATTTAACAACACTGCCAAAGCAGGTAAAAAGATTAGGAGCAGTCCAAACCTACATATACAGTGTTCAAAACCCACTGCATTATTAAGTTCAAGAGAAATGACAGCTTGCTTTGTCAAACTGCACTATATTCCTCAGATCATATAAGCTCAGAGTGCAAATGTGTCATTCAGAAGCTCAGCAGCTGGAGAGCACCAAGGAGTGCGCAGCTTGAGCAGGACACCAACTGCGCTCAAGTTTAGTGCTGGAAAAATATCAAGATTGTGGCACTTCTACATATCCTTTCTGTGTGATTAAAGGTAACCACTATGGAATACACCTTTTTATTTTCTAGACAGTTTCTCTTAATTCCTGTAATCACCACCATCGAGGCTTCAGTAAAACATCAAAAGCCCTCTCCCTCTTTTGGGACCAGTTAGCTAACCTTTGCTAAGAAGGCACTGCTCAGTGTAAAATTGTTGTGCAAAAGTTGAATAAATGCTGAATAATAAGCTGCCAAAGGCTGGACAAGGCAATGAATTTAATCATGTGGTATTTAAGGGCTTTTCCTTAAAAAGTCAGATGCATTTCATACATGACAGTTCACACCCTTCACTGTACCAAACAGCCTTCCTCAAAGACCCTCTACTGTCTGCACTGGAATCTTTCTTCTGTTACCACTTTTACTCCTTTCTATACAGTACCTGCAAAGGAAGAGAGAAATCTCAGACTGGTAACTCCTCCATGAGTTGCTTGATAATATATTGCAAATAATGACATGGTATTAGGGGCATTTTCTTTATTTAGCATTAACCTTACAAAGATGTGAACTTGCTTTAGCATGCGTGGGTCAATACAATTCCTCTGAGCCACACTGCAGAGTGATGCTGCTCATGCACCTCTGCAGGATAAGAAGGGGATAGTAACAGGAACAAGTTAGAAACTGCTTATTCCACCATTACTCTCAAAAGGAATGTTCATTAAGTGATTGTGTAGCAAAATCTGGGCTTTTAAAAAGTGTCTGAAAACAATTGGTAATATAACCAAATCACATAGAAACATTGGCTGTGAATAACAGAAGGGTAAGCATGGCAATGACCTGAGCTGTTTATAGAAAATACTTTTACAAACACAAAGCCATGTAAAATTTTCTTCTTGGGGATTTGTGTGGAGGAATTCTTTGAGTCTCAGCAAACAAATAAACTATTTTTTTACCAAAGAAATTATTCCAATACAAACTAGAAAACATATACACAAAGGCTCGTGGAACAGGTACAGTGGTGAAAAGATTCTCCTGCTACAAAGAATAGAAATCTTGCTGAATTTTCAGGTTTTTTAGACATGTAGAGACTAAGGTGGAGATATGGAGGACACTCATAGGTGGGATTAGTAATACTTGAGAAAAATAGAGACTCATTCTCTTTTTCCTGGTGTGGGGAAAACCCATTGGATTTTTAGACAAATTTCAGGAGAAAAACACTCTGGAATGCGTGTTTCCTCTAAGGAGAAAGGGCTTCAATAACTCCCTTTTCTTCTGCCTATGAGAGAAATGTATACCAGGGTATAAGGGTGAAAAAAAAGTAAAACTGTGTATTAACAAAGCAATGGACAGGAAAAAAGGAGAATTTAACCTTACACAGGATGCTGATTAGACCATATGGAGTCTCAGGAAAGTGACCAGTTTCATCTTTTTCTTGTATTTTTCACTTCAGTGTTTGGTTTGATGCACTTGTGCAATTTGGAAGTGCTCTTGAGAAGAAGGTGACAAATTGGAAAGACATTAATATCATCTTCCATGAGATTCATTCTTTATTTTCCTGAGAAATCTGAGATCTCGTCTTTGTTTCTGATTTACTTGCTCTACTTCACTGGTTTTAATACTACTTTCCCCCATTTTATATTAAGAGAAAGAGGAAAAAAAAGAAAAAAGAAAAAGGAAAAAGGAAAGAAAAAAGAAAAAAAGAAAAAAAAAGAAAAAAGATAAAAAAAAAAAGAAGATAAAAGAAAAAAGAAAGCTGTGTTGCTGCATTGCTTTTAGATATTTTTTGAGGGCTTTTTTGTCTATGTATTCACTGATTATCTCCATCACATTTCAAGTCCAGGATCCATACCGCAATAAATTAGCTGCAATGCTTGCCAGTCACAAGGCAGTTGATGGTCAGCTTCTTCCGTACCCAAGTGGCACAATTAGTCCATGTTGATTTCTAAGCCTCTGCTCCTTGATTACTGAATTCTGATGAACATTTATTCTGAGTTTCTTAAGTCTTCATCTTTGTATGAAATCTTTTCCTGTTCAATCCCCAACAAACTATTTGAATTTCACAGATTTCAGGCATCATGGCTTCACACTCACCCATTACAAATATAATTTACAACGAAGGGACAATTTTGCATCAAGGAGGAAAAAAGAAACCATAGTCAAGAATAGCCAGATTTTGTGCGGTTTATGTGCAGAATCCTTTACTGAAGTATTTCCAATTTAATTTTCCTTTCTACGCATAAAGCAAGGTTTGGAAGACTGCTCAGGGTAGCATTTTTCAAATGCTCCAATCCAACATGGTTTCCTCTGTCTTTAGTGTTTCCTGATAAAATCCTGATAAAATCCAATCAGGTTGGATTGGGCTTTGAGTAACCTATTCTAATGCACAGTGCTCCTTCCCACCTTAGCGGGGAGGGGGACTGTAAAAGCATAGTTTTTTAACTATAATGATTCAATTATTCTGTAAACCTTTGTTTTGCTTTGGGTGACTTCATTTAGCATCTTAGTAGAATTTCAAATATGTGCAGTACCTTTGTGAATTTTTTTCCTTCATTTTAACCAGGATATTGTTTTCATCTCTCAATAATCCAATAGCATGAATTGTCTGAATAGAGGCTTCCTTATTAAGACCTCATAGAGAAAAAACACCTAGTGTTAAGCCTATGGTAGCAAGTTAAACAACACCCAGGGGCAATTCCAAGTACTAGAGTGCAATTTTCTTTACCAGTATCTGAGCAGTTTCTGATTTTTGTTGTGCCAATGAAAGCATCACTAAAAAATTTCTCATGTGCTTTATAGGATTTTGCATGATAGAGTAGGATGGTCATGTTAACAATCAAGAAAGTTTAACTTCTCTTATCTTAACAAGCAGTAGATGAACTAGATAAATAATTCTTTCACGGTAGGAGAGGTGTTTCCCTATCTAAAACTTAACCTATCCCATTGCTTCCACATGGAAGGAAAGTTTCCTTTCTTCCATTCTAAGTTTTCTGAGTTTTATAAGTGAACACAACCAGCAAGAAGAATTGCTATGGTTCTTATGAATAGGTGGAAGAACACATTCTCTTCAGCTGTATTTTGTGCAAATGAGATTTCACAGGGTGTTGAAGCTACCTGGCTTTCTTTGGTCCTTAAGAGGCACCATATAGTTCAGAAACTACTTATAACTGAGTTATGTTTGGGGAAAGACAACACACCGGGAGAAGTGACTTAAACTTTTCTTATCAATCTATCAATAACTGTGTAATATGGTTTCATCAGTAATTACAATTCTAACAGTAAGATTTTTTTTAACTGTTAAAGCAATTCCATATTTTCCCCTTTCAAACAAGGTAATATAAAGTTTGAAGGCTTCTTTTCTTCATTTTAAAATATTAACTGCCTTCATGAGCTTTCATGAATGTTCCTAACCGTTATTTTTTAATTTCCAATTAAGTTTCTGACAGCTGTAAGAGGCAGCTGGGCGGACTGGTAACAAGAAAAAATTCCATTCGTTTTGGGATATGAAGATTTTTTTGGTTTTTTTTGCTTATTTTTTTCTGAAAAGAAGGTCGAATTGAGACAATGGATTGAGACTGCCAAAATAACTTTTGCATATTTAAATTGAATTTGGCTGCATGGTCCATGTGTAACATCAGCCATCACAAACTGCAAATTTCTTTGTGGCTTGATTATGTTTCTGCCACAGAAAGACGAGTTGATACCTCATAGCACAAGATAAAATATTTTCAGTATGTAAAATCTTAATGTATTTTATAGATTAGTGCACCATAAGGCATAAGTTTAGCTGGCTTTATAGCATAAATATTATTTTATATTTATTAATATTATTACATATAATTTGGCTGCAATAAATTTTTACTGAGTTCTGCATAAAGAAAATACCAGGCAGAGCAAAAAAAGAATGCCACTGGATCTGTAAGCAAGATTTAATATTGCTCCCAAGTGCTGCAGAGATAATTCTTAGAGCAGGTGAAGAGGAATGTTCTTAGAAGATACATCAGATAGACTGTATTTTCTTACTGTAAAGTTTTATTAGCTTAGTTTGGTTCATGTCTTGCCAAAAAAAATCAAATCAAGAAAGAAGACATTGAGAGAAGAAAAAATACAGGGTCTTAGTAATAATTGTTTAATTATATAATTAAGATTTAATAGCAGGCTAGAAGAGAAATAATAAATTTTTTTATCTGGATAGACCATAAGGGTAAAATACTCATGTCTTTTGCTGATTTTTTGTAGATATTTCAATAATGTTACAGCTTGTCTTTGTCACCTGACTCCAAAATCTTTACTCCCAAAAGGAGCTTCTTGTACAACTCAAAAATTATTCACTTTATTCCAAAGACAAAAAAATATTTTAAAGAAACATACAAACAAGATAAAGGAAAATATATAAAAGCCTGAAATAGCTCATCAAATGGTTTCACAGACAGAATCTGTGCAGTAGTTAATACCTCTCTTCATCACTTAAATGTATAGACCTTTTACCATACATTACATTTTCTTTGATTTTCATCACCCATGCAAGTATAAATAGTTAGCTTTCTCTGTGCCTTTCCTTATTTTTCTTTCCATTATATTTCTCCTCAGAAACCTGTTTCAGAAAGACAAAACCAATGCTTTAATTAAAATAAGCAAGAAACATTATGCGTCATGCAGCTCATACACATCAAATCAGAAAAACTCAGATTGTAGAGACAACCTCCAGGATAAAAAACATTGCAAAGACACTTGTTATCCTTTAAACTCTCTAAGGATAATTTTCGTTGGTTTTAACTAAACGCATCTCCCTAAGTATTTTCTACACTTTACAGGAGAGAGAAATATTTTGATTCATAGCAGATTTCAGTTGCACAGAACTAAAACCAGAGTTAAAGAGAGTTTTGGAAATATCAACCTTTCAACAAGAAGGCTGATAAAAGCAAATATCTGCTAGGATTTAAAATTTAAAAAATAGCAATCATTAATTAGGTGAGGAAGACAGAGAATTATTCCAAAGCATGATGGTTACAGGATTGTCTGGTCACCCCAGCTGCAGTCCCAGCTCCAATAAATAAGACAGGATTTCAGAGCAGGTAGGACCAAGTTGAGACAATAAAGTGACAGAACACAATGCAATTCCCTATGTATGAATTTACTCAGGTGGCTGATGACTTTGGCTCACAGCCCAAGAGAGGACAGCTGAATTCAGGGTACCAGCATAACAACGTATGCAACAATAACCGCAATATACACAGAAAAAGCCAAAAAATATTCTGCCCTCTGCCCCTTGAGCAAGTCTATTCCTTTTGAGAGAAAATGCCTGAATAAATTGGGGGAACATACCTAAACAATCAAAAATCACAAAAAAAAAATAGAAAAAGGAAATATTATTTATCACACAAGCCTATAGCTTATACAGACAATTCACAAATAAATTTTGTTTATATCTATGTTTATATTTTGCATTTATACATAAATATACAATTAAATGTAGAAAAAAAAAAAGGATGAGCAAACAAGCAATGAGCAGTGAAAAACGAAGGATAAAAATAAAACAGTTCTGGGCAAAAGAAATTGTTTGGAATAGAGAATGTAGCTCTTTTAAGCATATTCAGCCCTGGCTTCCATCTCCTGTAAAACATTTAGCTGCACAAAGTATCATTGTATCAAAGTATCATTTTCTTTGTTACCAAGAAAAGCAATATTTCTCTTCTTGGTAACAAAGTGCTTTAACAAGGGAAATTAGAGTCCCACCAAAGGCTGAGCAACTAATGCCCGCAGGAAACATAGACCTTGACTGAAAATGCACATAAAGAAAAAATATACCTATTTATGTTTTCAGAAAGGCCTTATTTAATCAACTTTTTGATTAAAAGATAAAGGAAGAGATCTGCAGTATGTTCACAAGTATCTGACAAAATTATTTCAATTACTACACTATATTATATAAATTTTTAATTGCTACTGGAAAGAGAAAGATGATCTGGTCTACAGAAACCAGACATCTGTCTACATGAACATGCAGAAAGGAGCAGACCACTTAGCCAGAATGCTTTCTGAATTGCTAGAAATTAATTTTAAACTGGCATATGCAGAAAAGACATGTCATTATCCAAATAAAGAACACGTGCAACATTATTTCTTTCTCTGTCTTCTTTTAGTATTTATTTTTCCTTTGGTGTTTTCCCAGACTCTGAAACTTACCATTGCAGATGTACATTTAACTTACCTTGCAAAGAGTTTAATAAACACAGAACCTGCCAGATGAACACAGGAATTTTTCAGACACTCAAGTACGCACACTGTTTTAACTCAAACATGATGACTGTCATATCTTGGCATCTTTTCCTTTGTTCTCTGGGCTAGCTATATGTTACAAAGGCATGGTAAACTATGGAAGCAGTGCTGGTAACTGGAACTGGTTGCAAGAGCTGCTGACAGAAGGACGCATTCATCAGCACAGTCTGGACCTCACTGCTTCGAATTGATAGCAATAGGCTGTGGGAGACAAGGCTAAGAGAAGGAAATTATGGTATTTTTCCATAGCAAGCCTTGTACAGGGGGCAGAACAGATAGGTTTCCCCCTTTCCTAAGCCTAATACCTAACATTGTGACTCTTTTGATTGGGAGTATGCTCCTCCTCTTCTCAGAGAGGCGTTCTCATTTGCTTTAGCAAATCTCTCACTAAGAGGCTGGACAACTGGACAAGGCTGCAAATATCTATTCATTTCAAGCAGGTAATATCCTCCTAATGGCTTCTCACCAGTTGCTTCACCTACATAAATATAAACTGTTTGTAGACTATCTGATGTAAATAGAAACACTTTTTTCCCTATCTTTTGATCAGCAATGCATCAAAATATTCCATATTGCCCCCTAAAAGCTCAAAGCTCTCTACGTACTTGTCAAGTCTGTCACAGCTGCTGGCAAAAGGGAGCATTTGGGATATACTTCTGGTACCACGGTGTTGAGTGTACAACAAACAGTCACAGGAAGACAGACAGTTATCTAGACAGTCAAAAAGAGGAAGCTGTCAGAACCACAAAGATCTCCAGTGAAAATGAACTTAACTAAGTGAAAGAAGGACTACATAAAAATGCATTGCAATACAATGATCAAGATCTCACAAATTCACAAACCATTTTCATGCAAACCACTCTTTTCTGAAGTAATAAAGCTAAAAGTCCAATTCCACTTAAAGTGGTAAAATAGAATGCAAATTTTTCACCTGAAGATGTCTGAAATTTCTTCCACGTCATTAACTGTTTCAGCTTTATGTGAACCAAATCCAAAAGAAGAAGAAAAGACCAAAAAGCAAGACATGTTTTCACAACAGGTTTCTTGGCACCATTTCAAATTTTTCTTCTCTTGACTATGCCAGAGCAAAAATTAAAACATTCTAAAATCCGATCTGTCAGAAAAGTCAGTGCAAAAAATGAAGTGATATTTTTTATTGCTCTCTGAGAGTACTTTCCTGTCCCATGCTGTACTAATTTAATACATCACAGAGAGGATAAGGGTTTAAAAACTTATTTATAACACAATACACCAATAATAAAAAAAGAAAGAGTTTGTTTGGTTGAAAGCTGTTTCAAATTTGAAAAAAGTTTTTCAGTAAATTAAAATATAGTGTCTTCACTTCATCTTTTGGATGTCTTCTCACGCTTATTTGAATAAAACTATAATTATTTACATGTATGCATCTTTTGTTCATTTCAGGTTTTTTGTTTGCTTGTTTGTTTGGTGAGCTTTGGTTTTTTCTTGACAAAAACGTGCGTATGAAAATAACTAAGAAGTTTTAGAAAAAATATTTGCGATTCTTACTAATATCCAAATTGGCATTCAAATAGCATGCAGTCTTAAGGTTTAATAACCAGAGAAAATTGTTGATAAATCAAATGAACACATTTCCAAAAGAGACCATCTTTTGTCATGTATGTGGTTTAATTCACAGAACTGTCTGTCAAACTTCATTTCCAAGATGAGCTGTCTTTAAGCAAGCCAAAAAAAACAGACTGTTTTTTCTAACAGCATTTTCATACTAGCTACAATTCAGAGCAGTGGTACAACATGCGCAAGAAAGAAGTATTTAAACAAGGGTAAAGAACTTCATAAGGAAACTCAAGCTTAATTTCATAGGAAAACTCAAACTTCCTAAAATATTACCAGAGTACATTAGCTTGGACTCAGACTCTTTCCAGATGACAGCTCACTCCGGATGCCTCTCTCCTGGCAACATTTTGTATAAAGGAAGACCTAAATGATCATCCTTTGCCAAAAGAAAACCACTGCTCAAAAACCATATGCAGGCCTGTACCAATGAAGTGAGAGGATTCCCCACAGGTCAATTCCAAACAAGAGCTCTGGATAGTGTTTGAACAGAACTCCCAAAATCCAGGTCATACATACAGTGGGAGATCAGCCCAATACCTTACACAGCAGGGAACAGGCTCAGATAGCATGATTAAAAGCAATTGGGAAAAATGAGGATGCATCTGCTTCTGCAGGCAGTGTTTAGATATGCAGACACCCAAAGTGCACCTGCAGCCTTTGGCCATTTTGTCCCACAAAATTTGGAGATTCACATTGTGGTGTTGGCATGAAGTCTCTCAGAAAATGTAACCCATACAGAAGTGCTCTAAAACTTTGTGATCAAACACTTTCTATCAAAAGGGTCTATGTAATAACACCACTCAAAAAAAACTTTAAATATTAAGTATCAACACATTTATATAAATGTACAAGGGTATATGTGCATTTCATATATACATTATTTTTTTAGCCTTCAAATTGGCTTTGAGTTCAACTGCATAGGTTATCCTCTTACTACAGTCCTTCTGCCAGTCTCTGTATGATAAAAAGTAATGAAAAAATGTCTGTAAGGCTACTGTGCATTAAGCAATCACCTCAGCCTTAGCTTAAGAAGCAGTTTTGAACTCTGCCAAGTTTCCAGCTGAGGCTCACATTTTTGCTAAAGTTTTGGGCTTCCTTAGTTAAAGCTGAATTAGGTGTCACATCCAGTGGCAGCCAGATGGCCACTGGAGAGCAGCCACATCATGCAAGAGCTTGAGAACAGCCTGTTGTGATTTTGACAGTCCAGCACCAAAATTAATCAACAGCTAACTAGAACTAGAGAAGATATCAATCTTCACCTGGGAATCAAAGACTTGTACATATATATTCCTTCCTCCCATCCCTGTCCCCAAATCATGCATACATAGAAGCAAGGTGGTTGCTCTCTATCCTAGAGGCAGGGACCAATTCCTGATGTGCAAAATGCTGTCCCCCTATCAGCTGCTGGCAGAAGGGGAAGGTAGCCCTAGAGAAACAGGAAACCAGTAGTGCAGAGGTACGGAGTCTTAATGCCTTTCTTTTTTTTCTGGTAGCGTGATGCCCAACAGGCAGCTACAACTACTTGAGGGAAGCCTGTAATCACAAGATATTGCAGTGTAACAGGAATATTTACAAGTAGCCCTCAGATTTCTTAAATTAACAGGCTTCAGCTGGGTTAAAAAACACCAAATGTCTTTGCTGCTTTCACACACAAGAAAAGAAGGAAAAGCTGCAATGAATTTTAGGATTACTGTAAGCTACCATAAGAGTCTTTGCAAATATGTGGAAAATGCCACCCAAACACCATTTTCTCCCCTTGTTGTTTGCCCAACTGTGCAAGAAATTTCTTCCTACTTCAAGTGTTATGACATGACACACAGGAAAACAGATCTCAGAGAGCAGAACAGATGGTTAGATAAAGAGCATGAACTATGGAAGAAAAATGTGTGTTTAGGGATGTAAAGGGCAACAGCTCTTCAGCAAGAAACAAAAAAAAAGAACTTAAAAAAGTATAATTTTATTTTCATAGTGTAGTATGAAAGAATTTTTAAAAGCAAAATCAATTCTTAACACTAGCAAGAAATTCTATTCAAGAAGTGTTACCTTTCTGCTTTATGATGGCATTATTTGAGATAGTTCTTTGAATATGGAGAATCACATTTCATTAGCATATGTAAAAACTAGGGAATATAGAACTCTTAATGTCTGAAATACAAGGTAGATACCATCCAGTCTGTCTTGAAATTTCTTCAGGTAAGGTGCATGAGAATTTCACCAATATTGATTGTTCATTACTCAATGCTGAACTTTTCATGCAAGAGACATGTAAATATTATTAAAATAATAGCATAACTTTAGAATTCTAATAAAGTGCATCCCCAGGTCCACATTCTTGAAAACTTTATGTCTTATCATGCTGTGTCTTTGATTATACAAGTGCAGTAGTTAAAAAATTCACTACATAAAAATTTCAGGCATCTTTGGAAAAAGCCATGATTAGATCTTTGGTGATGCTATGTAGAAACAAAAACACTGTTTGAGCCATTTTCCCATAACTTTGTGTCATTTATTTCCATTTCCGTTCAGTAGAGTTCACATAAAGATATACTAACCTGAACACTGTAAAAAACTCAAGCACTATATTAGTGCTATGAACCAATGAAAAAAGTGCAGCCAACTATTGCCCAAGTAAATGTCTTATTTACCAAATAATACAGTTTGGTTATTCATAATAGTTTCCTACAGAAAACCTAAGTTAAATTTGCTAAACTGGGATGTCAAGGTGCTCCGTACTCCTGAATGCTCCTAACTCACCATTCAGCATAGCTAGGTGAAACATAAGCTAAACCCCCATCTTCCTTGTTAGACTAAACCCCCAAAATCTACTGGAAGTGCTGTGGGAAAGCAAATGTGGCTTCCTTACCCCTCTTAGTGTCCCTGTGCTTAAAACCTGACTGTAATTCAGGCAGGAGCTGAAGGGGAGAGCAAGGGGAGAGGAGAAGGAGAGCAAGGGGAGCTCCACACTGGAGATCTCCAGGGTGAACACTGTTTCATCTCTCTGACCACAATCCTTGCAACACTCCCTGAATACAGCAGGTTTTACTGTGGATCTGGGAATTGCAGAAGGATCCTACAGCAAATAGCTTCTCAAAGAGAGTACTGCATAAGAAGAGGATAAGAAAATTCCCAGTCTGAGTGGCACTGCAGATCTTAGCTACATCAATATGCTGTGGTAAGAGGCTTTCAGGTAAGGTGGTGTTTTCCCATTAAATATATTAAAAGTCAATACTACTACTGCATATAGACATTCTAATTTTTAATACTGATCTTCAATGAACTGTCAAGCTAAATGACAAAGCCATTGAACTAATTGCAAACTTTGATGTATTTAATATCACCAAAAGCAGAATAAGCACACAATCTGGCTTCAAGAAGCTGGAATGGCTACAATGCAAAGCCTGTAGTCTCTGAGCAATCAGAAGAAACTGAGCAGAGCCTAAAAATATGAGGCTTAAAAAGTTCTGCAACAGCTCAGAATACCTTGGAGTGGTGAAGGATGTTGCATCCTGGAATATGCATCAACAGAAATTATAACTTTCTTGCTTTCTTCAATAAATATTTGTTTAGCAATAAACAATGGCTTCAAATGCCAAATAAAATAAAATATGGAGTTCAAATACGAAATTCATCTGATTGTGATCAGGTATATATGTATACCGCAAAGCAGAAAACCAATTCTCTTGAGATTTTTTTTTAAAAAACAAATCCACAACATGAAAGATGTTAGGAACAGAAAAATTTCCAGTATCTGGTTTAAAATGTCTTCAATAATTTTGCAGTACTCATAAATTAGGTTAGTATTTTTAATTAGGGCTGGAAGCCAGGAAAGCTTGTATTTAGGGTTTAAAAGATTCATAACATATTCTGATGTGGCAGATCTACAAGATTTGTAAATTGCCTTCTTCCTCTGGGAACTCCTCCTATATGTAAAACTAAGCTTCTTGCAGTGATTCCATCCATGCATATATTTTTAGTTCCATTGCTATCTTTTTACATCTGGAAAATAATAATTGATTAGTAATATCTCTTTTTTGAATGTAGAATTAACTGCATTTTTGTCCATGAAATGTATTTTTTTCAGTTATCTTTTATATTCTAGATGATTTATCACTTGAGATGCACTCCTTTCCTTCAAGAGTCTTGTAAATTTTTACCACTTCCTAGTTCTTTTTAGTAATACACCAGCTTCAAAACAACATATTGCTGCTCCTTGATACCCAAATTTTATTGAAGCAGTAGCTAAAATTGGTATATTTTATATTTCTTCAAGATTAGTAGCTAGACAAGACAATATATTTTCTTGGAAGTAAAAGTTTGTTAGCTGGTGTTGGCTGCTAAACACATAGACATGCCCACCATACACTTCTAATCATTATTAAAGTTTTATAAACAATCTCCTTGACTTTGTTGGGCTTGGGAAGTTGTCTGTGCAAATGTTAACCTTCTTAGACAGTCTTCTTGGAACAGGTATTCCAGGGAAATAATTTGAATCACAGCAGGCAGTTTAAAAATTGCATTATCCCTAAGAGTTAGTTAATACCTGATACTCATAATCTTAGGTTTCTCCCTCCCTGTGTTTTATTACAGGGTTCAACTGAATAAATTTTTGCTATGTACCATCTGAAAGGGTTAATTACATTAATTTCCAATTATTCTAAGATGGATGATTACCTATATGGAATATCTCCTTTGGACATCTGCCATGGCACAGCTCTGTGAGAGCTCTTCTCTGCAGCAGCAATGGTACAAAACATCCCCTGCAATTTCAGCAGAGTGCAAAATGACAATAGAAAGCCTGGGGACAGAATAAGAGCTAATTAGTCAAGGGAACACCTCAAGATTTTTAAAGTTCAAAAGGGAGCCAAAAGCAGGTTTACTTGATTAGCAATTCCCTCTATTTTTAACCACAGTATAGCTCATACAGAAAGATTTCATAGAAATTACAGCCAAAACCTTATGCATAGATTTTTTGCAATTCAGCCTATACTGGGCTACTAAATTTTATAGGTTTTCAAATCAGGCATTTCTAACTTTTGTACCATTTTAAGATAAGGTATTCCAAGAATTTAATAATATTAGAATATTTTTAAAATATTATATTTTATAAATATTCTTCATTATCAATGAAGAATGTATTTTCAATATATAATATATATCTATGTATAGATATATAGATTTACATCATTTTGTAAACTTCAGAGGGAAGGAAATTTGCAAAATCAGTTGTGATGCAATTTAGAACTTCTACATGGTAATTCCTTGATTTTTAGCTCTCCTTAAAAGTTGAACGACATATATAGCCACATTGTAGGGTAATCTGCCGAGGTTTTATAGCCAGATGGATTATGTTTTCTGCTTAAGCAGACATAGGACAGCAAATCTTCTTTGTTCACGATCACTCCATATACTTCAAGACAGAACAAGACCTTAGCATGTATTGAATATGCTCAGTCAGATTTCAATTCATGATGAAACAGGGTGTGTTTATGTCTATTCATTTCTTGTTTATGAAAAGCATGAATTAGAAGGCCACTATTCTATGGATGGAAGAACAAGGAATGCCGTTTAATTTAAAGTTCATTTCAAGTGAAAGAAGCTCAGTAGTAAAATAATGAGATTTAATTTAACTAAGTTTGCTTGTAAGCCTGAAGAGATTTATGTGCGTAAAAAGCTGTAATCATCAACACTGTAAAACAAAGCTTCCAAAAGCTTTAGCCCCTGAAAAACTCCTATTTTGTTCAGTGTATTCATATATGCTATGAAGACAGCTATATATCATTGAAATAAGGCAAGTCATATTTGTGTAAACATGTGTAAACACACGGTATGCCACATGCTCCACTATGAAGCATCATCCCAGTAGTTACCACTGCAGCCCAGGGGTCTGTGCTCTGATACTGCTCCACGTCTTCATTAACGAGCTGGATGATGGGACAATGTGCATCCTCAGCAAGCTTGCAGAAGGTGCAAAATGGGGAGGAATGACTGATAGACCACAGGATTGACACCACCCGAGTGATCTGGAGAGGAAGAAGAAACGGGCTCACAGGAGCTTCATGAAGTTCAACAATTGCAAAGTCCTGCCACTGGAGAGGAACAACTCCAGGCACCAGCACATGCTGGGACCACCTCTCTGGAAAGCAGCTTTGCAGAAAGGGACCTGGGGACAGAAAGTTGAACATGAGCCATCACTGTGCTGTTTAAGTAAATGTTAATGGTATATGTTGTCAGCAGGATGGGAGAGGTGATCCTTCCTCTTTATTCACTGCTATTGCAGGCAAACTTGGACTACTGTGTCCAGTTCTGGGCTTTTCAGTACAAGAGCAACAGGGACATTCTGCACAGAGTCCAGTGAAGGGCCACAGAGAGCAAGGAACTGGGGGATTGCTAGGAGGCAGCTGTAATGTTCTAGAAGCTGTCATAACCCATCAAAGACTCCCAGAGTGTCCTATGATCCACAGTATTACAGAATCCAGAACCAACTCCCCACCCTGGGGAAGTACATGGGCATTCCCACAGCTTCCTCCAGCAACGTACTGTATTAACAACTACATTCTCACATTTAAAAATTAATAGAAAATATAATCCTTTTAAAATAAAACAAATTTTCTAATAAATTGTATTAGATTTGCAGATAGCACATAATTTCAGATCCCAGTCTACAATTTGCTTAACTCAGTTGTACAAAATATAATATGTTCCTTTTTTTTTTACAGAGAGTGAAAGTGCCTGGAAAAGGACATGATAGTAGAGAAAAAAATAACATCTAAGTGGAAAAATAAACTTTAAGCCCTTCCCAACATCTATTTTAAAATTAAATCAGCAATTCATAAAAGTGGTGCTAGTTCTGTGCATATCAAAGATAGCATAAAGGATGCATTTTGTTAAAAATTTGTCTTTTGTGTGAAGTTGGGAAAACACATGAGATAATTAATTGAGAGTAGAACCTGCTAATTGCAAAATGTGTGATGCAAGCATCAAATGTACCCTAGCCAGGCCAAGAGAAAGAAATAAGTCCTCCCTAAACTGAAATAAAAATTATGGAGTCTTGAGAATTTTCCACAGGAGCAGGGTGAATAAAGTATGAACGGTATACATTGTGAGTCAGCCACACAGGATGTTTCCACAACTGTGAAGGAGACAGCCATCCCCAGCACCAGGACAAGAAGGTAAGGCTGAGTTTTGATTTGGAGTTGGTGCAGTTGTGGACAAGAAGCTGCAGCTCACGGTGTAGTGACTGCTTTGTGAGGGGGAAGGGGCATACACATGTATGATACAAAGTGATGCACTAAACCAGGAAAACCTAGATGACTCCAACTAGACAAATAACCACTGCTGGTTCACATGCATCCCAGACAGCAGAGGCATGGAAAAGCAAATGTTTGTGGTGAGAATACAGAATAAATTACTTTCTAAGGAAAATACAGAAAATGTGAACACACACCCTCTCTTAGTTATTAATAGGCCCTGGTTCAAGGCAATAATGGCAAAACTGACACAATAATGACAGCTTTCCAAGGTTTTCTGGCCAAGGCCCCTTAAATGTGACAATGACTAACTCTTCCCACTCTATAATTCTCTGACATGCCACCAGGGAGACAGCAAATCTGCCTATTGGTATTCTGAGTATTGCTTCAGCCCAGAAAAAAAGACATCTACAGCTTTTACTACCCCTACGCCTGCTGCCACAGAAGATGCTCTTGTGACATAGAGAATATGCATGTGCTTTGCCCTTTGCATACCAATAAATACCCTTTGTCCTTTAAATATTAGGGAAAAGGATCAGTAGATGTATTAGAAAATCTCAGGTGTTACAGAAAAAGGTGCCACAACAGCAGAAACAGTTCAGTTACTTCACAGCAGGTTGGAATTTTCTGAGAGCTTACAAAAATTGGTTATCATTATTTCTGATATTTAAAGGCAATATTTATAGGTTCTTGTCCCTGGTCCTGCATAATGCAGAACTTAATTACAATTACTTTTCTGGACAAACTTCAGTACTGCAGGTGCTGGGCCAGCTGTGATATAAAAACTCTCTCAGTGACTGCAACAATAATAACATCAGTAAATAATCAAATAATGTGAGTCACTTCTGCAGTGAATAGTCTAAAGGAATTTTAAAAATAGGTGAACTTTCAAAAGATACATTTATACTAAATTAAAAAGCCAGAACTGTCTTTCATAGACAGAAAAGCAGGTACTGGTTCAATACTCCTAGAAACTTCTACAAAACCTAATACTCGCATTGATTTAGGCACAAAGCAAAACTAATGAAAGAACCAAAGGAAAGAAGAAAATATACCTGGAAAAACCCCAAGCAAATGCAAAACAAACAACCACAGACACACACACACACACACACACACACACACACACACACACATATATATATATATATATATATATATATATGCAACAGAGAACAGGCTGAGAAAATTGGACAGAAAAGGTACAGAAAGAAAATGTCAAATATGAAGAGTTTTAGTCTAACAGAAATTATCTTCAAGAACAGAAAAAGAAAATATAAATTTGTAAACAAGACCATGGAGTCTTCCATCTGCTTGATATAATTTCACATCTGGTAACATGAATCTGAAGTGTTCTGCCTTAAAAAAAAATTTGAGATTATTTATTTAAAGGGTCATTAAATAAGTGAGCGGTTGGAAACAAATATTTTTGCATTTATCTTTCTTTACAGTACATTAGATTCAAATTCCAAGAGGTATTTTGATTTTAAGTAACATAAGCACTAATTGAATTAAAATATCACTGATCAGGTCCATATTCATATTTCTTAAAATGCAGACTATAATGTTGGAAACTTTTGGAAGAAACCAATAAATATTTTTTTTACCCAAATAGATAAAGTTTTGGCTTGTTGAAATGAAAACAGTTTTTCAAAGAAAACATTGCTCTTAAAACATTGCTCTAAATTCTTCCAAGATCATTATTATTGGTGTGGAATTATCAATAAAGCTGCGTCTCTCACAGTCGTATTTTTGTCCATGTTCTTGTTAAAATCCATAGCTTTTTCCTCCAAGGCTGTGAACTGAAAAGGAATGTATAAGGAACCATCCCCCCAGTTACAAAAACTGGTAACAGGTGTTTTATGAAGTGTTTACAATGCTACACCTTTTCAATCCATAAATGCTATGCACACTATATAACCTTCCTTTCATCCGTCCTGTAAAAATAAAAGAAACACACAGCTTCTATATCACTTTCCTTTCTCTATCCATGATAAGTACAGACAGAAAAAGTCATGGAAAAGATAATAAACCCAGCTGATTCAACACAAAACAGAAATGCCATCACCATATTGAGTGTTTTGTGGTGGCTGTGATTAGCTTGTGTAGCATAGTATAAATTCCTTTCCTGGCACTCGGAGTCCTTGCCCAGGGTAGAATTAATAAGTCAGACTTTTGTTCACACAACAGCTACCTGGGAAAATCTCCCCACACTACAGAGGCCTCAGCCTTTTACCATGGCTTTGTTACACAGAATAATAAAGACTGAACTTTTTTTTTTTTTTTTTTTTTTCCCCAGCAGTAAGATATGCCATACTATAATGGCAATTGACATTCAGTGACAATATTTGTACAATACCTAACAAGACTGGTAATGCACCACCACCTCACAGAAATGCTTTCTTTATCTGCTGCTAGTCTGGCCTTCCTCTCTAGAGGTTGAAATCATTTCAGGCTGGCTGCCAGGGAAATAAATACTGAGGACTAGAAGCTGGCATCTGAAAGTTTGGACTGGAAGAGTGGACCTGGGAACATTAGAGAGCACAGCATAAAAGAAGCAACTGTGTCACCCTGGAGATTTAATGGAAAATGTTTGTGCCAAGAAAGATGGCATCAAGTGTCCATTAAATACTGGAAAGTACTAAAGAGAAGTACAAGGAAGAAAATACTAATGGCCCCTTCAGTATACATTTGTCCCCAATTCACCTGCAAAGACAGCCTATTTACAAGTTTTGGTGTAATTTTTTTGTTGATCTAAGGCATAAATATAACTTCATTCAGATTCAATAAAATACAACACAGTAACAGAGGCAGGTTAACAGGCGAATAAAACTATTGGTCCAGCATGAGCAACTGTGTGGCAGCAAAGATTTAATACATTTTTCTGTCAATTAAGTTGTGTGCTTCTGCCCAAATGTAGTACCACCTGATGTATTTTCTCACACTTTCTTGCCCATTTCTAATTTCCTTGTTGAGACTGTTTCTCAGTCAAATACACAGAAGTTCAGGATTGTTATTATGACACCAGCTTCCTGTAAAACCCTCAGGCACAATACTGATTTTTGTTAAACTCTGAAAAATGCACAATCCAAGACAAACCAGCCATAAAAATACTGTATTATTAATTTTTTATGAGCAGTAAAACACATGAAGCACGGGATTGGAACTAGATTATCTTTAAGGTCTCTTTCAATTCAAGCCATCCAATTATTCTAAGAAGCCCATACTTTCAATAGCACCACCTCCTAAATTCTAGTAAAATGAAAGGTATTCCAGTGCCTAAAATCCTTCTGGCTTTATTAATATAGATTCATGGTTTCAAACTTAATTCTAACTGGTTTTCTTTCCCTCGTACTCTTTATACTTTCAGAAGAAAGAATTTGGGGGTCCTTGAGGAAACATAATAAACAGTAGGAAGTCAGGAAAAGAAAACCTAGTGTTTTACTGATAAGTAACTCTGTGTAAAAATAGTTATTTCATAGTGCATTTCACATTCTACCTAGTGCTAGAATGAAAGTGGTATATGTTGTCTCTGTCAGTGCTTCAGACACTTTCTAGTTTTATGCCCTTTTCATAGACTGCTAGAATATTCGTCTGTCTTAATTTTTCTTTTGAAGGAACTAGCTGAGAAACTTCTGTCATTTGAAAAGCAGTACATCACTTTCAATCTATAGCTAATACACTCTTTGAGCAAGCAGCATGCCAGAGAAGGATGGCTGACTCCAAGGAAGGCTTCATTTAACTTCATCCATTTTTCAGGGAAAATGTCTGGTGATTATATAAGCTGCTATCAGCACTAATAGCCAGACAGATAAACACATTTTCAGAAGTGGTTATAATTTCTCTTTGCAGTGGCTGATTAAGGTGGAATATTTTTGCTTCATATCTGCATTCTTCTTACTTCTAAATGTTCTCTTGCCATTGTTTTTATACTCAGAAATATTCTGATTCATACTATGAGTTTAATGTTTTCTTTTTTCACACTTATGTAAGGTTGACAACTCATGGGGGAGAAAAAGGCCACTGAGGATTAGCAACACCCCTGAGTGGTTTTAATGCATATACTGTGGTTAGATTAATTTTTGGTTTGAGATGTCCTTTAAACATTGACAGCCATGAGCTTTCAAGTTTGCCAAAAAGTCAAAACACAGAAAACCCCTTTGAAATTTTTAAAATTCTATTTAACTACACGTCTATAAAACCCAACAATTTTGCCATTTATAAAACTTTAAGTTATTTAGCTTGACACTGTAGAGTTTTCTCCCTTGGTAGAACTCTGTTGCTTTGGCCGACTCAATGTAACACACCTGACTTTCCAGCACTAGGGTAGAGGGTTCTCAGGACCTGATTTTCACACTGCTATTCTGTCTTGCTGTACCTTGGCAGCTTTAGGTCTTCATGTTTTGAAGTAAACCCTCCCAATCTAAATACAGAGGGCTTAATTCCTTGAAGAATTGTCCATTAATTCCATGACTGAAGAGTTCAGCGTACCAACAGGATAGTAAGCAACCTAAAAGCAGTCGTTATCATTAAACTTCAAAAACATCCAAACACAAGTTATACAACAGCAGTGAGAAAAGCAAGACCTGGTGACACAACACAGTTTTTGATCTTTACCTTGAAGCTTTGCCTGCAGCCCATTCCACTTTTTTTTTGTATTGTGACCAGCCATGAAAGGCTTCAAGGTGAATATGTTGTACAGCCATGTTAATTCTGCAGGAGCTCATGCCTGGGCCTGTAACAATTTTGAAGTGCAAAAACATTCCAGTTGGAATTTTGATGCAAGCATGAAAGAGGTGCCTTAGAAGCTGCTGTGCAGAATTATAGCAGGACACACATAGGAAGAAAGCAAAGAGCAGTCATTTTAAATGAGATCTCACTTTTGATGACAAAATAACTTAATGAAGCAACCTCTTCACTTATAAATTTTAGCATTAGGGAGTAAGGATTTAAACAGCTATGAAAATGTGGGTTTAATAATTCAACTTCAGTTCTAAATAATTCTAAATAAGTTTCGGCTTTGACAGTTGTCTTATCATACTAATTTCATATTCAGACTAATATGATAAAATCTTATAGCCATGGTACCTTACCTTACCCTTGCCATGGTTTGACACTGACCAAATGCCAGGCTCCCAAGAAAGCTGCTCGCTCACCCTTCCCTGCCAGAGCTGGGCAGAGTAAAGAAAAAAATTAATGCAGAGTTCATGAGCTGAGATAGAGACTGGGAGAACCACTTCACGGGCAAAACAGGCTCAGCTTAAAGGTATAAAGTGAATTTGTTACTAACAGAGTCAGAGAAGGATAATGAGAAGTAAAATAAGACCTGAAAAACACCATTTTGCCCCCAGCCCCTCCCTCCTTCCCACCGACAGCTCGGGGAGACAGGGCGCAATGGCTTGGTCAGCTATCATCCAAGATTTTTTTCTGCCACTTCAGGAGAGGCATCCCTCCCCTGTGAGACCATGGGGTCCCTCCCACAGGAGACAGTTCTCCTTGAAATTTTCCAGCATGGATCCACTCTCACAAGCAGGTGTTCCTAGCTTCCATCATGGGTTCCTAGAGGGCAGTCAAATACCTCCTCTATCATTTCTGCGGAGTCGTCTAATGACTGAGACCTCAAATATTCATATTTGTTCTAACATGATTCTACACCTTTCTTCAGCAGAGTAACTGGTCATATCACTATCTGTGATACAAGCCTTTTTATTTTATTTGAGGTAGGACAGGGTCATGCTGGTGAACATTTGGATGCAATTTTACATCAAAAAGGTGAAGCTGGTAAAACGTGTCCCTTCATGGTGTCTCTTCAAAACTTTCAGAGAATTAATGAGTGGGGGGAGTTGGAAGACAGCTCTGAAGGTCATTTAGTCCAACCTCCTTGATGAAATCAGTTTACCCAGAGCATATTACATAGGATCATGTCCAGGCTGTGTTTGAATGTCTCCGGAGAGAGACAGGCTGTGTCTGAATGTGTCATTCAGAGAAGGAGACTCCACCACTTCTCTGGGTAGCCTGTTACAGTCCTCTGTCACTCTCTGCATTGTACCTCATATTCACTTGGAACTTCCTCTGGTTTGGGTTGTGTTTGTAGCCTTAAAGAGCCATTTGATTTAAGAGCTGTTCCAAATACAATTTTGAATTCTAACATTTGTACCTGCTGTAAAAATCTGTTCAGAAAAATACAGAGATATTTTCATGGGTTTTTTTTCTCCTCCTACTTTCATTTCTTTACCCAGGGAACACATGGTGAATGTCCATCCTAATCAGACATGGTTTATTATCCCTGAACATTATTAATAGCTACAAACATTATAATTGTATTCAAGTACATGACACATGGTGTCTGAAGAGTACATAGAAATAACATTCCCAAATTACGTGATTTCTATTCTCTACGTTTTGGGGTTTTTTTCCAGCAACAGAAGATATTTCAGAACTTAATTTAACAGCATGTTAAACAAAATGGAATGATCTTATAAAAGCACTATTCCATGTAATTAAACAAAAATGCCAATAATTAGATTTCATTTTGATCCTAAGAGAATTACCACATTTGCTTAGGTACAAAAATGCAGAGTTCATTTGGATCTTAATGTAGTATTCTGGAAGTATTCTGTAGTATTCCGCAAGCATTATAAATAAAAGTAATATGAAATATTCAAACTATTCAATGTAATACAACTGAAAGGTGAAACTCTACTGTTATGTCACTTTTTGCAATTTCCTGTTAATTAATCAATGTTAATAATACAGAAAAAAATCAGAGGATTATATCTATTTAATATCTGTTAAGAAATTAATTGTAAGAAGCATAAGACTGAATGCCTACTTAATAGACACTGACACCCTATAAAAGACAAATACAGTAGACTGGAACTCTGTACAAAGTGATGTTCCCATGTGGGTCCTTATTACATATTATAAATTATAAGGAAGGCATGACTACCTGAATGTTACATTCTCAAGCTTTAACTGTTTTTCTTGAAAGTATACTTTTTATTCCCCTTTCCTTTAGAATTACCAATTTCTCTAGTCTAAAAGCATAGTTCTAGTGCTAGGTGGGAAGAGTTTACATGCTTTTCCAACATTTAGCTTGTTATGTGCCATACAGCACATAATTAACCACTTCTTCAACTATACCTAACAACACCTGGCATTTTTCAGACTGACACTAGGGAATGATTTAAATAACTAAGAATACATTCCTGGAACTGCAGAACAAATACCACAATTTAGGTAAAGCAAGAATAAACTGATAGAAGAACAAAAAAAAAAAATAGCAGCAAACAGAAAGTATCAAGGATTTCAATAATTAAATGTTGCACTTTTCTGTTCATATATTTAGACAGAGAGAAAGGAAAAAGGTGTTAAGATGGCCACAAAAGGCATGCAAGGCCATTTTAATCCTAGTATGTCTAATGATATGTGAACAATGCCAGGACTTCCAGAACACAAACTGAGCTGGGCTTGTTACAATTATGGGGAAGTTATGCAAATTGTTTACTCTAGCTGATAATTGCAGCCTCTTTGAAGAGCTACGTACATTGCCTTCTGTTTCATATTAGTGAGCACTAATGTGACTTCTGCAGCTGTTCATGTGATTAATTTTTCAAACAATGCGGAGTACGCAGGGAAGTTAGATTCCCATGACAAGCCATGCTGCTGTCATTGTTCAGTCATACCAGAAAATGCCTAAAGAGAGAAGATGAAAGAAGAAAATAAACAGTTCTGCAGTCCAAGAAACTTCCACCACCAAATTGTTTTATAGACAGACAGGATCTGCTGTGAAGTCAGAGTTCAATGCAAGAAATTTTCATTGAGAAGCAGAAGTAAAAAAAGAGATTCAGAAGTGCTGGATCTAGCAGTGGGACCATAAACACCTCAGCTATACAGCCCAACAAAAAAAGGAAGGAGAGGAGACGGAGAGAGGAACAGGACTGCATATAGAAATATTTAAAACACCACAAGTCTGGAAGACATTTCATGTGAGATTACCTGACGAAAAGGGTAAAAACACTCATGGGTGGGAGATTAAATGGCTCTGAAGAGGAAGAACTGAAACAGCAAGGGGCCAAAAAAAGGCAAGAGTTAAGAGTTCTTTGGGGGAAATGCTGAAACTCAAGCAGCTGAGGAAATAATTTATTTCCCCTGGCAAAGGCAGTGTAGAGGAGGAAGAACCTGAGACAAAGGGCTGCAGAGCAGACCACTGCAGAAGCATGTCCTGCACAGTAGGGACATGCAAGAAGTTTTGAACAGCAGGGCAGCACAGAGCCACCACTCCTGTGGTGCTCCCCTCCCTGGGGTTCCAAGTGTGGGACCTCCATGGGACCTTCATGGACCTATGGGGCTTGGAAGCTATGAGCTGAGGTCTTCCCCACATCAATCTTCACATCCTTCTCTCTCAAGAACCCCACAGCTGTCTACTTCAGCTGTTTTCCACTTTCTGGGACATGTCAGCTTCACTACAACTGATAATGAAGAGATGACTTTGAATTTTTTCTGTAACATCAATTCCACCTCCAAAATAAGAAAGAAAGAAACACACAACTCAAGCCCGTGGAAAGTAGCATTGATCTAGTGTGACCAGTGCATCAAAGTACTTCATGACATCATCAAAAGACATGTTTTGGTTACAGAAAGCATTACACATTGTGCAGAATAACAAGAAATAATTCACATAGAAAGGAACTTAGATTTCTCAAGTTGTGCAACAGCAAACATAAAAGTGGCACAGAGAATAGCTAAGGTTCAGTGTCAGGTTTTCTTGTCTTCTTTGGTGGCCAATGTTCTGCTACATTAGACTGAAGCATTTTGATATTTTGTGACCATCATTTCAGTTTATATTGCCTTTAATCCAAATACTTTGGAGCACTTTATAGCACAAAAATAGAATGGCACATCAAATCATCTTACTGTTAATTAAAAGCTCCATCAAAGAGAGATTTTAAAAGGCCAAATGTTGTGCTTCTTAAGAATTCATTACATAAACAAAATAATAATAGCATCAATGTGAATTTTGTTTATGTAATAGATGAACAACTAAGCATACTGTCCAACAATGAAAATCAAGGTCAACATTTTCACAATATTTTTCCCTGTGAAGCATACTACATGGATTAATTATTTATATTGTGAACACTTTGGCATGAAGCAAAGACTTTTCACAACTTAGTGCAACATCTAGAAGCTATACTAATATGCAAGAGCATTCCCAGATGTGCTATGTCAAATAGCTGAAAAATAACATTTTTAACAAAGCACTTTTCCAACATAGTCAAGATCCCAAACGTGGGAGAAAATCTTGGTGGTACAGAGCTTCACTGACTAGCAGGTTGAGACTCCAGACAGTGCAGAATATTGACAAAGCTACACAGCAGCTTGGAGTTCTATATTTGCACAGTGGTGGATGTGAGGAAGTGAAACACAATTGTGTGTAACTCCTCCGAGAACAGAAGACTGCTGCAAAGTTGATGGTACTTTTTGGTCTTTTGTCAAATACAAAGGGCTCCATCACTAGAGGAAATTAAAAGAAGGTGATTACAGTAGGAATTTTTCATTGGTAATTGTGTTTACCATTGTATCTAGTTAAGTAGATCTTTCTCTCCCTGAATCTTTCATGTCTTCTGCCAGCATACTACCCACTGATATGCAACAGGAATAATTTTTAGGTTCCCTGAATTACTACAGTAATATATATATTTAAATTTATTTTTATCTGCAAAAAACCTTCTCTAAGCTGAGAGTTTTAAAATTCAGGTACGATATATCTCACCTTTAAAGTACATAAAGAATACAAAACTTTCCAAAAGTTTCTCTTTTCCTTATTCTCTCATTTTCTTTTGCAGTTCACAGGTTCTTTTTTCCTTACAAGTAATGACGAGTGATCCAGAACTAAGGAAATTGAAAGATTCACTATTTCTTATTCAATCTACACAAAAATATAGGTATTTGTTATTGGTGGGTTTCATTTACCATAGTTATTCCTAACTTAACCTTATGATGTACAGTTCGGGTTAATAATGACACAAGCAAAGTGACATGTCCCAGTGTGGCAGCATTAAAAGTAAAATGCACAGGGACCAGAATGTGTTCAGGACCAAGAAATGCTTGGTCCAGCTAAGAATCAGTAAAACAAAGCACAGACATAAGAAATAAGCATGGTATGGCCATACCCAGATTTCAGATAATAAACCTGGTAATTATGAACTACAAATGTAAAAATAAATCATCTCTTCTCTTGTAAGAAAACATAGTTCCATCAAAGCTAATATCCTACAATGATACAAATTGCTTTTTAAAGTAACTGCTACAATAGAGTTTTGCCAGTATTGAATTTATTGAAATCTAGTGTAGTTGCTCTCTCCAACTGAAAAGTAGTTCATTACAAAATTCTTCCATATTAATTGCTCTCCTGTTTCCTTAGAGGAACATTTTCATTCTCTGAAATTACTTTAACTACTGTCAGCCATGAAAGTTTGATTAATTTCCAAACAAACCCATACATTATAGGAGCTAAGAAGCAAAAGAAGAAAAATGTGTTACTGGGCATTAAGTGGTGCCCCAATACAAATAATCTTCCTGCTCTTCATGCCTTTATTAGCAGTGCCAACTACACAGTCAGAGTTCTAGCCCATAACTTTAACATCTTATCAGTTTGCAGCTACTCCTCTCTCCTTGCTAATGGCTACAAGGACAGAAGAAAATTATACTCTCTGACAGTTTGGTCATGGTCCTATTACTGCCTTGTTCTGCTTTTATTAAAAATTTTGGCAAACTTTTTTGTGGCAGGTGGAAGGAAACAAGTTTTATGCTACAGCAATCCAGTGAATAAACTCAAATTTTTTACCCTTGGGATGAAAGAAATTCTCTCAGGCACCCAAGGAAGCTATACAAAGATTAGGTATCTTAAAAGCTTTGTCACAGGAGTTATTTTTTACAAAGAGCAGCATTAAATAATGGCATTTTTCCTTTTTGTTACCCACCTGAAACCTCAGAGAAGACCACTGCCTAAGTATCAACAAAAACTTTCTTTAAAATTAATTTAATCTTTAATCTGTCTTAATGAAAGCTGATCAATAAGCAGTTGGCACACATTCAAAAACTTTTGAATTGTTTCATTCAATATTGGTCAGAATGAATCATGTCAGTGAAAAGTGCCCTTTTCACATGGATCTACAAAACAATAAAAAATTGCAGGAAGGAAATCATGTGACATTTTATACCCATCATCTGAAAGGTACTAATAACCTCTGGGGCTGTTGTGTAACCAGGGTTCATCAATCCTAATCAACCTCAGCTCTAAATTCCCCTAGGGTTTGAACTGGCAAGAGCAAGGGGAGCTTGGTTCAGCAAGAAAGATCTTGCAGGAAAAATGTCTGTATTTAAAATCAGCCCTGCACTGACATGCTGTAGTCTGTCATACAGACAGTGACATATTTCCAAAGAGACACCCAGGTTTGGCACAGCCCAGAGGCACCTTGTTGCAGGAAGGGAGGTGGAGGGAAGAGGGATCCTATTTCCTGCTAACATAAAGTATGAAACTACTATGAGAAAATGTCCTAAAATGGGCAACAGAGAGCTAGATTACATCAGTGTCTTAATGCATCTCACAAAAAGTAGAAGCATTAGGCCACTTACTTCTGCCTGAGAGCTCTGGCAGCCTTTATTTATGTGTATCCCTTTTTGACTTGAGGCAAAATATTTCTGCACAACTTCTGATCTCAAAACAGTGTAGTTAAGGCCAGGATTGTAAAAGGTCACACTTAATAGATTTTGAAATATGCATAGCATTCAACATTAGCACAATTAAAAATTGTCCAGTTCCAGAGATATTTTCAACCCTATGTCCAGAGGAACAATGCCAGCAAAGAGAGTGAATAGGGTTTGCAGAACATTTAATGTTAAAAACAAGAAAGAAATTGTTATTCAGAGGTTCTTTGCAAACATGATTTCCCTTCCTGTTCAGCCAATTACTCTAGAAATATAAGGAAAAAGAAAAAGCAATGCAAAAATTTTTTAAAACCTCAATGTCTTGTGACTTTTCAAGACCACCCAACATAATTTATCTAAATTATTTCTAATTATTTTTCATATTATACAACATTAAAACCTAAATCTCAAATTGGCTCTTGGAAATAAGGTTTTATCAAAAATCCACAGTTATGAATTGCCCAACTCTACACATTCTCTGTACAAAAAGTCCAGGGGAGAAAGTGAGAGGCAGAAACATTCTCCATTCTTTTTTTTTTTTTTTTTTTCTTTTTTCTTTTTTTCTTTTTTTTTTCTTTTTTCTTAATTTTTTTCTTTTTTTTTTCTTTTTTTTTTTTTCTTTTTTTTTTTTTTTTTTTTTTTTTTTTTTGTCTGAAGTTATATGGATTCTATTCTCTGTCATGCTTTCATGACATCATGACACCGTTCATTTCCAGAGAGTTGCACTAATGCTCAAATTACTGCTCTACTAATGGAAAATCAGACTCTGCTTTATCACAAATGACTTGAAGGAAAAAAAGTCATGCTCACTTTACTTAATGATGGCAATCTAAAAAGATTACAAGGTGATAAGGACTTCTTGACAGTATAAAACATGAAAGATCTTTACAAATTGGCTTTTAGTTAAAACTGGCCTTTGGAGCATACTGTGCCTAATGTTCATCTCACGTAAAAGTGTACCTGAAAGACATTTTTAAATTAAGTATTTACTCAGTAAGGTTCACCCTTTGTTCCTCTCTCTTTTTTTTTTTTTTTTTCCTGCAGACAAATGACAGTCTGCTCTGATTCTTTATCACTCCAAAGTGTCTGGCCAGCTTTTACTCTGATATTTCTTCAAAACTTCACAGATCTCTTAGTTGAAACCCAGTATCTGCATGTGCTGTAGTGCAAGCACTATTCCAAACAAACTGAAGCTGTAAGCACATTTATCACACATGTCTGGGCTGGTTGACTATGCACAGGTTTATGTGAACTTCAATAAATGCATATAAATATGTTTTTCTCTTTCCATGTATGTGTGCGGAAGTCTAAATATCTCTGTATTTTAACACAATACAAAGGCAGTCTCAGAGAGGGGATTTCTTATGGATTAGGCTGCACACAGGATAACTTCAGACAGCAGAAGTCCTCATAGCTGTCTAACCTACAACCATAGGGAAATTACCCTAGGACTTAGGAATAGGAACCATAGGAATTAGTATTCAGGGAAATTACCTGGACTCAAACCATTTGCAAATATGAAACCTTCAGGGTATTACAGACATATTTGTCAATGGCTGAGCCACTGGAAAAGGAGCTGCTCTTGACTTTGAAAATCAAAACATAGAACACTGATTTTCGTGTATGAGCAGTTCATCCTAGCATGGAGTAATTTCTATTTCCATGTCTCTAGCAAACCTAAACCCATTGGACATTCAGAAGAGTGTTAGGGTAGAGCCTTACAGTCAAAGTGTTTGTTCTGCCCTCAGGAGCACCAGCATCACAGTCCTCCCACAGAGCAGCACAGCACAGCACAACCCTTATCCTCTGGACAGCCAGGGTAACCCTGATGGCTGACCCCTGTACAACCACACAGCACTGATTTCCTCCCTCTGCCCACTAGGATGTTTAGCAACACAATGTAAACAGAGGGTGTGCTATACTACAGCTTCATTTCTTCCAAAATTTAATATTTTTATTAGCTGTTCCATTATTCATTTTGCAAAAAGCAAACATAAAACAAATATGTTGATAATCCTTCTGGTCTTTACTACAGTCTCTAATGATCACTGTATGCTTTATCTAATTCATGTTATAACATACAAAGATGATGGTAAAATAAATCTTTGTCATACATATTTAGTAAAAACCTGGGTAAAACCTGTTTTGTACGATTACAAATAATTTTGCTTAGGTACACTTTCAAAAATAAGATAATTTGAATTTCTTAGGGAACAGAGAATCTTACAAACATGTTTTTATCTTCTTATGATGACATAAATTGAGCTTGTGAGGAAATGATTGAAGTTCTACTATTGTGTTTTAATATAGCTTCAAAGAAAAATATCTTAAAAAAGACAACAAAGAGTCAAGTACCTCAAATACGTGACGCTAGCAAAGAGCTTCCCACAATAAATGCCAAGTCATAACAAATCTTCCACACAAAAAAGAAACTAGGGCAACATCTGTGTAGGAGGTAGGAGCCAGTAACTCTGATCCTTACTAGCTGCATGCTACAGCACAAATGGCAAGGGCTCACTCTTCTGTGGCCACAAAGCACCCTCAGCTAGAGCACTCAGTTCTAAACAAAAAATTTTGTGTCAATTTGTTCCCCTCAAACACCTGAACACACTAAAATTGTAATGATACCTCAAATTTCCTGTTACATTTTATCTTTGTTCTGTCTGCTCTGTTAGGTTAACCTTATTTTGAAATAATTCAGTCTGCCTGTCTTGATGAAAAAATTCACAGCAGAAAAAGAATAAAAATGCTGAGATACACACCTTTTTCATTCACTAATTAAAGTAATTCTTGATGAATTTTAAAATGCAGTAGAAATTCTCCCCTCTTTCTGTATCTGAATGCGTTGTTAGAAAATTCTACTTAGACCATCAGCAATTGCAAGCCTTTGGTAACCATTTTATATCATAAGCACTAAGAATCCCAGCATTCTTAAATGTATTTAATCAGAACCCTCTCAATGGCTTTAAATAAAACACGTTATTTACTGTTGTTTTGAAAGCTGTTAATTTTCTTAAAATAATGCCCATGTGTTTATAGTCAGAAACATAAATTAGAAGGTTTTATGGAAAAAATATGTAGATTACACCAACCAATAATCATAACAGATTTGGCAATTGGCAACAATGTTGCTAATTATATGACATGATATTTGTGAATCTTAGCTTCACTACTACAAGGACTGATTGAGCTAATTTCCCACTCTGATTTGATACTTTCACATTATCCTAAGTCATAAAGACTATCAGGACAGATTTATAAGATAAGAACAGCATTTTTACCTGCGTCTTTGTGTGATCTGTCGATTCCTATAATTAAACTCTGTACCAACAGTGTTAATTATGAGGGGTAAACTGATTCCCATTTCATACATGAGAACAAGGCTGATCTATGTTAATTAAGTCTATAAAAATTTGCATTTTGTTTGGGGGTTTTGAATCAGCAACACATAACCTTTCATTAATTGAACCGACCCAGCAATAACTGTGGTGTGAATGAATCCATGTTTTGCTTTTGTGGCTACCTTGTAGCTCTACTTCATTCTCCTTTAGAAGTCAAAGCAGATATAGACTCACGGGATGGCTGTGGAAGAGCAAGCTCAGGAAGATCAGTTTGCAATATTAGTTATGAACTCAGCAAATGTTTTTTAGACATTTCAGAAATGAAAAAATAAGCTGTAGAGGTGGAGTGATGAAATTCATGAACATCTTAACTAAGTGTTAGTGAGGAAGAGGATGTCCGTGACTATTTACCTCATTAACATTTACTTTACCAGAATAAGCTTCAGTTCGGGGCATGAGTCCTTTTACATTATATAGAGTACTAGGCCTCTTGTGTTTGGACCATCCATAAATACTTCATCTACACCCATATTCAGGTGTTTCTGTTGATCTAATTTTTCCAGAAGAGCAAACAACTATACCAGACATAAGTTCTCAGACAGGCACCTGCAAAGACAGTTTTGGAGGCCAAGAGTAATAGCTCTTATACATGCAGACACTGCATGTCATGCAGACATTGATTCAGTGTTCCATAGTAACTTAGGTATTTACATAGAATAAGACCTGCCTTCAGACTGAGAGCATAGTTAATATTTTTGTATATTTGCAATGTTAAGATAATTATCTTTCACCTTAAACCTCTGGAGGCAAGCCTGACTTGCGGCAACAGTTTCATGAGTCCAAACTTTTTAAAAATATAGGTAATTTTGGGGAACATAAGGCAACTGTTTAACAATTCCAACTGTTCTAATAATTCATAGATTATCTCAAACAACATTACGCTGTAATGAAAAGATTTCCACATAAGTGTTTTTGTTGTAGAAAAGTGTATCAAAGTCATTACTACTCCACTGTAAATTGCATCAGCAGAAAAAACATATCACATACAGAAACTATTCTTGCAAGTATTTTGTTGATAGCAACTTTGTCATTTCTAAGATTACCCACTTTCTTTTAGTTTTCATGCATCCCTCTACCCCATCATCTTCCCTTTCTCACAGATTAGTCTCAATTTCTTTCCCCTCCTATGTGGCACCTCTAGTTCTGTTGGATCCAGGATATTTAATTTTAAAGTGGTATTACATCAGGCAGCCTCTCATATGCTGCCCCAGTAACATCAGCTTTAACATTCTGTTACTGGGATGTTCTCAAAAGCACTTCTCAGCCTTATGGCACCCTCCCAACAACCAAGAACATGTCTGAAAACTGATGTCCCAGGCTAACACTTCCTCCTTCCTGTGCCAAAATGAAACCATGTTTTGTTGTGGTGTGTGCAAAAATCTATTGTGCTTATGGAGGTTGCTGGGGCAATTTTGTTTTCATTTAGATGTATGACAAATGCTTCTCATCAGTTTGTCTTGCTGCATACGGTTTCTTGCATAATTTTGCTGTCTTGATGTTCCACTAACCTCTCACAATATCCATTTCACTCATTTGTCACAACTTATTTAAAATAAATATAAATTCATTGAAGTAGAAATTTTGGCTAGGAGTACAATTTTATTTAAGTTTTCAGACATCACTACAACAACAGAAGGAAGGAAAAAGCAGCTGACATGAGAGATCTGTTTTGTTTTCTCGCGAGAAACATTGTTAAACTGATCACGACATTCTGAATGATTCTTGTGTTTTGCTCTCAATGCTATGAGTCATCTGTTTGTTCTCTTTTTTGTGCTTATCTTTGATGACCTACCTTGGTCATCCTGTATCCAAAAGCAGTAATTCACTCCTATGGTGAATCACCATCCAGGATTTAGATGTTTCCAATGAGTCATACTTAACCTTATAGAAAATACAACTCTTAGGCTACATAAATTGTGCACTTCAACTATAGTGGATTTAGATGTCCATGTCTGGAAAACAAAATTATATATTTCAGTGACAGAAGTGAAATAAAATGTTGAACAATAGTCCCTATTTTAAACTCTGTATAAGTAAATGCTCTTTTTTAAATTCGGTTTAAAAACTGAATTGGTCAAAGTTCATGTGAAAGAGAGCACCCATATAATTTTTTTTCCATTCCTGAAATCATGGGCTTAAAAACCTTAATGGCAAATAGTTCTAACATCATATTCTCCATCTGCAAATATTGATAATAACAAAAACTCCCACCCACGAAACACCAGAATTAATATCCAGAAATTCAGGATGAGCTCAGGGCCTACATTCCAGAAATTAGGCACACTATAGTCCAATTGAGTAAAACTTATTGTATTTCCTTTCACCTGCTCTTCTTTGAACCTTATTATCCAATTCTAAATATCTGCCTTCTGTTATAGGAATTCCCTGTGAGAAAAAAGTATTTGTAATCAGATCCCATCAATTCCCACATGAAGACCACCTGTAGATAATGAGAAAGCAGGCTTGGCTTTTGGTTGGCTGGTTGGTGTTTGGGGTTTTTATTTCCAATATCAATTAGAAAAAAGAATTAGCTCCTCAGAACAATAGATGTGAAAGAGACTGAAATGGGCAAATGGAACCAAATAAGGCAACACAGTTTGCAGATACTATGTTATCAAAATAATTTACTAATGCCAAAGGGTGATATTAAACTGAAGTTTTAACCCTGCAGAGCAAATTCAGACTCTAGTCTTGTTTTGTCAGCAGGAGTATTCTGTCTGCTCTAAGTGCCTTCTAAATTTGCCATAGCTGGATCCCTAATGAACCTTCTTTCTCCATCAGTGAGCACAGCACCAGTGAGACTCTGCCTCTATTCTCACTCATTGCTGTTGAGACTGGGAAAACTACTGAAAATTGCCTAATTTTCTGGAAGAAATAATGTAATAAGACACAGAGCAACAGTCTATCTTACCTGCATCATCTGTGAGGAGCAAGTCTTAATTTTTTGTCATAATAAAACTTCAAACAACATTGACAAATGTTCTGCAAGAATTTACTGATTACAGTGTTGTATAATAACCTTAAAATATAGCTTTCTTCTTTTTAACCTTTTCAGAAATGTAAAGAGAGGCTATTGACTTTTTTTCACACAAATTACTAGATACCTGAATTAGGAACGTGCAAATGAGTAAGGCTTTAACATATTTAAATGCTTTCAGATCAAAATATTCAGTATCAATCTTTGTTACATAAGATGTGGTTAATGCTAGAAATTATAGATTTTCTTGTTAAGACGGTGACACTGAAATATTTGTCTAAAATGCATGGTATTTCACCTATATTTTCAGCCTCCTACTTTCAGCTGAAAGAAACTTAATGCATTTACACAACATAAAACTAGCAAATATAAAATATAAAAATTGGTAGAGTATGCAGAAAATTGCAGGTATGTCTGAAGAAAATACTTCTGATGCATGTACCCTACAGATAGATGTTTTTGCTTTTGTTGCTTGGATTTTAAAATGTACCTGGACAGAACAGCAAGACAGTATCTTACTCTAAGCTAAGGATCACATATGTCACAACATGCTTAGTTTTTGTCAGTATACAATATAATCTTTTATAATACTGCAATGCTTCAAATACCAAATAAAATACAATCTGCTCAAGATTGCTAACGCTCGCATTCCAAAATAATAACTCAACTATTGAGTTGCATACTGTGTATTCTATCATAAATAGGAAGAAAAACCCTGGAAAATCAAGTTGCCTTGGACAGTGATACTACAATAGCTATTTGAAAATAGTCCTGTAACAATAATCATATTTCTAAGTAGAGTTCTGCCTGAAAGAAAACAAAAATTTTCTCCTAAATAAATTGAAAGCACATGTATTTACAGATCAAGAGGATACATGCATGCATCTTCTTGTATAAATTTTTTTATAGAAACCTTACCTAGCATAATGCTTTAATAAGCCTGATTTCTTTCCTGAGTGAGCTGTGGTTGTGGAGTGCTATTCTCATGTTACAAAATTGCAAATGAAAAGAGACAGTAAACCATTTGCCAGTGGCCACTGTGAACTGAATGTGGGTCTTCCAAGTAATGTGTTAGTGCTCTAAGTGCTTAAACAGCCATTCTCAATCTGTGGAGTGCCAAACACCAGCCCTTGCAATAATGAAAATACTTTTCAAACAATAAATAGAACACAAATGAGAAGTGTGACTAGGCTGACAGTGCTTGTTATGCTACGGTCACACAGGGGTCGTAAGATAAATTTGAAAAGTATCTCAAATTGCTTCCTCTGTCAAACCTCTGCAAAAAATAATAATAATTTTAAAAAGCAGAGGTTGGTTAATTCTCATTAAATGTTATAATATTCCTGATTATAATCCTGTTTTTTCCTGCCTCCATATTTTATCTTAATTTCCAGTTTGAAAATATAGCAAGAGTTATGAGTATATCCCACTTTCATGTGGTATGTGATGTCACCAAGCACAATATAGTGATTCACTAACCTCCTTCCATTTATATGTTCATGCTTCTGGAAGGCAAACCTGGGTTTCTACAATGATTTTCTTTCAGTATCTGAATGAACAGGGTAAACTGGAACTCAGAGGTAAAAGTCTTCCTAATATCTCTCATTTTGAGGATATTTCTAGGACTAAACAGGAGATAGGCAAAAGCAAAATCAACAAAAAATTCTCCACAAGAGTTTTCTACCTTTTTTTGACTAGTCAAGAAAATGAAGTTTTAAAAAATAGCCAAAGCAAGAACAACCAAACACAAAAACCAAAGTAGAGAAAATAAGTGGAAGCTGAATAGAAAATCTCACACAGTATTTCAAGCATACTCAATATTTTTACATACCAAGAACACACTGAATTTAAAATAAATTTATATTTAATTTCAATCATAAGATGAAAAATAGCCCAATTTTAATATGCTATCTTACAATTTCAAATTTTTACAGTAGTAATTTATTTTATTTTAACATAATACAGCCTCATCCAATCTGAGAGGTGCCTTCCAGCACATGTTTTGAACCCATGGTAGTTAGATCACAAATGACAATCTCACACTTCTGCAGCTGAATAAAATGCTGGAGCTGAAAATCATCTTTCTTTTCCACCATGTAAGCCTGCTTATTGAGCTTACATAGAAGTTCCTGACTAGTTTAATATTGTTTCATATATTCCAAGCAAAAGTTCCAACCACTTTGAAAGAGGGCTTAGGTGAGAAGTTTGTGTGCCACTTTCCACTGGGTTGCATAAATACATCCTAATACTGACAGGGACATGATCTAACCACCACATGACACCTGTAGCTGAGAGTTTGGTTAATGCACTGAGGTCTCCCAAGTGTACCACTAAGAAAACCTGAACATCCTTTAAAAAGGAAACACAATTTATTTTCCATTTCAAATAAATGGATTTTAATGTTTAGTTCTAGCACAAAAACTTTCCAGCTATGAGTTTTGCTGCCTGGAAATGTACCTCAGATTAGGTATTGACATGCTGCTGCTGCTACTCATAAATCCCTTTGTGTTCCAAGAACCTTTTGTTCCCATAAGGCCATGGTTCAAAGCAACATGTTTTTGTTTCCCAGTATTTCAAGTGCCTGTAAGGAAACAATTGTTCAAGCAGATGTAGACCTTTCCAACTAGACCTTAACCCCCATCTGGCTGACTTGACTAAAATCTGTTTACTGTTCTCTGCATGTATCAGTTCTGTGTAGATGAATCTCAACACACAGCTTAAAGTACTGTGAGTTGAAGCAATGAATTCCAATGGCAGGACTTAAAATAATCACAGCCAACTTTAATCCCACTTTAACCCTTTTACTACTGCCTAGTTAAATCTAAATTGTAAGATATCCATTTGCAAATGCTGATTTGACTGGTGTAGTCATTCATTCTTACATTTGCGAACCTCACTAATGTTAATAAGCTCTGCAGGCAAATAAAAGGTGGTTTTGTGTATACTGTTTCTCGTTGAATTAGTGTGATGTAATACTGAAAATGTTGTACATAAAGCTGCATTATTTTACTTCTGTGAATTTACAGGAATTTTAGTGCTCACAAATAGTACTGAAGCAAGACTACTAGAATCTCTGTCTTCTTATAAAAGATATACAAAGTCTTTTATTTTCTTGCCTACTAATAGACTTATGTCTTTCAAGCCAAGCTTGAGAAAGGGAAACTGCTGAGATACCACAGCTTCTGAGTTTGTTTCTTGTCAAACCTGTCTATCCAAGATCCAACTAAAACAAGCCATGGCTTTGTCAAGATGTGTGCACATATCCTGTGTGACCTTGATAAACTCCACGAACTTTTTCCATAACAACACATTTGGCATCTGTCAGGAACAGCTGAATACGGGCAGTTTGTCATGAACTAAATGATGAAAAGTATTCTCATCCCTTGGAACAGTCTTCTGGAAAGACTTCTGTGGAATATCAACACCTTGGACTGAAACTCTTCATTCAACAATGGTTCTCAACTCTCACATGTCTATATAATAAAAACGAGCAGAGTAGGCTGTGTGCTCTGCACTGCTGGATCTCTCTTTGACATCAACTTCCTCTCATCATGTTGGAGCAACTAATGGGAGCACTTTTTAGGATACTAGCAGGCTAAGAAACAGATTACCTGAGTACCAGGTTTGCTGTAAGCTGAGTGGATGTAATCCACTTATATCCACTTATATGACAGATTACTCAGAATGTGCACTTAATACCAGTAACAAGAATGCTCTTTATCTGCATAATTTTTTCAATTTTAGACTTTGAATGCTTATTGCTTTCTTTTTATCATGAATTGTGCAGCATGCAAAAGCCAAAAAAAAAGGACTTAAAAGAATACAAGACCCATCATAATGATATTATTAATATAAAAGGAATTTGCAAAATATATTCTTAGTGTAACAAAAATTTCACATGTAAATGAGTGTATCCAGACCCTGAAATAAAATTAACTGGGTTCCTATTTTGCTACTTCTGTTGTTAAACTCAAGTAGTTATGAAACCAACCAGCATTCTAAAATAGGGCTTATGGCCATAGATGGCAACTAAATGAATAGAACATGATCTGCACAGATAGTGCTGAAACATGACATGCACAGAACTAAATTCTAGTCTGTTGTCAGAATAAATTTTAGTTTGAACTCAGATTTTAATGGACAATATTTATATTTGTTCAACCTGGTACCTGCTCTACCTTCAATTACAGCAGGAAATGATACAAAGATCTGATAGTGTTAAATATATTAGAAATCAATATGTTTTCCAAAAATGTGTATCACAAAATACTTCTTGATTATAGTAAGTAATCAAGATTACTTGATTACACAATAATATTATATAAATACATAGATATATTTTTATGGTAATATTACACAGTGCAATGTATTGTTCCACAGTATTTGAGTTGCAGTTAACAGCTGACTGGAATCGCAGATTCCCATGGTGATACAGAGCCATACATTAAACTACCACTACTACTCCTACTTGCAAACAACTGAACCATCCATTCTGCATTTCCAGTACCAGCACTTGCTTTCAGTGTGGCATTCAAATATTAAGGCAGAGAACTGCCCTTTCTCCAGAGTTCCTGACTGCCTGTAATTCCTTCAGCATTTGGAAGGCTTCTGGCAAGATTCTGGCTGTGGAACATTGCCTCTTTCTCTCTATGCAGTCTTTAGTAGGAGAGCAGCAAACATTCACAAAATCCAGCACACTGGCATCTGCAAGTGGCTGATTAGAAATGTATTTTGATTTGAAAACACAAGAAAAAATCCGAACGTAAGAAGTCTCTCTTCTAGATTTTTTGCTTCTCTAGAAAAGGTGAGATGTTGCCCAACAAATTTCCATTGCCCCCTGTTGGAGACTGAAGTGTTAATGTTTAACCACTCACAACTGACCATTTGCAAAAGCAGCGTGCTCTTCCGAGACCAGGTTGCGAAGTAACTGCCCACATGCAGAGAGGGTGAGCACCTACCACTGGAGGCTGCAAGCTGCCTTTGAGCCAGATAAGGGAGAAGATCGACAAGATGCAGACCCTGTGAGGGTGAGATAGTGGTTTTTATCATGTAAATGTCCTCCCTCACACAACCTTCTCAGGTAAAAAAGTCCTCCCTCCCCATTGGAGAAGGTTATCAGGAAATTCGAACATTTGCCTGAGGGTTTTCATCCCTTCTGACGGGGCATAATTGGCTCAATCTCACTGAGGTGAGAGGCAACTACCACGTCTTACAAGGCCCCCCCAGGCATCCCCAGACTCACTTCTGGAGCCTTCCACCAGACTGCGCATGATTCACAGTGCAAAACTTCCCCCCTGCCCAGGGAAAGAACCTGGGTGTTCCCACCTAAACATATATTAACCCATTGAAATCTATGTTTTGGGGGCTTCCCTCATGTCTGGCAGATCAGGAATGCAAACATCACTTCCACCAATGAACACTGAAATTATAACAACCAAGTTGCATTACTAGATCTACGTATGGTGTTATCTTTCTTCTCTGCTATCTACTTTTATCCTTTCTTTCTGTTTCTTTTCTTTTCCTTATGTATTTTCTTAAGTGATATCTCTATACTTTGACATTGCTACATTTCTACAGGTAATAATGAAAGCATCTAAATTTTTGTACTTTTACATTGTTATATTTCTATAGATAATAATAATCAAAATGGCTACATACTTCCCATCCATTGCAGCCAAATTGTTGTAAAGTAAACCCTACATATACATATACATATACATATACATATACATATACATACACATACACATACACATACACATACACATATATATGTGTGTTTGTGTGTGTTTGTGTGTGTGTGTGTGTGTGTGTGTGTGTGTGTGTATGTATGTGTACATATAGATATGTATAAAAATAGACTGTCCAGTGCAGTTTCACTCTAATCTGTCCCTGGGGATCTATTAAAAAGAATCTGAGTCACCCTTCCGGGGTGGGTCATAACACCCACTAAGATATATTGCTGGATGAAGCCAATGCAGTACATTAAATAAAACCACATTTTAATGGAGAAATTATCTTTTATCAAAAAAAAGAAAAAATTCTTAGGGCATGACAAAGCATGACAAATTCTAGAGTATGCTTCTGTCTTTCTCTATATTCATCCTATATAATAAGAATACCAATTTCATTGAGTCCTTACCCCAACATTTGCATAAAAAAATCCTTTAGTGCAATGGCCAGTACAAAGTGTTCTGCTATCCTCTTCTCTCTGGGTCTCTGCCTTATTGGCTTAGCAACTCTGCATTTTACCCTTCCCTTCTTGGGATCCTCACAACAAATTTATCATTATCCAGCTCCAATTTCAAGCCTATTCTACTTTTCCTCTACGGATGACATAATGTCCAATGTTCAATTACAGAGTTTTCTCTATACATCACACTTTCTTCTAATGTTTCCTCCTCTAATAAAACCTCCTTTGTGATCCACAACCAACACAATCAGCCTTTACCATTTTGCTTATTTCCTGCTATATTCCAGCTTTCTGGCTGCCACATCTATCTTCCTCAGGCTAGATATGGCGCAGTCAGCCCTACTGCCAGACTTAGCGCATTGCTTGTCCAGTTCCCCAGGCTACCCCGGTCCTTCCTAATAGCTGTATTGAAATAGAAATAAGCAAGAAAGAAAACATTGTGAAGTAAAAAGCGAACACTATGAAATACAGTTAATGAGTGCTAGCTAAACACTGGTTTGAGATAGAGCTTTCGTCAATGCCATTGTTTACCAAAAATTATTGTTAAGCTGTTGAAATAAACAATCAATAAATAACAACAGAATTCAGTTCTGGAAATTACTATGAATTTCCTCTCTGAGAAAATTCTGATTCCAAACACATCAACTAAAAGGCACTCAGAGTCCTTCAAGAAGAGGCAAATGTAAAATTGGGCTTATAATCACAAACCTTTATAGTGAGGAAAAATGAAAGATTATGACAAAACTCCACAAAAAATAGAAAGCAATATGCAACACAGCAGTATAAATAAAGCTGTTTAAATGAGGTTTAATCAAAAGCAGGATTAGGGCCACAGCAAATTAGCATTCTCTTTAGGTAGCTTAGGGCAAAAAAAGCTTCTCAGAAAATGAAATATGTGAGCAGATGCAAATAAAAACAAATAATAATAAAGCAATCTACGGAGATTAAAACCAGTGCATTTCTACAGTCTGTAATTTGATAACTCTACTGAGCCTACAAGCAAATACAAATGTGTTCTAATTAAGACATCAAGGTAGTGGTGAAATTATAAGCATTTTTTATCAGCTCACTCAGAAGGTCATCATTCAGCCAGTAGTCGCCTCCACAGCTGTCCAAACCAGCAACAGCTGCATTCACTGGAACCACCAAGAAGATGGTGGTTGAATTACATTTGAATTCCTACATTAAAAAGCCAAATTAGGGGAAAGGCAAGGAAATTAATTACTGCAGCTCAATATTCCATAATGGGTTGAGCGCTCTAGAAATTCCCCCATGGGATAGTTTTCCGTCAGAGAATGCTGCTTCTACGGAGTTAAAGCATTTTGCAGAAAAACATAGGTTTCATCCAAAAATGCAATGAATAATCACTGGAATATTTACCTTTCATAACAGCATACTCAATTCAAAATGAAGTTGTATCAGAACACAATACTGATGGCCTTATCAGAGGTAAATATTTAAACTCTAAGAAATGGAACATTCTGAAACAGTCAAAAATACACCAAAATAGGTTTTGGCATATTTTATTTCATCCTGGTTGTCATAACTTTTCCATTCCTACTGAAGTAATTACTAAGCATGTCTCTTTCCAGACAACAAAAATCACTCATCAAGGTTGTAATATAGAATAGTAATTAAAATGGGCAATGCAATGAAAGTTTTGTAAACAAAGGTGTATTTCTCATAGAGCAGGAACATAATAGGCATTTTCTATGAGTGTTTGTGTAAAGATGTTATAAAAGAACTGAGTTATCACAGAGAATACAGGAAACCACTGGGAACAGAATGGGAAATGATGTTACATGAAGTTGTTCTGATGCTGGTCCAAAACCCTTACCATAGCTACCTGGTTTTAACAGAATGCACAGGAAAATTGAGGGAAAAGAAGCAGAATTTCCTCCAAACCAAATGACAATGGTAAAGAAACAAATTTGTACTGGAAAGTGGGAGACACTGTATAAGAAAGTAATAGTTGATTTGAAAACAACAGCAAGGTTAATTTTCAGGAATGAATAGAAATGAATTATCATTTTCCCCTACTGTCTTTATTTCTGTTATCAAGATAGAGACGATGATACAGGAGAATGAAGGTAGAGGTTAGACTTATATACACACTGTTATAGGAACTAGGTAAATAACATGCTGATATCTCTTGAATTACTGTCATAAGACTTCATACAGTGATAAATGGGTAATAAGCTCAGAGAAAAAAAGGATATCAGAGACTACAGGAATCAGAAAAAATACAGGCAAGTGGTATAGGGAGTTGGGGAGCAGAGACATAAAGTCAACACATAAAGTAATGTCAGAGAAGTTTTCCTGATGAAGGGATAGGAGTGCAAAGTTACACTGAAGGACATAAACCATTAGAAGAGCCTAGTAAATAAAACACTTGTAATTTATATCCTTCCATGTTTAACTTATATAGAAGCTGTTTGGGGCTCAGTCACTGTAACAAAGTAATATTGATAAAGTATGAAGGAGTATCAAGAATAAATTCAAATATTGATTGACTTTCCTAACCTATTAGGGTACTATGCATACACATAATACACATAACTGTAAAATTTTAAGATTTTAATAATACTTTCAGTGAAATATGTGGGGTTTTAATCTCTTCGAAGACATAGTCTGCTGTTATGTGTGCTTTGTGTTGATATTATTGGGCTGAATTATCTATAATTGAATTGGCTGTGATTGGGAAAATATTGCTGAAAAGATCATGTGTTATTGAACTGTGATTCTTCTTTGACACTTCCTGTAGCTTAGAAAAAAAATTACAGGTCCACATTACACAGAGGTCCTGCAGAAAAAAAACCAATTTGTTTTTCCAGTCTTGTTTACCAGCCTTTGAAAAAGAAGCAGAAGTTAACATGTGAAAACTTTAATATAAATTAAAAGATTACTATATTAATGGCCAGCTTTCCATGAGTGTTTCAAGGTCTGTGCTCTTGCTCTGAAGTCTTTAGTGACTTTCAGGTTATTTGATGTCTGTGGTGCTGAGTTGGAAAATGGCACTGTCCTCCATACTCTGATCATCTGGGTTACTCCTGACATGAATTTTGGTAAGACCCAGGGATAAAGAAGTACTTGGAGCAAGTTTTTGTGCAGCTCCATAATCTTTACTGCTGTGGAGACTGAGAGTTGTGAGATCTGTGCCTCTGTGCAGAAGACAGTTCTGATGTCATTTAGAGTCCCTCCAGAGGCCCAGGCTCATTTCCTGCTGCTACAAAGCAAGCACATATGCAATGGCACGTCTGCGTGTAAACATCTACGCAGCACAATCGATTAAAAGCCAGGTTAAAGCTTTGAGTTCACTAAAGACAAGTTTGAGTTGCAAAGCCACCCTAATTTTTCTTGTATAGTGGAAATCGCACAGCTGATAGCCCAAAGAGTCTCCGTATTTTTACCCACAGGATGTGTCTTTCCTGCCGGGAGATGGCTCCCTTGTCAGCAGCCCTGTACAAGTTGCTTTGCACCACTGTGACCCTTATGTACACTAAAAAGCTGGAGTGAATATTTCACCCATCAGCAGTTCCTGTGCTCTTTGGAGCTGCTGGTCATTGTCTTAGATCTCTGTCTATTTTCAGGAAATAATTGCTGAGAATTCGGGGATTTTGGTTTTTTTCTGCTGATATGGACATGTTGTATGTTGGTATATAGCCATACCTCTTTGTTCCTGCCCTAGCACCTTTTTGTTAAATCTAATAATTGGAATACATATGCAAATGTACAGGAAAGTATTGATAAATTCCTTATAATCCAGTTTCCAAGAAGAATATTTCAAATTTATGGGAATAATAATTTTTTAAAATTAAACAGACAAAATATAAAAACCGATGTAAAGCTATAATTAAAATTTGTTTCTTGTTATACTTGATTTTTTTGCAGATTAGGGTCTGCAAAATTACTAGATTGCTTCTGCTGCTTTCTTGTTATCATGTAAGCTAATTAAAATTTGACTTCTACATCTCTCTTTCTGAAAATCTTTTCTTCCTCTGCTGATGGTAAGGACAGGTAAGGAGAAAAGCAGCTTGATATGAAACATCAAGAGGAGTCAAATTAATAGAACTCAAACTTCAACATGCACTTCAAAGCACTGCAAAAAGGATCAGGCTGAAGTATCTTAAATGGGATCTCAATATCATACTTTAATATGTTAAGGATCTTCTGTTTAAGCACTTGTTTAGACAAGATTTTCTTGCTAACACAGCTATAGAGATAAACCACCTGATTTTAAGTTTTCAATATACTGTGAAGCATGCCTACTCTATGAAAAACCCAGGATCTGAGGATTAATGAAAGCATTGATTCATGCGGGGCCAGAAAAACAAAGGAAACCACCCTCTCCTTCCCTTAGGTCGTTTGTCTGGATGTAAGTGAAGATTTGGCACATCTCTTCAAGTTTTCTCCATGTCAGGCAGCTGTCAGAGCAATATTTCCAAACCCAGGATAAATGCCTGGAAGCAGCGCTGTGCCAGGCGGTGGCCCTGTCATTCCTCTGCCTCCCCAGGGCCTCCCCAATGTCCCTTGCAGGGGCCCCACAGCCTAGGCTGCTCTGCACCCTGGCCTTCCCAAAGCTCCCCCACAGAGTCTGCATCTTCTGTCTATACCAGATTTTCAGTCTGGACACGTTGAGACTGTCTCAGGGACTCCATGGCCACAGGACTCCTTCCCCTCCATTAAGGAACCATGGAAGCTCTCATCTTTCAGATGTGTGCATTTGACAGGCTAAACTTACCACCTATCTCTCTTAGCATATTTTCTCTTCAAGGGGTGCTTTTTCCTTCAAATGGTATTTCTATTTATTTAGTCATACAGTAATCTGAAATGATTTGGGGAATTAATTGACAAGATGTAAATAAAATGAAGAAGGAAGCTACATACTGTGAGGCTCACTGCCTCAAGTTTGGGGTTTTTTACAAAAAAAGGGAGCAATAAACAAACCACAGATTCCAGTAAAGTTCTATTTATATCTTTGATAGATAACTCAGTAAATGTTTTGTTATGTTTTGCAGATAAGATAGAAGTTATCTTCATTAACTTCATTAAGCCAAATTTCTCAATGAAAAAGCCTAGGGTATTCAATGTGTACTAAATGAGAATGTCATTTTCCAGCTGAATTATTTTGATTAACTAACTGATGTTGCAAAATAAGTTGCTGCATTTATTAGCATCTAAGGCACTGCATGTCTGTAAATATGCACCTGTACAAGTATTTTGCCATCACCACTCTGCCCCAGAACCAGCCTGACAGCATGGTACAGGCCTTTCCCTGTGCCTCCTCTTTACCACAGCCCCCAGAAGCTGGTAAAATCATGTGGCACCAGGCTCAGGCCAGGCACTGCATGTGTTCATTTCTCCAGCTACATCCCTCTGATTTGGAGACAGAGGGCAATATTACTGTCCTTCCCCATGTTTTTGAGGGAAAGCCTAAACTTGTCATACCTGTGCAGAAAAGATTCGTAGATCACAGGATTACAGAATGGTAAGGGTTGGAAGGGACAGTAAAGATCATCTAGTCCCAGCTCCTACTGCCATAGGCAGGGATGCCTCCCACTAGACCAGGTTGTTCAAGGCCTTATCCAAGCTGGCCTTGAACACTGCCAGGGATGGGGCATCCACAGCTTCTCTGGGCAACCTGTTCCAGTGTCTCACAATCCTCACAGTAAAGAATTGCTTCCCAATATCTAACCTAAATTTCTTCCCTTTCAGTTTTTACCTATTACTCTTTGTCATGCCCCAGCAGTTCCTGATGAAGGGTCCCTCTCCAGCTTCCCTGCAGGACCTTTCAGATCCTGCAAGGTTGCCATGAGGTCTGCACACAACCTTCCCTTCCCCAGGCTGAACAGCCCCAACTGTCTCAGCCTGGCTTTGTAGGGGACGTGCTCTAGCCCCTTCATCGACTTCCTGTTCCTCCTCTGGACTGGCTCCTACAGTTCCATGTCCTTCTTATGCTGGGGACACCAGAGCTGGACACAGCACTGTAGAAGGGTCTCATCAGAGCAAAGTGGAGAAGGAGAGTCACCTCCTTTGACCTGCTGGCCACACTGCTATTGATGTGTTTAGGAAGAGCAGTTACCCATAAGTTTTATTTACTTGTATTAAAGACACATAAATTCTTCAAATTTATCTCTGGATGGAATTCCACCTTTATGTTTTGGTGACTGTGTTCAGGAATAATATATGAAGTAGTCTATTTTCATCTGCATAATCCTCCTTGCTTTTTTGCTATTAATGCTCATTCTAGAAACATAAATGTTCCAACTATTTGAAAATTCAGTGAAAATGGGCCAGGTAGCTCTTTTGGAATATCTTGCAAATTAGTGTTGGTGAAATAAAAATTTGGTTGATATAGGTTCAAAGTGTGCACTGTTCAAAGACTTTTAGGTTACTAGCAGTGACTTACAGGTTACTAGAAGGCTATATATCTATCACTGACACATTCTTTTCTAACATCTTTAAAAAGATATGTTCACTGAAAACTTTTGCATTTTTTGCTGAACACCCCGAGAGCACAAAACTGGTCATGCTGTCTGAGCTTATCAAATCCAACCCCATTATTAAGGCAAATACATCACAATCTTACATAACAGTTTTTCCACACTGTTGCCCACAATATTTGTAGATGTTTGCTGTTTGTACTGTTTCTTTTGACCTTCTCAATTTCTCTACTTTTTCTTTTCTTCCTTCCTTTCTTGGCTTCTGGTCCTTTTCTGTTTTGATAGTCATTCCCTCTTTCTTGATCAGCTTCTAGAAGTTTCGACCTGTCCCTTTCCTATTTGTTTACAGCCGCCTCATTTTTTGTTTCTCCTAGTTTCTTCTCCCTTGATGCTTTCTTCCCTCTGTAGCTTGGGACAAGATGTAAGAGTCTTGCTGGCTTCACTCTTTGACTTTTTCCCTGTCAAATGGCCAAAGGGGTTAGGGGTTTTCATTCCCTCTTGTTTACAGCATTACAAATTAAAGACTAGGCATCAGTTCCAGGTGATTCCATGAAAGCAATCCCAATAAAAACAAACGAAAAGATAAGCTTAGATTCTTTGGCTTCTCCTAAGTAGTATATTTCTGACATGTAAGGGAAGTAGTATCACCTCAAACTTGGTTACATAAAATGTAAGCACAGAACAGTCCTTTAACAGCAAGATGCCTTCCCCTTCCCTTGAAGATGTTAAAGATTCTCTAGTATTATTCATTATATTTGTAGGCTGAACACTCTTTCATATTAATTAATCTGCTCAATTTAATCCTTACATAATTTTAGTCTGAAAGAATATAAATTTTAGAACATTAATAAGTACAGTCTAGGTAGTGGCGTTAGAGAAATTTAACATCTATCTTTTTTTTTTTTTTTTTGTTTGGGACTTGGCCAGGCATGAAGATTTAGTTTGCAAATCTTTCATATTTCTGCTAATGTAAAATGACAGTCTTTCATAATACTGCCAAAACATAAATTCTTTAGTCTCTTAAAGACTAGAAGTTGCATCTGTATAAAAATGACAGAATATATCACACTGAAATTGACAGAACAGCTATAAAGCAAGGGAGATGTGGCTTCCTCAGAGCTCTCTGCCTAGCTAGATTAAGCTTGTCAATTCAATTGTAATTATTTTTCTCCATTAAATCTACAATTATCTATTACTATTGCTATATATCACATCAGAAAAGTAGTCCCTTTGGGAAGACATTGCCGCTTTTAACAAAAAAAGAGTTACTACGCCACCATGCACTCTCTCTAATCATCAGAATTTCTGCCAAAGAGTTAAATCAAAAATTGTCACTCTGCAGAGCACTGCATCCAGCTGTAAAACAGGAATGTTTATTGTAAGGAATGTGAAAGTATCCATTTGCTAATTGCTAGAAGTGAAATACCAGACTTTGTAGTCCAGACAAATCTACAACTATCTTAGAAAGGAAAAAAAGTGTTTGCTTATCTTTTTTTTTCTGATCGGTCTTTTCTCATTCATCATATGGCAGTTGATTAACTTTTTTATCTTATCTTTTATAATTTAGTGAGCCCGTTTCAAAATCCTGGCTATCCTTAACTTTTTTTCACGGTGCATTTTATTAAGTGAAAAATTAGGAAAAATATGCAGGAAAAATGATTTAAAATATATAGGAGTCCTTGTTTGTCCCTGTTTGGGGTCTGACTCTGGTGGTCTGTAACAGTTTCCATCAATCTGCCTAAACTAATGAACAAACAGCAACTGACTCCTGTGCTTGATAAGAGCTACAGCAACAGCCTGAAGACTTAGCTTCTCCTCCAACTTCTTTGTCATTATGCCTACTAAACCTGAGAAAATGTCAGGCACAGAAAGCACTTGACAACAAACTAGTTGATTGTTTCAGTGGATTCTTCATGCATCTGTATATATCCTTTCTTGCCTCAGTGGTAATACCTTTGGGACAAAAGTCAGTGTTCTGCCCCAGATTTGGAGACACTATGGTTTCCAGGTAAAACAGAGAATAATTGCAACAGCTATAATACCTTGCCAGCCCAACCTCAGAGACCATTATAACTCCTGTTATGAATGAATGTTCTAAACTAGACATAGAGAAGTATAAATTACAGAACAATAAACTGAGCAGTACAGAAAGCTGAGACGTGTAAGTAGGAGATAATAATTACTACTACAACTCAGATAAAATTATTCTGAATAAATGCATAAAAATACCAAGTAATTTTTCAGTCATTACTGCTTGCAAAATATATGCTGTGAATGAGAAGCTTTAATCACAAAAAGAAAGCAAAGAGGCATTGTCATGGAGTCTTACACTCAGTGATAGTATTTGCTCAGTAAGGAAGATAACATAAGAATGAGAAACAGAAAATAACACGCGAAGGGAAAACATTATAAAAATAAACTATCTATGGGCCTGTGGATCATTTGATATCAGGCTCACAAAGGCACTGCTAGTTAAACAACTCAGGATTTTTCAGAAATGGCACAGGTGAAATGCCTCTAAAATATGTTCTTACCAAAATCCAGACATCTTTATGTACCCCATCCTTTTGTGTCATCCTGACCTTCTGAATCTACGCTGTTGATTCCAGGAAAGAGAGGGCAACAGTGTCCTGCATTTATGTGCACATGTACACCAGGCAAGAGGCTTATGTTGTAGCTGCTGCCCCGTGTGATGAGCCCTCCCACAGACCACCCAGGGGTCTCCCGTCTGCTCCCTCAGCCGCACAAGAGAGACACGTGCATTTTCAAGTTGTATCCTTTGATCAAACATTTCTCCTTCCCAGAAAAAGGCAAGGCCTTGATCTCATGTATTTTCTGGGGAAGTGTTCAGCACACAGACCGGCAGTGAGGCCATGTTAGAGCGACTCAAACAAATGTCAGGGAAATCCTCTATAAAGTGCAACCCCAGCTGGGGCAGGCGGTTTTAAAATTAAACTGTTAAATATTAAAACAGAACATGCACCAGAATGTTTTAATCCAAGCAATTAATGCTTTAGATATTGTCAAATTGTCTTTGTTGATGGATAATGAAACGAAAACCATGTTTGTTTGCATTGATTGCGTATGTCAGAAAAGAAATTAAATAGTTTGACAGATGCTATTCAGGCTTCACTGAGTGTTAGATTATCAGTCCTTTATTGAAAGACATAATTTTAAGCTTTTGCAGTTAGAAGAATAATAGTTTGATTAACATCAACAATAAAGCAAAATAATAAATATAACATCATGGTACTTATAAAATATAATGCTAAAAGTTATATAACAAGAAATCAGCATTTTGTTGAAGGAGAACTGAATAAAAAGTTTGGGAATGCTGCAAAGTAAATAAATAAAGACCATATGACATGGTAAATAAATAAAGACCATATGACCATTTGTTACTACAGTTTTGTAACTAGTTGCATTCTACATGCTTATTTTTTGTTTGTTCTTTTTCACCAATTCAATTAGCTTGTACATGCCTGACAGTGCAACTTGGAAACTGAAATCAATTCCCAGGATCAGATGACACCTGCAGAAATAAAAGAAGGCTTTCCTTGATGCAGAAAGATTTAAACTACTGAATGACTAATAAATACAAATTTTATAATAATAAAAATTATTGTTATATAAAATATTAATAAATTATTATTGAATATAATAATAAACAACTCTGGTGTGAAGCTCAAACAGATGGAATAAATAGATTTTTCAGAGACTTTTCAGAGAATATCCATATTCAGTGTTAACAGTGGAAGTAATGGAAGTTCTCAATAAACAGATTTTATTACCAGCACTGAGTTTTTGTTTTTTTTTTTCACAAACATCCATGACCATGTATGTTTGACTTCAGCTTCTGGTGCTCACAGTCTAAAATTCTCCTTCAAAATTAAAGTCCATTTTATTATGGAATGCATTTCCGATACTAAGATTCTGGAGATTGAGAAGGGAGGGTGGGTTATTTTTTATATTGCAGATAAACCAGTACTTTAGAATATGTCTCCCAGGTTGACAAGATTAGACTGCTTCAAATGGGGGCCCACAATATTCCTGTAGAAATTGCTCCATTTTTTGTTAGTAAAATCGGCATTGAAATTCATTGTTATAAGGTAAGCACCCTAATCAACATTTTTATTACTCTCAAATTCTAACTCTGAAAGTCAGCTACTATTTCAATATACTAATTTTATTAAAAAAAAAAAAGGAACTGCTTCAACAACGGAATTCATTATTTCTTCCCAATGCCAGTTAAACCTATCCTAAGAGCTAAAAGAGTGGAACCAATGCCATATTGAAGAGGAAATTTGATCTAGTTCTCCATCATCTTCTGTAAGCATCTTAAATACACTAATTTCAAAAACAACGCCCCTTCATAGTTTTGCAGTTTCAGCCTTTATCCATAGTTTTGATTCAATTTATTTTTAAGTACCAGTTTCTATTCCGAGTACCACAATCAAGACCATAGGTTTGGGAGCATTACTGTTTTTCTTGAAAATTCACATGGTTAAATCTGAAACTGAAAAAAACCAAAAAACATGTTAATTATGATAAGACATGGTCATGATGATTCATAAATGCCACAGTGAAACTGCGTCCTTCTGCTGCCATTAACACTGAAAAATTTGATGTAGTATTTTTTAAAGAGACATTAATGCTTTGAGAACAATTGTAACAAAGCAGATGAGAACTCTGGAAACAGTCGATGAACAGCCTCAGGCACTTCTACCTCAAGATTGCTGCCGGTCACAATCCTGTAACAGAGTAGATAACTCGCCAATAATACACCTTAAATCTGAAATTATATACTTCCTTTTATCCCTAACTGAAAAAATACACCCCAATTTGCATCAGGTGAGTCTTTTAAAGTCTCCCATTAAGAAACACTAATATTACTACAAATCTCTGTAATAACTGTTAAAACTGCTCCCAAACAGTAGCAGTAAGAATATATAATTATATATATAATTCATAAAGGAGGCTGAGTAGACCAAACTGTAATTTTTTAAGTATGTTACGAAGATTCTGCTAAACCTTAAAAACTCTACTAATATAATCCACATACTTTTCACATAGTCATCTTTTCTGAGTAGTATTTTGCACTTACCATATTACAGTATGTCTTAACACAAAAGATAGGTAGGGTTTAGCTGCACAGAAAGCATTAAATGATAATTATCATCTTATTATTTTCACTCAGTATCATTAGTTTAACATTCACTAAATTCAATGTGGAAAGCAAAGCCACTCATAGAATCAAAAAATTGTTAATCCGTGTTACTTTGGATAATTTCTTACTGTTATTACTTTGCAATGTGAAAACCCTTACGGGAAGAGAAAATTGATAGATGTAATAAAACAAGACTACTTGGTCAAACATATTAGTAAACTGTATGAAAATTCAGCATGCACATCTTAGTATTTCCAGGTATTTCAAAATTCAGAGTCATTGCAAGACAAACTAAGTGTGTATGTTTTAGTTGAGCACCATACTTTTTCAATGTCATGAGGAGATGGGAAAAGAAGGCTAGAAAATGCAACTGAGATTCAAGACACAGGAAGTATTTAAAAGCTTTGAAAGGAAGCCATTATGCACACTCAAATGCCAAATAATATTTGCAGTTCACCACTAAAAGTTCACCACTTTAGGCTGCTAAATCTAAATTTCTGTGAATGTCTAAAAAGAATTTAGATGCAGAAGCTTATGGATGAAGTCATAGTAGGATTTCTGAGTTTCACTGAGTTACACTAATTTTGAAAATTTCCACTTCTAATTCATCTGTGGTTTTAAGTCTACAGCTGTTACCAGAGAGAGCAAGCACTAGCAGAAGATAGTGAAACACAGGGGAGAAGGAGCTGGAACTTAAAACAGGGAAGTACAACAGCAGTGCCATTAAACTTGGTGACTAAACCCTCTTCAGAGCATCCCAACCAGCACATGCATTGACAAAGCTCCCACAGCTGCTGTAAAAAACTGTTTTATTTTATCTTAAATAGAAAGACCTTGCTATTATTTACAAATATCACATGGTGGTAGGTGATTTACTGCAGACAGTTCTTATTTGAAATAGCATAAAAGTAAAAGAACGTAGATACAATTTTATGCTATCAGCAAATATAGTCTTGAGGTACTGTCACCACATTTTTTAAACGTCTATTTTCACATGCTCTTGGAATTATATTTGCAGCATAAACTGCTGTTTTTTGTTATCAAGGATTTTTTTCTTCCAAACTGCTTGAGGTCACTACAATAAATTTTGTGATCTGGGAGAGCTAACATAGAAGCCTTAGGTGCACAAGGAGAACACTTAGTTTGCCTGTCCCTATGCATGTAAAGTTCTACATCCCTTTTGAGCCTGTGTACGTCCCTCACTTCTCTGTCTTCTCTTCCACATTGGTCATAGGTGATTATAGGGCATGGGTTGCAAAGGTACGGAGATGGCATTAATCTGTGTCAGCTGGTGATCTGGGAAAGCTTTAGCATGCAAAACCACTGGACTGATTTTTAAACACTGGGACTAAGCAATGGATCTTTTTACTGGAAAAGTTGCGTTACAAACCTTCAGAAATATAAAAATATTGATAGTTTAACTATTTTGTTATCACATTACATTTTTTAAGTCTGGTCACACACATCTGGGCGGGGGGGAGGCAGAGAAGAAAAATCAACCACAATCATTAAAATTAGAATACTAAGGTATTTCAGCTCGCACAAAAAATGTACTCTAAAGAACCTTTCTGAACCCAAAACTCAGTGAAATTATTTCATTCACAGCTGCCTACTGCAACTTAATTTTAATGAAATAAAATTAATAGCTGAATTGACACCATGTTCCTCATGATTCCCTTATTACATTCACAGTGTCTGAGAATGATCCAGATTATTTAATGAATCTCAAATATGAAATGTATAAAAACATTCTTCATTTTAGAAAAACAGCCAGAGGAGAAATTTGTGCAGAAAAACCTAGCTTGAAACTTGCTGCTATTTCTGATTTTTAGACATCTGATCTCCAAATAAGAGATAATTACCAAAAACTGTATATTCTGGGTCACTAAATTCTAAATTTAAATGCAGAAAACTATTAGGGTATATTTTACAAAATTAATTCATGGACAGATCTGTACTGATAGTGTGTGACAAAAAAAAAAAACAAACCCACAAATACTGTAAATATCATATTTCAATGACCAAAAGTAATTGGGATCAGAAAGCCACACACAGAGAAATAATTATCAGCTTCCTAATCACCTAGTTTTCTACTTAGCAAATATTATACAATTATTCTTTAATATTAAAAAGATACATTAAATTCTGTGTTGACATTCAAAATTATTCTACAGAATAACTGTAATACTCTTCCTTGGTGATATGGGTTAATGGTGGCTATGTGACATAATTACTCATAGGATTGAGAATTTTAATTTCAATTTTTTGAGTTTGTATGCTTTGAAACTGTGGACTGTTTGCTACTTAGCTACCAACTTTTCCCAAGCAGTTAAAAGTGGGTTTGCTTCTGATTAATTATTGGTTTCTAAAACTGGATTTTTCCTAGAAAGGCACAGTTACACAGGTGATAATTTCATCTCCATTATCAGCATGAGTTGAATTGTCAGAGAGATGGCACAAACTCTCAGAAAGTAATGATAAGATGAAACGTGAAGGTAAAACAGTAGTTCCATTTTCCAGGTATTTACATTAAATAATTATTTGTATCTTATAGCAGTGTCTCCTACAACAATGTAGAAAACATTTCATTAAATGGTCTCTATACTTGCATTGTATTGTGCAAGTAAGTTTATATGGTTGTACTGTTTGTGATTGTCAGATGTGGTCAGCAACTACCTTACATTTTAAAATTGGTTTAACTGTGGTTATATCTCTCACTTGTGATGCTGATATCAGGTACAAGTTATAATAAACATCATAACTAAAATCATGTGACCACTGTGCCCAGGACTTCACCCAGAACAAATTCATTGAGATCAGAACTCCATCCATGTCTGGGATTTGTAGCCAGCTGTTCTTAACTTTGGGAACAGGAAAACACTGAACAAATTGCTTCACAATCTGCTTTGTCTTTCTTTTTAAATACATAAAATACTGCCTAAGATTTTCCAGGTCTACTTCATCCAATGTGCCTAGTGGCATTTGCGGTACCTTGGAGTTGCCAGATTCAATTGAAGGTTAATGCAGATTCACAATTCTTTTGGGTCTGAGCTTTCAAATCGCCATTTCAATCACCTGCATCATCCACAGCTGAGCATTTTCCAAGTGAGAACTTAAAGTATTTGCAGATAATATTGTTTATAAAGGCAAAAAACACCCTCTTCAATTGCACAGTGCTACATCACATTCTAGCACCAGTAACCTAGTAAGCATAGTTGTTAAAATTGAAAGTACAATACTGACAGCTGACTGACAGCAGCTACTGATCATTTAGCACATGACATTGTTGTTAGATGCCTAAAGCAAGAGAATCACCAAATATAATCCACAAATGGAAAAAACCAGTAAATATTAACAAGCATTGTGAAATACGTAGTAAATACCTGCAGGCCAGGGCTTGAAATTGGATTACTGTAAGGGGAATGATTCAAACATGAATCAGCTGAAGGCATGGCTGCTGCAGTTAGATGTGCAGCGAGTGCAGTAGGACTCTGCACGCCAGCCGGGGCTCCGCCGGGGCTCCGCAGGGGCTGCAGGCAGCACGATCACTGTGCACAGGGCCACGCTGCTCTGCCAAAGAGGAACTGCAAAGCACCAGCTCACCAGGATAAAAACAGTGTATGCTGTTAGCAACCTGAGCCACCAATGCTGCACAGCGCAGAGCTGTTTGGGCACACATTTGGCACCGCATCAACCTCTCCTCACTGAGTTCCCAGTCACCATGCTGGAAGGAGTGCTCCTGCCCACACGCACAGTCTACCCGTGTAATCCTGCCAGATTGGTCACGGCGCTTGGCATCACATGTAGATGTGTATGATGGATAAGGGTAAACTATTCCTAACACTCAGCCTGACTTCAAGACTGCTCACAAATATGACAGTGAAAAAGAAGGCGTTTCTGGGGAATCTAGCAGGGATTGTGGCAGCTTCTGAAGTACAGCATACTTGAATTTGTCAGTCTGAAGAATTATAACTGGTTTTTTGTGTGTGTGTGATGTAGCTACTAAGATTTTATAATGGCTAACGAACACAGAATTGCATCATCAACTTGTTGATAGGCATATAAAAGAGACAGCACTGGCAGCAGGCAGACATTATGACAGTGTAGTGATAATCACACCATACCAGGCAGCAAAAAACAAAAAACAAAAAAAAACAAAGAGAAGATGATGGACCCTTGACTGGAGTGACTTCACCATTGACATCTGATCCTTTGGGTCTGTACCCAAATTTGAAAAGTCTATTCTATTTTATGCAGGAAAGCTGCATGTGAGAGTTGATGACTTATTTTTCTTCTTGTCATCCAACTCTGATTTTTCAGGGTCTGGTGATATTACACATTTATTATGCACAATTAATATGACACCCTTGTTCTAATATGTAAATTTGAAGACTGCCATGTCTTGTCTCATAGCTTCAAGATTTGGGGAGAAGCAAACAATATTTGTGGGAGTCCTAGCCAACAGAAGCATTATGAATATCAGTTTAGACTGTTGCCTTAATTTAAGGACTAAAGAATTAGCCTTGATGAAATATCTCCCTTTTTCTCACTCTGTCAGCTATGCAGTTTACTCCTTTCCCAGTGCAGACCTGATCCTTCATGCTGTGGCTGCATGACCAGAGCAAAACAGAACAGTAAATCTCTGAACCCTCTACTTGTGGAGGAAGAATGAAGAAATTGCTCTGAGTTATGTTAGTGGCTTAGGTTCAACTGCCAAGAATGAATTGGGAAGGTGTTCATTTTACAATGAGTAAATGAAACTCAAGAAGAAATCTGGTAAAACCAAGAAGGAAATAACATATGGTCTCTGCTAATCTGATTTGGAGAACTGTACACAGGCACAGCAGTTGAAGAGGAAAGAAATTGTGCAAAAATTCAGTCACTGAAACTGAAAGTCCAAGTTTTAGACAAGGCCAAAAAGAGTTAACCCAAGAAGAAATTTTAATGGTCCAGACTCTCTGTTACTGCTCAACAACTGTTTTTAAATGCAGGTTTTTATGGCACTTTGCAGTCTTGTTCATTCATTCTTCTTTTAATTCAGTGTTAAATAAGTAGATGGGTCAGAAAAATTGACTAATAATTCAGAGAATATTGGGGCAATCTGCTACTTTGCATCCACAGCAACACTGTCGATACTCACATACATTTTCCCAAAGATGCACATAATGGGTAGAAATGAAATTAATTTAAACTCCACTGAATCCACAATTAACTGTCTCATGCCACCTTGTGAAACTTATATCCAGGCCTGGCACAAGTATATCTGTGTTATCTATACAGGGTACAGTCCTGTGTCTTGATAGCACTGACCAGAAAACATAAAGGTTAAAAAAGACTTTCATGTTCCTAAGGTGAAGAATCACTAGTATCTGCCATATACCCAGTGACAAAATTTGATTATCAGTAGGTTATGCTTTATCTCCCTCTAAACACGACCTCATGAATTCCAACAGAAGAGAAGATTGTGTTGATTTCCCCCCTATTCAAATTTTTAAACATTAAAGTCCTGGTGCTACTACAGATATACCAATCATTTCTTCCATTGACGTGTTTGAGATGCCAGACTCCAGTGTACCAGATTTGCAAGCAATAATCTAGTTGTTCTTCTCCCTCTACCAATTCTGAGGACATACCCAGCATGTAGAGAAAAACTTACCTTCTATTCTCTATTCTAGCAATGATTTTACCTTTTTCAGCTACTAAAGTCTGCAAAGATAGAATGATTACATTTTTCAAAAGTGATCTTGCTTTTATCTAAAATTTAAAGGTTGCAGGTACACATGTGCATAGTTCTACTTAATGTAATACCAGAGCTAGGCTTATTATGAATTTTCCATGAAAGATAAAACCATAAATAATACAACATCACAGATTTGATCAGAATAGCTTTAAATAATGCAAAGTGACAAGAAGAATATGTATCTCATTACATACATTATCATTACAAGGTAAACAGTGTTTTAACCAAACACCTTGGCTAAAATCAGTAATTAATTGTTTCTTTCCAACCTTGGGGCAGAGGATATTTTCAAGATCATTGTTAAAGCTATTGTTTAAAAAAAAAAAAGGGTGTTTCTTCATCACTAAAACACAAAATCTGACCAGTTATCAACTTCACAGAGAAGCAATATCTGTCCTTGCAGGTTGTTAGAGGCAAGCACAATTTCTGACTTAGCATATTGCCAAGAACATCCAACTGGGACACCAACTTATAAAACATTACTTAAAAAGAAAGAATAGTAATAATAATATTTGGTATCTAGAATTATTTGCATGCAGAGGTCACATTTTCTTTGTATCTTTCTGAATAAATGGATACATACACAATACATGCACAACTAACACCTGATTTTAAAAGAAAACTCATGTTTTTCCCAGCACAGGCCTTTTCTAGTGCAATACATGGCTATAAATTCTTTCTTATCACACAGTAATCAGAGGCTGCTAATATTTTCCATTCCAAAAGAAATCTGGTAAAGGAACTTTTAGCTTTGCATTTGCATCTTTCATTCTGCCAGAGCAATTAGTGCAGCTTTGCACTGATCAGCAATGTTCCAGGTGAAAAAGCCGACATTTCACTGGAGACTTCTAGTGACATAACAAAATTCAGGGCAATCATCTCATAAGGGAACATCTCTACAATTCCTTCCACTCAAGCTGTCAATTAAAACATGGTTTTACTGCATAACTGGCATGAAATTCATAACAGAAGAACTGTCTGACTTCAGAGCCATTATATATGAAAAATTACTGTGTGACACCTTGACAAAAGAAACATTCTAGTGCCTCGATACCATTATCTTCAATATCAAACTGCATTATACTGCCATAAGGGTGCCAATAAAAAACACCGAGAGCTTCTGGCTGCTTAGTTTAGATAGGAACCTAGTGCTCAGTAAACATAAACATGCTTAAATAAAGCTTGAAAGACCACATTGAATACTTGATTTCCTCACAATATACAACAAAGACTTATCCTACCGCCAATTATACAAATGTCTTATGTGACCCTTCTCTGGGTTGGGAATGCCTCAGTAAGTTCAGCAACGGCTTTGATCTTGATTTGACACTTCAGTTGAATATGTCAAGAGTTGATTCCCATTTTCCTGCCCTGAAAATTCTCTCTGACTACTTCATCATAAACGCCAAAAATTTTGTCCTATCAGTTTGTCTGCCCCAAAGAATTTCAGAAAGGCATTTACTGAATTATGTCCCATTTTACCTGTGTTCTCTTCTACAAATTCACAGAAAGTATTAGTTCCTTCTCTCAAAAAAAACCCACCAAAACCAAACAAAAAAACCACCCACAACAACAACAAAAAAACAAAAAAAATCCCAAACAAACAAGCAAAAAAACCTAACCCACCTATGATAGTGAAATTTACATAGACAGAAAACCAGTGTTTTAAAGAGTGTACCTACCCTGAAATGAGAATATGCTGCAATAACACACATCTGAAATATTATGCTTAGTAGGAAAAAATCTAAAGCTAAACTAATGCATGAATAGACAAAGAATTTGGTTAATTTTGCACTCTGCTGCTCTGGTGAAAGGTCTCTAATGAAAATCTAATCAGCAAAGAAAATTATTCCCTAAAAACATGGAGATTTTGATTGAAATGATAATGAGGACTATCCAGATTCATCATTCATTTCAGTTCAAAATCTAAAGGCTTTAGGCCAAGATATGAACTCTTGACAACCACAGAAGAATGAGACCCATAACCTTTATCCTTTAAAAATATGAAAACAGCTTTCATTACAAGTCAATAAATGCATTGTGCAATATGAACTCTGCATATGCCTAATAGTAGAATTTATAATATTAAACTAAATACTTGTGAACAAAGAAGTCTTTCAGTATGCAATATCATGAGCAAAGCCAGTTAATCCAATCTCAATTTCAAAAAGGAGAAAAGGGTTTCTGGAACATAATCCGCTCATGTTTTCTAATAAGAAGCCCAAATGAGTGTAAAGTTGCCTTTAAAATGCATGAACATCTGGACCATGCTAAATGAAAACAATGTTACATAAACAAAAAATAAAAGTTTTCTTTCTCTGTCTTATGTCTGTAACTACAGAGAAATCAATTTTCTTGACACGAGTACATTGATGTAATTGATAAAACGTTTAGCTGGCATATTTCTCCATATGTGTAACTTGGAACTGATGCAGCTTTGCTACAACAAAACAATAAAAACTAGGTTCTGCCAGGATTTTAGTGGGTTGGCAAGTTCTAGGGCTCTCTGCAGAGTTCCTTTCCATAATGTCTCTGTATTGGTGAGCCAAAAATTCACATAGTAATAGAAAGTGTTTCTTCTATGACAGCTACAACAGCAGGCAGAATTCACGATGTCCTAGAGAGCATCCTAATTTCACATCTGATGCATTAAGACCAATGGGTGCAGATAGAAATTATCATTCAGTTATTTTTTCATACAATTTAGAAAAATATTTAAGCCGTAGACATTCCAACCCTGGAAGTGTTCAAAGACAAGTTGAGCAACCTGGTCTAGTGGAAGGTATCCCTTCCCAGGAGATTTGGAAGTAGATGATCTTTAAGGTCTCTTTCAACCCAAATCATTGGATGATTCCAATGATCTACTAGATCTACTAGTCTTATTTGCATCGTGTGACATTCCTGAGAGCACACCAAAAATGTATTGTGCTTTGTACCAAATATACTTCCCCATACAGAAAACTACAATGCATTTGGAAGCTAACATAATGCTGAAAACAATGTCAAGTGCAATAAACTTCTGAAAGTTTTACTTGCCTAGCAAATCAAGCAAAACTTCATCAATTTCTTTTAATTCTCAAATTGTAGAATACATACTCACGGGTAGAAGAGGTTTTCTCTATTGTGAATCATAAACAGAACAGCTAAGAACAAAATAAAACCTGGCACTTACTTGAAGTTAATAAAATCCTTTTTAATCACACTACACTGATTTTTATACCATTATTTATGTGGAAATAATATTAAGCATAGAGAAGGATGTTTAAGATAGTGAGATTTTAAAACAGAGAGTGTCTTCTTCTGAATCATAACATTCTAATAGAATTACAAAATGAACTTTTTCTACGTGTTTAATGGAAACTGAACCACATTTTAATTTAAATTGTGGCCTATGAATTGAAGTATCCATTTCACTGGGATACTTACACAGCGACTACAATGTGTAGGAAGGTGTAGTTTTGTGGTTGTCACTCAAAAGCAAATGCTGTGCAATTCATATCTCAGTATGTATCATTGACAATCTGCTGGTATCCAAAGGAGCCCATTGTGGCTCCAAGAGCGTCTCCCTGCCCCGCCCTCCACTGCAATTTAGATCTGCTTCACTGTCATTGGCAGGGGGAGGGAGACAGGAAAAAGATCCACATGTTCTGTCACATCTCAGCCCCTTTCTCCCATAACATTGACAAGGGTTGGCTCAACAATTCTAGAATCTTCCTAAATACAGACATTTCTGGGCTGCCAATAGTGCAGTCTAGAGAGGTAAATAGCCTCCTATCCTGAGAGTAGCTGTGAAATAAACACCACTACACATTATTTTTCTAGTGTCCAGGCTAACTTTCATTGGAACAGAGAGAAAAAAATCTCTAGAAAAACATTACATTAGAAAACGGTGTGGAAAGACATCTGCCTGGGACTTTATGCCTTCCATCTTTGGCTCTGTGTGATCTATCACATTCTAATTTATTTTTTTTATCTAGTACTGCTATTGTAAAGATGAGCCCCACTTTAAGAAAACTTTCCTCCACTGTTTTCTTGGAGAAAGGAGATAGGAGAAAGTTAAAGTAACTGAACTGGAGCAAAGCCCCACCTAGCTGCTTTTAAAATGTAGATGGATTAAGAGAGTTACTAGAACAACACAAGCTTATTCCTCCCAGACTCCAGTCCTTTGAAGTTTTTGGACAACCTGTCCCAATACTCATACAACATTGTCTTTTATAGCTCTCAAAGAACTGATTAACAAGCATAAGGGGATTCTCCCTTTATAAATCAGCATAACACAGCATACTGATCTTGAAAACTACTTGGAAAATTTATTCTTCCACAGTATCCTAGGATTTCTCAATATTTCATTGTCTTTTCTCTAATTTTTTTTATTAATTTCTGTTGAACAGTTTAATTTTGCATCTGCATATAAACTGAGCCACTAGCAAAGTATGAAAAAAGGAAAAAAAAGAAAAGATACAAATTCAATACCAGCCAATCACATTGTGGTAGGTTGCTCCCAGCTAGCAGCCAGGCACCCGCATTGCCTACACAGCCTCTTACTCATGCCTACAAATAGGAAAGGACAAAAATAGGAATAACAAGAGCAAAAAGTCTCACGGGTCTTACCATAACAGGCAAAGAGACACAGCACTGGGAATTTAACTTAGTATAAACCATTAATTACTGGCGGAAGATTGTGAAACAAAAAAAACAAGAAACAATTTAACGCCTAAAGAAGACATCTTTCCTCTTCCATTCCCAGTCTCAGCTTCACTCCAGACACTTTCCTCCTCCATTCCCAGTCTCCACATCTCCCATTATCCCTGCAGGTTATGCTCAGTCTGGTGAGGCAACAGGCAGTCCCGCAGGTTGGGGTCAGGGCACAGCGTGTTCTCCCCACCACTTGTGCTGCTTGCTCTTTCCGGCTGCTTCTTCTTTTGCACTTGTTTCCTCTGCTCCAACGTGAGACCTCCAGAGGCTTCATCCCCTTTATGTATGCCTCCAGGCCTAACCACAGACATACTCTCTGGTCTTGCTCTTCCATCTCTTGGTCTTAATCACCATTTTTGAACTGTATTTTCACACATTCAGCTGATGGGCTCATCTGGGTCCTATGGTGGGCTTTCTGTGGGGCCATTTCATCATACTAGTACTCATTTTCATCAATTCAGATTACTAAGAGGACAACTAAACAGTATCTGATGCATCATATTAATATGTCATTGATGTATTAATATCTAATCTCATGTAGGCAGACTGGGCCTCAAGAAACACAGAACAAATTACTGAAGGCCCATTTAGTGGACTGAAGTTGGCAATCAGTATTTTGAAACAAGTTTAATACTCTTAAATGCAACAAAAATTTGCAAGTCTGACAAGCTTCTCAGTTGCATTTGGAGGAACTGGATTGTTGTTGCTTAAAGGTTACTACAGTCCAATATTGGTTTTTTCTGTGATGTCTTCACTCATGAGGATAATCATAGTATTTCCATGACTCAGTATAGAACTTTGGATGATAACTATTATTACATGCTTTTCCACACACCATCTCTTCAGGAAAACACAGACAGTTGTGAGCCTCCTCACCTCAAAGATGATGTGTGTTTTAAAGTAGAAAACTGTACAGAATATTATCAACTGCTGCCACATATTCTGGGATATTTTTATACTCTGGACTGCCTACTGGATAATTCTAATAATTTATTGTCCTGTACAGCTCAAAGCTGAAGGCAAATTGACTGCATTATCACAGTATTAAGAAGGCTTTGGCACAAAACAACAGGACACATTCAACTTCCTGAGAGCACAGTGCAGTGTATTACTTGTTGTAAATGAAACAACTACTGTCTCAGAAATATGTATTAATCTTAGTGTCAGCTTATCAAAATTCTACACACACAGATAACATTATTATAAGAAAATTAAAAATAAGTACAACAAAAAAAAAGGTTAAATCACAGTTTACCACCAGTTTCTTTAAAAATATTAAAATACTATATTTTAATTACAGATAAGACTTATTATATATGAGCATTTGAACACTTATATGGAGACTGTTTCCCCTTTTCCTGAAGCAAATTTCCCCAGTCTATTAAATTTTTTAACAAATCCTAGCAGCACCAGACATAGCAAGCCAATATGTATTTATGGCTTAAAAGATGTCCAGGTACCAGAATGGTAGAATTATTAATCAGGAAAAAAAGTATAATATTTTAGATTCCACACAACTAACAAATTAAAGAATCAAAACCACAAATCAATGCAAAATAACTATTTTAAAATTACCTATTCATCATCAGGAAATTCCTTAACCTCCATTAGTATACAAATCTCATGTCTTACAGGGACTGGTTTTGGAAATGATGGCAAATGCATGCTTCCTGCTTACTCACTGCAGGGATTATTCAAGAAAGAGGACATCTACAATTCTGAATCATGCAGTAGTCACCATAGTAACATGCCTATCTTTAGAACAAACATCATTCTTGCAGTGTTTACATTTATCAAAAACCTGATCTCTATGAACCTCATCTTATATGACAGCCTCTTTTCTCCATCCTCCATATTTGCTGTTCCAATCTTTTATTTAGCATGGACCCAAAGACTATCTTGGTATACATATCTTGCCTATAGCAAGCCCTAGTTGCCTTCAGAATATAAAATTGATTGTTTTACTCTCGTAGAACAGGGACCATATTAGACCCTTGTGGGCCAGCACATTTCGTCAACATTTTTCATTAAGATTGTTCTGAAGGAAAGAAGCTATTCTTCTCCTCTCCAATAAGAAGTATTATAAGGATGTCTTAGGGAGGCGCCTAATCTGAAGCCTCAAGCTGTGTTCTAATATTCCAGCTGATCTTTTCATGAGCTCCTTTTAATGATGTTTCATCTATTTTCAAACAAAGTTTTGCTCAGCAAGTCTACCAAAGCAGCTACCCACAAAACACCTAAATCCATAGAGCTGATTAAGCCCAGAGTTGAAAAGTAAATCTAAGCAATTTAGGACAATAGTCAAAAATGAGATTATTTACTTTTAAAACCACGATCTCCAAAATATACCTCTAGCACTTGTTAATTGTTTTCTTTTTTAAATTACAGAAGTTGTTGCATGAACACATCAGTCACACAAAAAGCAAGAAATACCTTTCCACATTCTGATTCAGACGTCCTTCCTCTCCCTTAAGTTACAAGGTAGTCCCACCTCTCAGACTCTTTAAGTTTGCATCACATTCTTTCACAATCTGAATCAATGAAGGACCCTGCTGTAGCCTGGTTTTTTTCTTTGTTTTGAATGTTTTTGCTGGTTTGTCAGCAGAAAAAATGTCAAAGTACATATGTTCTTACCAAGATAAATTATATTCTATTTTAGGTTGTAAAATAAATCTTAAACTCAAATCTAAAGGACTAGGGGGGAAGAAGTACTTGGAAAAAAAAGAAAAAACAAACAGAAATTTTTCATTTTGAAAGTACTAGAATTATCCTTTTTGGGTAGATAAAATATACAGATAGATACACATATTTATATGTGTAATCTATATAATTTAGTTACTACATACTTTTTTGCATCATTTTCTGAAACTTTCAACTTCACTTTTCTGTTTCATTCCAACAGACTTTTTAATTTTAAATGGGGAAAACTTTTTTTATCAACTGCTTAAATTTTTAATTTGAGTAAATCAGAAAAGGAAGTCTTAAACAGTCTGAATAAGCACTTCCACCTTTCTCTCCTACTAGGTCAGACACATCAAACTATCAAAGTTTTAAAGTTCTATAGCAGCCTGATAGTTTTTTAATACATTTCCAGTTATAACAATATTTTTTGTCCTTCTGAATTTATGTTTACTGTCCATAATATCTCCATGAAGCAAGCTAGTCAAGCTAGAAAATAAGGTCAGTAATGATGTTAAATTAGCAAAATATTTATTTTTCTTATCACTTTAATATATCTATTATGGTACCCTAAAGTTTTATAAATGTTTCATGAAAAAAACTTCACACTTGAAAGTCATCTTTTGCTGCTGTATACTCTAAGAAACAGTCATAAATGTGAGCTAGTGGGTGAAATGTTAAAGCGGAAATAAACTAAATATATTCATAGCACATTTCATCTTCTCAGAGAAAATCAAATTGTGCTGGAAAAACATGAAACCTGCCAAGAAAGAAGAAGAATTATTGCATTAACACAGTTCATCAATATCTGGCCTTTAGAGGTCATTACAAGAAATGCAATAGAAAGTTAAAGTAATTTTGTAGAATTAAATTCTCCTTTTCCAAAATATGAGCAACTACATAGCAGTGTTTTACAAATGTTTAATTTCACAGGCCATAAATCTTGGAGTAAATTGCTCTTCATTGCCTTTGACACAAGTACTGAAAAAATACATAATATTGAGGTTTTTGATTACTGATGATGAACTATGTTTAGACCATGAGCAACATTTTATTTGCACCAGTTACACTGAAAGCTTAAATCTACATCAGCAATTGGATGCAAGAGCTACTCTGATTTCATGAGTGTCAATAATTTACAAGTACGTGACAGAAAGGCATATAAAAAAGTTTTAAATAATGACAATGTTCATCCAAAGATGAATGAAAATATTAAGAAAACTTTTCAGTTATTTATTCTGTCTTTATGTCATATAAACTTCCTGCATATAATGGAGATTTACATAATATGACATTTAGAAATCTTACAGAATTTTTCAGTAGTTATTTCACTATACCTTTTGGTCCACCATATCTTAGGTCCATTTGACTAAACCATCCTTTCACAGAGCAAAACTATTTCAGATGACCCCTAAGTCATGCCTGAAAGATCCCTGTCTCTTTTATTATGTCTCTTGCTCAGACAGCTTCAGCCTCCTATTTTCTGTTGGCCTTCCTGTCAATGCTTTGGCCTGCAGGCAAAAATTGTATTCTATAATTTTTGTTCATCTGTACCACATGTCAACCTGTTACAAGCAATTGCTTTACTAGATCAACATTTTCAGAGCAAAATTTAGACATTCATTTGGACATGAAAATGTTTCATCACCAACTCAGGGTGTTGAGATTCAGTGAGAGACGAGACATAGAATCTTCAAAGGAAGACAGACATTGAACTCTGCAGGATGTAATTGTCATTGATTTTGCCCCAAAGTTCAGTTTCTGACTATAAGGCTCTGATATACCAGAAAGTGTGAGAGTAAGGTCTTATGAAGGAGATCTACAAATGTGTTAGCAGTATTTTTTAGGTACTGAATCAGTTAGAAATGATGAGAGTCTTAAGCCTACTGTGGATATACCATCATAAATCTTTCCCCAGAAACAGGCAAGGAATTTTATTCCAGTCTCCTAAAATGTTTTTGAAATTCCTTTAACTTGTCTTAATAGTTCAATATATCTGGTCATCTTGCTTTCAAACTACACGGGAAATTTGCCTGAATTCCCACAACATTTCAGCTACTCTGAAACATCACTTTTCAAGAGATAATAAATGACAAGAAAAGTCTTCATGCATTATCAACTTCACATGCAGAAATATTGACTATGAAGGCCAAAACAGGAATAGATGCCTTTCATTTCATAACCTGATTAGCCACAGATGAGTGCTAAATGAATCTGAGATGCATCTTTCCCAGAGTTGTGGTGGATGATATTTCTGAGAGCAGCATGGAGAATCATGTAGAGTGTACACAAAACCTCCTTATATTTTGTACTGGATTGATTCTCTATACCTTCCAATAAATGCCAGGTTTAAAAGCCCCAGTGATTTTTTCCAAATGCTTATCTGTGATTTCATATACTAGTGGCCAAATGGCCTGTTTTCCTAAACTTCACCCAATTTTTCCTATCTGTGGTTAACTTTTCCTGTCCAATATTTTCCTATCTGTGGTTTATTTTTAAATTCAGATTATATTTGAGATTAGAGAAGAAATTTAATGTTATTTTTAATAAATGGAAAAATTGCTATGAGCATTTTTCATAAATGTGTACAAACTGAAATATTTATACAAGTTTAAAAATTTATATTGTGTATAGAATCTTGATCTTTTAGGGAAAGACAAACCTTATGCTTAGTTGGGAGTCAGATATTAAAGACCAAAACAATGGATAAGTGATATCACAGGTGAATAGATATTTTCAATTTGCTAATAGCTGTGTTAAATCAACCCGACCTGAGTCCTTCCTAGGGCACCACTGTCCTACATGAAGCAGGCTGCCTGCTCTCACGACCTAATGGGTCACTCAGCCTGCAGTATGGCAGTGATCATGACCTGGGTCCCTAGGGTCACCTAGGCTTTAGCTCCTGTGTTTCTCTACTTTATTAGAAATTACCATAAATACTAAGAAAATCGCCATTAGTCAGTATGCCTAGGATTAATACAGTGTGTGTGTGTGTATATATATATATATATATATAAAATATATATATATTCACTCTTTCTCCAGCTATTACAAATTATTATATATATTCAATAGCACTTATATATATTCAGTAACACAGCAACAATAGATAACAGCAGCACTTAATAATAGCATCAACCAGCATACCACCATTAGAAAAAATTTTTCAGTAGTGTGAGAGCAAATATGCTCATAATGAACTACTTTTATGTATGCATGTACCAGGCACAGTACATAGCACCCAGATGGGGCAAAGCATCTCAAAGGGAAGGACAAATCAAGCTAACCTCAGAAGTGGACCCAGAGGAGGACAAATGAATAAAATCACCTCACTTCAAGGTGATCTGAGTCACAGAGTTTGGAGAGACAGGCACCCACCTGTCCAGAAGGACAGGCACCCACCAGAAGGACAGGCACCCACCCAAGTGTCCAGAATCTCAGAGGAGAGGTCATGCAGAGAGCTCACACTGTTGGAGTGAAGGAAAACTGCATGTACTAGGATAAGTTCTCAGAGAGATAAGCACTATTCTGAATTTAAAAATGGTCATTTTTTTACCATAAAAGTATAAGAATGTTCAGGACACCACTATTTACAGGCATCCAATAGATGTTGTTAATTTAAGCTGGGACATCGAACAGATAAGGATTTTTTTCTAACCTCTTGGACAAGTTTTTGAATTTCCAGACTGTTTTCCTGGTTTTGCAGTTTAGAATAGCCAATGTCAGCTGCTGCTTTGTTTTTAGGATACTTTAACCTTTTCAGGTGATAGTTATGGTTCTTATTATCTGTGGTGTCTCATAGTGTGTTCAGTTTCCAGGCAGATAATTGATATAAACTGAACAGGACTAAATTGTTGGTGAAGTACAAATGGGTTAGAATCAAACTTTTAGCTTTCTCCTAGCTGTGCTCACTCTGCCTTGTTAGGTAGAGTAAATGCAGCATATCTTACTTTTATAACTGAAGTCAGCACATATGTCACTGAATACAGAAAAGGGTACAATTGTTGAATAAAAAGGTCTCTGTCTTATAACTGCTTTTCACAATAGTGGCACATGCTAAGCCCAGAAACAGAACTTAAAGGAGTTTCTAGTGAAAGTCAGCCATGAAGGGCACTGAACTTCAAGGGTGTGTTTGCAAACTCAGTACATGCAGGACTCAGGAATAGTCTGGGGCTTTTAGATCTGAACCCAAAGCAAAACCTGGCTTTTGATATTTCTCTTTCATCTATGCCTCTCATTTCTGGTTCTTCATATAAATGAGTGCACTAAGAGAGGGTTTCTCAGCATGGAAATCTTCCAGGTAGGCCATAAAATACAATTCTGTTTCTCCACAGCAAGTTCCCATTATGGAAAAATGCAACAGTGGAAAATGAAAAACTGCCTTCTAGAAAAGGACTAATACATAAAGGAACAAGCAGCAAAACTAGAAAAAATCAGCTATGCTGAAAGAATGAGACCACATCAGGAAAATGGCCAGCAATAAATCAATAACAGGTGCTGCAACTAGAATTAAAAGTGCAGGCCTCTATGCAATCTGTCAAGAAGCAGACAGCCAAATTTGCCAGCTTAGACCAGATGACCCATTGTCGTGCCTCCCAGCCTTACCCATTCTGGGACTCTGTGATTCAAGAGCGACTAAGATTCTTGTTTGCAAGCAGGAAAACCAAGTATGAATTGAGCACAAAGGCGGCATTCTGGGTGTAGCAAATAAACAAAAATAAATTATTGCATAAGATGTGAAAAGTTCATTATTTTATTCCACTAATTACAGAAGAGAAGGAAAGCATCTGTTTTCATATAACACTACTAGTAGCTTTTTTGTCTTATGTAAATACTGGGGTGAGGAACCAATTGAGCATTTGAAGATGTCCAAATGGCTGTAGCTGTTACAAGTACAGATATCTGACTTGCTAAAGAAGCTCCTTCATTGTAGTCATACAAAGGAGAAGGAAATAATTTCAACATTCTCAATAATTTCTCAAATAGTTTGACTGTCTCACAAAACAGATGCATGCATTTTCTTTAAACTCCTCTGATTTTCACAGTACTTAATTAAAAAAAAAAAAAACCATACGGATCAACAGAGTTTTAAATATACATAGAGTTTTAAATATACACAGATTAATTCTCTGAATTCCTACGTTCCCTTAAATGATACACAGAAAAGCATAATTTAGGAAAAAAAAATACTACTTAATTCAGATGACAATGGATTAGAGACTCAGCAAAATTCTAGTAGAAGGGCTGTAGAAGCAAAAATAGATTTTCTTCCTCTGCGAACCTACCAAGCAAAAAATCAATGGAGAAATACCATGCCAATGCAGTTTCCCTCATGTAATTATATATTTCGAGGACATTTTCACTGTTCTAGAAAAGCAATTCTTATATTTCCTAAATAAATACTGTTAGGCTATATAGTCTGATCAAGTCTTCTTGCAGTTTCAAAGAAAAATACTTCCATAACCCTATCTTTTTCTCTGAGTCCCACTTTTGTCAATAATATGTGCATCTAGAGACAAAGGACTTGCATGTACACATATCTGCCTCCATACTAAAAAAAAATCTCTTACATGTGTAATGTAAAAGAAAACATAAAGCTCAAATATTCATAATGCAATGCTCATAATCCATTAGAATGCTGCTGTCATGCTGTTAATGTAAGAAAGGAAATTTTATTACAAATGAAACATTTTTCCTTAACTGTGAAGACAACCAAAACAATTGATGTTGCATCTTATTTTCAGCAGATGAAAGAAAATAGGCAAGCCATTTGAGCTCATTTCCTGTATTGCCTGAAGGAGTTTTTTACCAGAAGCTTTAAAGACTTTTTGCTTATGCAGCAAATGATGGACTTCTGTTGCAGCTAAATTTTGATACTAAAATCCTAGCAAGAAACCAGGATTTTTATGCATGCCCCTGTTCTTAAAGGTTCTGGTGATTGGAACAGGAGATGGAGTTTTATGTTTGGTGTTAAACTCATCCAAATAAGCAAAAGTAAATAATTACAGTGGTTTTGAATTTCTCCTAATCAATTCCTCCAGAAATGTTTATGTGCCTATTTTACCACCTATTAGAATTCCTGTCAAATTCAAAAATAATTGAAGTAAGCTTTGCTACTAGCACAGCTGACCAGCAAAACATTGCTTAAATGTTAATCTGGTGTTTATTCAGACACTTCAGACTTTCTACTTGCAATAGACTTTCATTTCAACAAACAAAAAAAAATAAAAAGGCAAAGCCAACAAAAAAAAAAGGTTTCCTCTCTTTTGCTGCATTTTCCCATTCTCCACGATGGCAACTTTTTCATTAACTTCTCTAAGCATCATAAATTAAATAACAAATTCATTCTTATGTGCAAAAGGCTAGGGATTAAATCCATCATATTTTAATTTAAACAGAGATTATGAGAATTTAAGTCAATTGTCAGGGGAATCTGGCATTCAGTCGAGTAAACATTCTGTTTCCCTAAAACAGCTGACCTCAAAACAGTGAAGTAAAGCCAGTCATGCCAGTTAGCTTATATTTTTTAACCTGCAGGGGAGGAAAACCTAAAAAGTGTTTTCCAGCAGAATAAATTTTACTGACCCTGTAAATTTCAGATTCATCATTACAGACTTTGTTTTTTGTTTTTTTTGTTACATACAAACCTGAAACATATTTCCCTTTGATACGCTAATCAGATTTGAGCATCACACTGGAATTCATATATGCTTTCTATAACAAAAAAGCCCATCTCCCTATTGTCTTGTAAGGCTATCAGTCTTTTAAAGCATGGTCCATCAACATACCACAAATGAAAGAAAGGCATGTCTACTGAATATTGCTCAGTTCATCTGGGTAAAACTCACCATCCTTCCTGTGAGAAAGAAGGGAGCAAGAAGATTATATGTTAAAGCAGAAGAAAAAATGAGAAAGCTAGAGAATAAAGAAGCAAACAGAAGAAAAAAAAAAAGTATTTTATCATACCAGAAGAAGGTTACATTTAGTGGTGAAAAGAAACTGCCTTCACTAAACATTTTGTCTGTATCAAAAATTTGGTAATAAATCTATAGGATTTTAGCCATTATTTTTATTTAAAAGAATCAGTTTATGAGCACACAATGATTGTTACTAGAAGTTTTTTATACATCAACAGCTGCTGTCTATACTTTTTTTCAAGGAGGATGCTACCATGCTTGAATGTAGATGAAGTAACAGCACATCTATGATTTCATACCACCAACAAATAGTCATCCTTATGACTAATAAGGCTCTTTACCCCTACAAACTTTCTGACACTGTGTGCAGATTCAGAGTGCTCACACAATAGACAAAAACTAACATATCCATTGAAAGAGCAATTTCTTTAGGCATACCACATTACTGCTGCTTCTCTACAGCCTGTTTTCCAAATGGCAGAGAGGAGGAGACGGCACAACCGTGACTATTCCTGAGCTGCCTTCAGTATTCAGTCTGTAAATAGATTTCATGAAAGCCTGCAGCAGAAAGTAACAAGATTAACAACTTCCAAAGACAGGAAAAAATATTTTTAAAAATGTTTTCTTTAGGTCTCCAAATGGGTAAGTGGACAAAAAAGAATAACTACAACACTCTACAATAAAAATACCTACCTATGAAAATAATGTTACAACAAAGGAATAGCAAAAACTTTAAAAGTATCATTATGGGCAAGTTGGCAACATATAAATTGTGTTACATCACAGTTTTCTACTAGGAGGATAGTCTTTAATAATATAGATTATCTTAAATTTGGATTAGGTAAAAAATCAATAGCAGAAGGGATTTTTTTTTGTGTAAATATGATGGACAATGGGAAAAAAAAAAAGCTAGCACAAGTTAAAACATGAAGATAAATAATAGCAAAGGTTTGAGATGCATCGAAGAATTTAAAATAAATGAACATAAAAAAGGTCGTTTCACTTTTCAGAGATGAATGAAACTTTAAAGAGAAAATAGAGAATGTGTTAAGATGCAAAATATTACTTCCCCCTCCCCCCTTTTTTTTTCCCTGCAAGGCAGTGAATTGCAAGCCTGGGCTTTTATAAACAAAAGACAGAATGCAGGCTTACAATAATGATAGCTGAGTACTTGGGAAACATTGACATCACACCTATGAATGTTTTTGAAAGGTTACAGAACATTACACTTCATAAGGTTTCAAAACGAGACAACATAAAATGAAGAGTGCTAAATGCCACAGAAGCTATATGGACATTAGCAGATATTTCATTACACAGTAGATGTGGGAGATCTTTACTAAGGAGATCTCCAAGGAGTAGTAAGAAGATACCATTTGCCTCTGCTTCATCTGTCCTCTTAACCTTTCTGCTCCAAAAAATGAGACAGGATTTTAGCCAGCATGTAGTGGTTAGTCAGTCAGTTTTAAGCTCAGTTCAAAATCATGATTGAGAGAGCAAAACTTAACTTGATTTATAACCAAAATTAATTCCACAAGATTCCATACTAATCAGGCATAACCTGTCAGCATTTAAAACAAGTAATTATATACACATTTTTTGGTTACATGCCATGCACATTGCCATTATTTTTACTTTGTAAATTAGATAAGAATTTTGCAAATGTCCATTTCTCTATTTCCTAACAAAACCAGTTTTCTAACTAAAGAAAAAGTTCAATAAAACAAATAAACCAACCAACCAACCAACAAATATCCTGTTTGATGAAGGTTTAAATGAAAAATTAACACTGTAGTATGCCTCAAGGAAACCAAGTATATTCTGCCTTTTTTTAAAACAAGAAATACCCCAACACTACTCTACCCAGGATGAAATTAATAATTGCTGTAACAAAGAAGTTTGTCTAGACGTATTTTCACTGAAGGCATGGCTACACAAACAGCTGAAAGTTTAAAACACATGTACTCATAGACATCACAATATTATTAAGTGTTTTCAGAAACTTGAGCAAGCAAGTATTTGGATGTTGACGTATTTTCCTATATGTGAAGAATTAAAGGACTTCTGCATGACATGGTAATCAAGTCAACGTAGGTGTTACAAAGCCAGAATATGGTATTTGTTGTGCCTGCAGAAACAGTAGGGGTCTAAAATAATTTTGCTCTCTGCCTGTCTTGGGGATATCACCTGAGATAACATGAGCTTCTTTTATGCTTTTGTGCTTCTTTATGAGCACCAGCTGAGCCAGCTAGATTTTATGAATCATCAGGTGACAGCATCCTTCCACTTTGATCCTGTACTGGCAAAAGCATGCCTGAGTGTTTTCCAGGATAAAGCAATTTTCTACTTTAACAGCAACAAAGATGTGTCTAGCTGCAGTCCAGTCTACACAGGGGAGAACTGCTGAAACTGCCTCGCAAGTGAAAGTGGAGGAAGTGCACGTGACTGCTTTAAACAAGTCTCAGCAGACAAACCAACCCACTTGCTAAAGACAAGGAAAGGTTACCAAAGAGTAATCTTCAGGCTGATGAAGAGATTTAAGAGTGTTTCTCAGATTGTCAGCTAATCAAGGACGCTTTTCCAAAGGCAGTTTGAAATTAAGGAAAGGTGTCAGAGGCAAATGTCTAATGCCTGCCTGCCCCATCAACAGCAGTATGTTCTCAGCTTAGCCTGAGCTATTTCAAAATTACAGAAACAGAGGAAAGATATCAAAGCATGACATGGATTTCTCTGAAATCAGGAGAAAGAGAGAATAGAAAGGACACATGCTGATGTGAAAATAATGAGCTACAATGAGAGGTTGACCTGGATTTATACCTTTAACCTGGACAAAATGGGCTTGTTTGTTTTTCTCTGGGCTTGTTTGTTCTTTAGGAATGATAAAAAAGAAACTGCCTTTTAGAGAATTATCAGACCGGGATGCACAAAGGGAAAATAACTTAGAAAATTATTAACTCCTCAGTATTTTATTTGCAAAGAACAGAAGTCATCTGTTTTCGAATTAAATTTCTACTGAAGGAAAAGGGAAAAAGGACAAACATACTGTAAAGAGATTTGCTGTTCAGTACTGACTAACTCACACAATTCAGCTGTGAATTCTCTCTCAATATAATCATCCTTGTGTTGTCAAACCACAAAACAGCAGAGAATTTATTTACTTCAGAACATTAACAGTACACAAACTGCAAGCTAATGTAGGCTGACTTCACGACAGCAACACAATTATGCAGTTCATCCTCTTATGCAAAAGCAAGAGTAGGAATGAAGGCTGAAAGGGCTGATACTCTGAGGGCACAAAGCTAAGCTAATAAATGACCTGCAGAGAGTGTGGGCTGCATCACCCTGCAGCCCTACCGAAGTTAAAGAGGGCATCCTTGAGAGATTGAGACCAGAGCCTGACATATGGCTTGGAGACACTGATCACAGCCAGGATTTTCTCTCTTGCTCACTGTACATAATTTCTTTACTACAGTTACAGTGAGGAGGATTTCCTCAGTAAATGTGCCTATTGCTCATAGTGCAAACTTCTAATATCTGTATATAAAGAGAGATTACAGCGCAAGAACTATTTGTGTTTCAATTGCCTATTTCCTCATAAAATGTTTTCAAAACATAATCTATTATTAGAATGGGGAAAGTGATAGTATAAAGTGATAAATGAAAAAGTGAAAAAATTTGCTTCTTCAGTTAATTTTAAGACCATGTTAAGCACATGGGGAAGTGGCTGAATGGTCTACATGTTCAAATCAGTATTAAGCAAAAAGGCAAGATCACTTGATAATTTCATGTCCTCAAAGGCCCTAAGGAAGAAAACCAAGTCCATTGTTCTAAAAGCAACCACACAGAGATTTAGATATGCTTGATGTGTTGAAATGCCATAAATAAAAGTGAAATGGTTTGCTTCCCAGTGAATACAATACTGGGAATGCGATACAATTCTTTTCACTTATGTCTAATAGCATCATCAGCATTTTTTTCAGTTCTGTTCCCACCCTTTTTGCTTTCACCATTAAGGGAAAAGATCACTTTTCACAAAATCATCACAGAATCACAGATTAACTTGACTTGAAAAGGACCCACAAGGATTACTGAGTCCATGTTCAGGCCTGGCACAGCACCATGTGCCTGAGAGCATTGTCCAAATGCCTCTTGAGCTCTGTGAGGTTGGGGCTGTGACCACTTCCCTGGGGAGCCAGTTCCAGTGCCCAACCACCCTGTGGGTGAACAACATTATTCTACTATCCCACTTAAACCTTCCCCGACACAACACTTTATTGAAAAACTAACTCTTCGTGTTTTCCATCAGGACTCATTTGATGGATATATTATTTTACCAAGTTTCTCTTATCCTTCTTGGGTGCACCCATGCTGAAGTTTGTGACATTCTCAGCCTGGTTAAAGAAGAGCCAACAACCATCACCTCATAAAAAGATAATTTCTGCCAAAGAAATTCAAAGTATATGTCTTATTCATTTTTAGACATCATAAACTTTTTCAAATTATATTTCTTTCAAGCTATGCCTCTTTTCCCAAATCTCTCATTTAGAACAAGATGCATCAAAGTTCAAGATTTTACTATTATGATTCAATAACACCTTTTATTTTCTATTACTAAACACTCTGAATATCATACTAGTGGTATGCAATAAACTATTTTTACAGATTTGGTTTGGTTTTTAATCTTAATATATACAATATATAAATTCTTATATTCAGAGCTGCTGAGAATGGCCCATAATGAAAGAAAGTAGCTTGCCATATCTTCATCTTTCTGAAACCTAAGTGTTTATGAAATTGTCTGCTACAGGCTTTATTATTCTTTGACAATGTAATATAAAACTATTGTGAGGGATATGGAAGCAATTTCACAGGGCGAGAAACAATAATGTCATAAGAAAGGCAATGAAAAATTGTTAGAAATTGTAGTTTAAAAATACTATATATGATTAACAGATTAATTGTTTAGACTGGATCACATACTGTATTCCAATTGTGAGCCAGTTTCTTTATTTATCCCGTTATTCACTGGCATTTATAATGCAAAACAGCCAAATCTCAAGTAAAAGCTTCCCTTTAGAAAGCAGAATATTTTATTTTAACAGTTACAAGGGAAAATTTGCAAAAAAAGGGCACATTAAACAGTTGTCCAAGGACACAACAAGATCCAGAAAAAGCCATTCACCCATCCTTTTCATACAGTACATAAGGGTAAATTTCACTGCTCTTGATATGAAGAAAAGGTAATGAGATGCCAATTATTATCTCAGGCTGTATAGGACAGGGTGAAGATTTATTGATATTCTCAGACATGATGAAGATGATCTGAGCTGCCCAGAATGTTGGTACTCAAGCTGCCTTCTTGAATCCAGTCCATTCTCTGCCAGAAAAAAAATCTAATTTCAGTAGAGAAATGCAGTATAATCACAGGTGAAAAATTCTAGGCCACATCCCAGAGCACATATATCACATCCTCATCTTAGCAGTAGTAGAGCAAAATACAATTACATATAGATTGTATAGCACATTAAGTACCTTTGCCATAATAACTAACCTTTAAATTGCATGATGGTTGTATATTTGATCTTTGCTCACAAAACAATGAATGATTTCAGATCCAAGTAACAGGCTACAGATATTAATTCCTTAAATTCATACAAATCAATTCTCAGCCGTGTTGACATAAACTGAATTAAATGTCAGTGCATGGATGTTAATTCTTTGTTTTTTCTGGACTTGTTTTTAAATTCATAGGCATGAAATAAAAGGGGTTTTTTAGCAAGTGCCTTGTTAATTGGACTAGGGTCTTCGGTACATCAAAAATATGAGCTAGCATGCTGCGGCACATTGGTTTTTCAGTCTAAGAAATTCTGACATAATATAATTGCTTAATTCTATCATTTAAGTACAAGTAGCTGTATCTATCAGCATAATAAGATTACAAAGCTTTTTGCAATGCAAATAAGCTAGAGCCTTTTAAACCCATCACTAAAATTTTCATTGAAAGATATGACAGTGACCAAGGAGCCTAAATCAACTGTTTTCTGCACCCTTTCAAGAGCAGAGATTAGGACTAGAAAACTGGGCATTAATAGGCTGGCCTTGACAAATTTTTTCACTGGTTTAAAACATCTTTTTGGTAAAATGCTTCGTCTTCCCTGGGGCCAAGTAATTTCTTCAAAAAGCACAGGGACATACAGTGACTTGTACAGAGCCATGTTCAGGTCAACAAAGTCCTCCACTTGAAATGCTCTCAAGCTGTTCCTACGTCTTTTAACATCAAAATTTTCAGAGCTTTTTTTTCTCCTTAAACTTGGCCCCTAGACAACATGTGCACATGCAGCTATGGCAGAGTCCTTCAAATGATTGAATGACAATATATGGTAATTAAGTTGTTGCAGATATCTAGCTCCTGTATATCTTCCTAGAAAGGAGTCCAGAAGGTCCCCTCTGTCAATGTTGTGTGCCAGCTTTGCCTATATACCTTACTTCATTCTTCTCCTCCAGCCCTCCTATCTACTGAAAAACAATTGTAACTGGCTTTTTAATTTCCCGTGTTTCAACTGTTAAGTGATAAATTATCTATCAGGAAAGAGTTTTCTAACCCCATAAATTTACTAACTCATCCCACAAAGCAAAATATTTTTACGTGTAAGGGGAAAAAAAAAAACAAATGAAAGGCTTAAAATGCTGATAAAAATATTTTTAAAAAATAAGGAAAAATTAAAAAAATCTCAAACATAAACTCTTTGTTATGCAAAACAATAATTTGAAGTAAATAATTTTAAATATCAACATGCAAAAATAACTCCAGATTTATTTTGTTCTTCCTATCTTTTATTTCAAAACGTTTGCATGCCAATATATAAAAATACATGGAATCTATCATAATGTCATGGAAAGGTCATGGAATCTATCATAATGTGATTCTCTTTCAAAATCAAGGCTTCAAACAGAGCAAATATCTTATACAAATTAAAGACAAATATTATACAAATTAAGTGACATGAATAGTGTGGTATTTCTGAATGCATATGAAGTCAGATTCCTTGGTTTGTTTATGGTAATAAATTCACTACCAAACTCAGGAAGAGCAAATCCTGTATACAGATTGCTGAGATTAGGGGAAAAAAATGTTTCCAAATATCAGAATGCTTGAATCCCAGATTTTGGAGGTAAATCACAGATAGATCAATGATCTGATATCCACCTGAAGATATATTAAGCAAACCCATAGACCTTTAGATGTCCATCAATATAGACAGAACTCAACTCAGACCCTTTTCCTGTAAAAGAAACCTGCCACAAGAGAGAAATTTGATCTTACTTGTGTAAGACATTGTGTCCTTCCCAAAGTCAAGGAGTTAAATCAGGAGAGCACTGCGGTGAAGCTTCAAGTTAAAAAAGGACAACCAGGATGTGGAGAACCTTTTTTAAAAAGGCCCACTGGACATGAGTACAACAAAACACATAACCATGCTACACAGCACTGTTCAAGATAGTTCATGTTAGCTATCTCAAAACAGAGCTGGTTCTAGCATCAAACATATGTTAGTGTCTTGCCAAGTCCTGGCTATTTGGTGATCTACCAGCCTCAGCTTTCAGCAGGCAAGTCCAAGTGCCATACATTTGATGTGTTTCTCAGACCCCTTCATAAACACAGTGACCACAAGCAGTAGTATCTAGTCCTCGGTTTCACCATACTGTTGCCAGGATATCTCTACATTGCTGGTGAGATGCAGTTTACAAGTGTTAGATTTCTCTCCATTTGAAAACCCACAATTCAGACAAACAGTCTAAGCCTCTTTTCCCATGAAAGTTGAGGACATTCTTCCCAAACGTACCCAGCTCAGTTTTCTTCCCAATTACCCTAAGTATCCTCTAACTTAAGGCAAGAGTTTTCTTACCTTCCCACTGCAACTGACATCTTACTAGCGTCTTTTGCCGTAACCTCCTCTCTAATTATTTTCCTAAATTTTATTCCCTTTCCTTTGCTCTCCTTGACCCTGGATGCTGAACATAATACCCCTCTATGCAGCAGGAAAGGGGTCATGGTTAAATTGCCAACCTCTCTTCACTCTAGTATCATTTTAAAGAAAATCAGTCATATGCACTCATTGATAAAAGTAAACCGACTTTCTGGAAAATACTCAGAACTAGGAAAAACCTTCTGTGAACAGTCATTGTCAATTCTCTCTTGAAAATACCCACTTGTGGCACTTCAAAAGACAAATCTGGACAGATTTTTATAGTTATACCAAATGTCAGACACCTTACAAAGTCACACTGACAGAGTTCAGGTTCCCAGCGCCAAGCCTGGAGATGAGGTAGCCTTTTTAAGAAAAGACACCATGAATTTCTTATTTGATGTAAGGGGTAACAAGCAGTGTTTTTTTCCTGTCCTCATGATCAGAAACAGTTCAGCCATTTGGGGTTACCAGAAAAAAGAGGTCAAAACACTTACCTATCATAGAAACCCCACAGCCTACCTGTGGCAGATGTGTAAATAATAAGCAACCTGAAACAGTCCTGTGAGAGGTTGGACAGCTATAGCAATTTACAGAGCTTGAATTCTAAACAGCAAATGCAGCAAGCCCATGACAGAGGCCAGCCAGGCTGAAACCTGAGAGGGCTCCATGGCACAGCAGGATATGTCCATGCAGTGACAGCTAGAATAGGTCCTGAGCACAGCAAAATATCTGAATCAATAAAGTGCTCAGTATTTTCTGCTCAGGCCCCTGCACAGCTGTTCCATGAGTCACTCGCATTTATTGAGGTGTCCCCAGGCAGTGCCACATGCTCCAGCAGAGCTGTCCGCCTCACCCAGATTCTGATATACTTCTACATGCTCTGCAGATTAGGGCTGAGACAAGATTATTACCTGTCCAAGTGCTCAGGAGACTGTAGGCAGAAAGGCAGGCAGTAACAGCCTGTCAGCTGCATCAGCCCCTCTCCAGCACCATGCTTTTCATCAATCTCTGTATCAATCTTCATACTCTTTAACAGTCTTCTTGTAATTAGAGTTTTCTCCACTGTTCAGCCTGCTAATTCCCAGGAAACAGCCCTCTTCCTCATGGTGTATACAAGCTCAGACTTTCTCCAGGGTACAGTACCACAGCCTCAGAGCACTGTGTGAGAGAATGAATCTGCTCCTGGCTCCAGAATCTCTCAGTGACAGCCAGCCTCCCATTCCAGCATGACACAGCAAACTAAAAGGGACTTCTAGCCTTCTTCTCAAGCCTTTCTGCTCATTAATGGTGGCAACCATGCAAAAGCAGAAGAAATTCCTCCACTAATCATTCTGCCTTCACAATTTCAATTATATATTTTTGAATGTTGAGAGTTATTTCACTTATTTTGTGCATATACCAGAACAGTTGTAATTTGCATTATAAAATTAGACTTTCCATTACTGAAAAATGGAAAGAAAAAAATATTAGTTATTACTAAGAATTTTATTATATACTAAGAATATTACTAATTATTACTAAGAAAAAATATTAATAAAAGTTGGGTTGTTTTTTTTTTTGTTAATAATAGCACTGAAGCAAATATAAAAGAGAATGAGGCAACACATTAAAGCAGCACATTATGTTGACTAATTTAAGTTCTTGGACAATAAAGAAAATTAAAGTCAGCCTGACATTTTAATGATTTTTATTTTTAATAATTTCATTAGGGTTTTAAAGGACAGTAAAATGGCTGTCTTAATAGAATCCTTATTAGAGTAGAAGAAGACATGTAGATAACAGAAAAAATATGAAATTTCACACTGCTTTCAAGGTTTTCAACAAACTATGACAGCCCTGCAAGACACTATATTCCTCATGCCATGCCCTCTGGGCTTTAAAAAGTCACAGAATTAGCATTTGTAAGGGTATCCCAGTTGTTTGTTTTTTTTTTTACTAATAAGGATAAAATGTTATGGCTACTGTTCTGTCTCTGTTAATCCTGCTTAAGCACAGCAGTACAGAATTGGTGCATTATCCAAGGGCAGTGCAAAGTAATGTGCAGTTACCCAGGTTTTTTCAGAATTATTTTCAGCATACAATTAATTACTAAGATAAGCTTCTACCAGGGAAAAAGAACACAGAAGCAACATACTTTACATTCATTCCTCCAGGGGAAAGCACAAATTATTTCCCCCATACGCTGTTATGATTGCTGTTTGATTGTTCAGTAAATACACAAAATACTAGGTGTGATTAGGTAACCTGATTTAGGATATATAAATCCTACTACATTATATGTAAGAGAATTACATAGTATAAATAGAATGTGAGTTGTGCAGAACCAACATGTAGCACTAGGAAATTTAAGTGCACACATGGATTTTAACAGAAAATTCTTACTAGGATTGTGGCAGTTGAGCTCATCTGAGAGCTAAACTTCTTTCTGTAGTTTAAATTTCATTCTTAGTTATGCAGAATATAACTTCTTCCCCATCATATTTTACTCCTGGATTATTAGCTAAGTTTTTATAGTTTTTCAACTAAACAAAATAACTTTTCCTCTTTGATTTATTGCTCTGAGGCTCAGGAAAGCCTAAAGGAATAGAGAGGTGCTTTTACCTACAAATTCCTTCTCCATTTTTAAAACCCTTGCACATACATTTCCTTACCTATTTCTTTCCTCAATACCTGTGTAACCAGCACTGACAGTTCAATTCTCAATCTTCAATTTTATGATGTATAGAAAATAGTAATGTAATTATGGCTTGAGAGAAACCAGACTGAAACTGGTAAACCAAATCACCTTTCATCTCAAGCCCAAGGGAACAGTGAAATGTTTTTTGACTAGAGGGGCTGAAAAAATAAAAGTCATCAGACAAACCAGAAGTCATACTGGAAGTTCTTAAGGAATTTTAATTATATGGGCTGATGTTATATGCCAAAATAGGAGGACTGACTTGTTTCAGTTTTCACATTTGTGCATGTGTAGAGAAACTTCATGAGAAAAGAAAAGAATAAGGCACAGGACATGTCAGCATAGACAGGTGGAGTAACTGAGGAAAGCAAGGAAAGGGTTCTGGTGCTGAATAATGGCTGACTTGAGACATGACAATAACTGAACTATTAATTGTTTCCTTGTGTTTGATTCCTACTTGTTTAAAGGCTCTCGACTATATTTATTTTTCTTTAAATGAATGGGGTTTCTTTTAAAACCTGAGTACATCAACAATTCCTCTTAGCCAAAATATTTGATCACATCTTCTGTGCTATGTGTGAGAGATTTTTAAGTTTTCTCTCCTCATCACCTTTAAGACCCTCTCTGGAACAAAGTGAAGGTCAAGTCACAGAAAACTGCATCTGACAAGCACTTTCCTAGCTTTCTGATGTCCGTAAACCAGAAGTAATGGTGTGAAGAATACAGAATAAAGTGCCAGTGCAGAAAGGACTATCTCTTCAGAGAGCAAAGCACCAGTCTGCAAGAGATTTCCAGAACTAACAAACCAGAAATAACACAGTGTAAGATTCCACATTTTCACATTTTCACAAATACAAAGTCTGAAATTACCCCATTACAGAAAAGAGTGCAATGTAACCCAAAGTAAAAAGGAAAAAATCTATTTTGGATATCACAGGTATTGACTCTATAACTCTGATGCAGAATATTTTAGGAATTTTACATACCATTTGGAAAATATATTGCAAATTTTCAACTGTTTACAGCAATTCAATATTTAAGTCAGATTTTCCTTAGATAGGCACAATGCACTACAAAATATTACACCAATGGATTGCATTTCATGACTACAAATTTCCAAGATTTCTGTGAAGTGCATTCTGTCATGACACAAAGAATTACTGCCAAGTAATTAAAGGCATCCAACCTACTTGATCTCCATTTTTTCACTCCCACAAAATTCAATAGATCTTACTCCTCAACAGAAGAGTTGGTTTGTGTACTGTGTCCTTCCTCACCGTGACCTTCTGTGCCCAGCATTTCTTGCAGGGAAAAGGGCTTGGACATTAACAGGCTGCGTAGCTTGGTCTGAGCTCCATAAACTGCAGCCAGTTTACCCTGTGGCACATGGTCTTTGTGGTCTATTTCCAGTCTTTCCTGCCAGTCTCCTTGCTCAAATCCCCTCCAACTTCTCAACACAGTTTGGGGTTTTTTTGTTAGCCTGCCTTTTCAACATGCAGTCATCACCCCAGTAAGCCCCAAAATGACTCCTTTACCTTTTTCTCCCTTTTCCTGCATCTTTCCCTCACTAGGAACTCCTACACCCTGCTGCTTATTTCCAACCATCTTTCTCCCACAAAACAGCATATACTTTTGCAGAAAATAACAGTGATGTGATACAAATAGCTTCCTCCTGGTCAGTATTTCCTTTTTAATAAAACCTGTTGGGTAGTCTTGCTAAAAAGCCCGAAGAAGCCTAAGTCAATAGTTCTTCACTATGTGAAAAAAAAATAGTCATTGAAATGTCAGTTTGATTTTCTGCAAGCTATAACCATGTCTAAGATTAAAAGCAGATGAGCCCTTGCAATCATGTTCACATGTTTTAACAAGACTGTTATTGCACAAAAAAAAATAAGACACTGACCTAAGCAACCCAAATTAAGCACTAAATCAGCATGATCTCAGTTTATCCAAACTTGTTCAGAACATTTTGAAAGATTTTTTGACAAAACGATTGCTTGACAAGTGCATTCTTCCAGCACATGTTGCCTGTTCTCCCACAAGCATCATGGTGTTACTTGCATTTTTGCATAACTTACAGGAGGACTGGTGTGGGTTTATGACTGATATAATCCTAATAGTGAAATCAGGTGATCTACTAATGTACAGACATTACATGAATAAACATGGAATAGCAGCCTGTGCCTCCCTCACACCAAAATGTGATGACCAAGTTTTGCCCACTATTGCACATTTTAATACAGCCAAACACAAACTAAATTAGTGGCAGGAACTGCTTGTGCCATTAAGCTAAACTCAGAACAGTTTTACAAGAATATAAGTCAATGTTGTTATTTTTCTAATTTACAGCTGTTTCTAGGCCAAAGTTGAAGCACCAGAAAGAAGAAACCCACAAGCATTTCTTGGAACTGTATGTAGGTTTTATTAGTACTTTGTATAGAACACGTATTTCTAATGTTTTCCCATGTCATCATATAACAAACATCTTACAATAAACATCAAGCAATAGTAAAAAGTCCACCAGAAACAAGTTCCAACTAAGGTGAGAGAAAAGCACAACCTCTAAAGATGAGATTCTATTTTGATTTTGTGCACTAAACATTTCTTGAAAGAAGACTGGTCGGAAAATGGGCTAATAGTAAAAGCCTTATCTAGGAAATGGAAATGGATTCAAGAGTGGAAGCAGGAAATGATCAAAGGAATTCACAATATACTGCTAAGAGGGAGCCAGAGGAAAAATTGTTCTTTTAAACAAATGCAAATAGTATCCCATTAATGGCTAGCCCTATTGTAATACTACAGCTCTATGCCATTGATGCAAATTGATCGTAGTGGTTTGAGCATCCTTCACAGGGCTCAGACAAAATAGCGTGGAAAATGAAGGGCAGTAAAAATGATAGAGTGATAATTCAAACCATCTGTGACTGAAGATGCATAAACAACACTAAAATGGCTTAAGAAACATCAGCTGCCAAGTAACTCTGAAGAAAAGAAAGAGGAGGAAAAACTTTAAAAATATGACATTGTCTTTCCTTGCTTCTCATTGTAGGGACTCAAATGCTCTGGATACAGCTGTACTTCTACAAGTCTGAGAACACACTGTGCTCTAAGGACCTGAGAAATGTCACTGAAGTCAAAACAGCAGATTCACTAACCTAGGTATTATTTAATCAGGAGGAAAAAAGAAAACCTGTAAGTCTGACACATGGTTGTTTTAAACCAATTCTCTCCAAATGCAAACACATCTTACCTTGTAATAACACACATACAAACTCATAGAATCATAGAATGGGTTGGGTTGAAAGAGGCACTAAAGATTATCAAGTTGCAGCCCTCAGGAATACCTGTCAACAGACCCGAGTGCTCAGAGCCCAGCCAGCCCAGCCTTCAACACTTCCAGGGATCGGGCTGACAAACTTCTCTGGGAAACCTGTTCCAGTTTCTCTCCAACCTCAGCGTAAATAATTTCTTCCCAAGAACTAATCTAAATGTGCTCTCTTTTAGTTTGAATCCATTCCCCCTCACGCTGTCACTACATGTCCATGTAAATTGTTCCTGTCTTGTAGGTTCCTTTCAGGTACTAAAACACCACAATTGGGTCACTCCGAAGCTTTCTCTTTTCCTTGCTGAATTAAAAAAAAAATTCTCTCAACCTTTCTTCATAAGAGAGGTGCTCCATCCTCCTAATGATCTTGGCATTCCTCCTCCCTATTCCTATCTCAGCCCATGAGTTTTTTGTCATATTTTTCTGCCCTTTGCTCTTGATGAGGGGGTAGGGACAAAATGGCTTGGTGGGAATCAGCAGCCAGTAAGGTCAATCCACCACAAAATATTCAATCCACTATTAGTCAGACCTTTATAAAACATTTAACATAACACCACAAAAAAATCCAAATTATAAACTAGAAGGCTACAAAACACAATAACAGAAGTTAAATGGATAAAAAAAAATAATTACAGCTCATAATCTCTCAGAGAAAAAAAACATCCTGTAGGAATGCCTCACCTTGGATTGCACGAAATCAGAGATTGTTTTTCTGCTGCTACAGAGAGCACAGCTACAGTCTGTATTTTACATTAGCCCAAACTGGAGCAATATTAAAGTGAAGTAAATATTTACAAAATGGGAAATCATATTGGGCAGTTGCAAATCCAAAGAGGACATAAGAATCACAGCTAGCAAAAAGCTGAACAGCAGCTCCCAGGTCAAGAGGATAGAGTGTAGGTCCTCTACCTGATTGCATAAACAGAGAAATTCTGAGGACTTCAATCACCCAGTATAAGCACTCTACAACTACATTCCAAGCCGGTGTCAATACTTTAGGATGAAGATGAAAGTTGGTAAATCAAAGGAAAATTGGAAAAATCCACCAAAAATAATAAATTTGTCATGCATTCTTTATGAGAAACTGCAGCATTTCAGTCTCCTTTATTCCTCAAACAGAAGGGTAAAATATTGTAAGTACCTAACACGACTTTAAAAATCTCCACATATCATAAGTAATGTAAACATAACATCATCAAGTGGATGGAAGCTGGAGCTGTTTAAAGTCAGTACAAAACTGCATTATAGGTCATAACAGATTTTTCCTGACCAGCCATTTGACATAAGGTCTTTTCCCCTAAAAACTGAATTCAAGTTCACAAAATAACTTTAGTCTACTACCGTTCAGACTAGATGATCACATTTTGCAAGGTCTCAGAGGCTGTAAATTTACAAAATTAACCATGTGTCAGTGTGGGTAGCTTTGACTTTTCAATATGCTAACATTTAAGATCCCCCAAAAAGTAGAATAATGTAGAATGAAGTGCTAAGAAAACAGCTATTTATTACAAGACTTTTCATACAACCTTTTCTCAAGGATGTTACATGCAGGCTTGACAAAATACATCTTCCAGTTTGGTTTTCTTACAGACAAATTTAACACAGACTTTCTCATCCTAAACGTGCTCCATTTTGTTTACTGTTCTTTCTCATTTTAAAGCATAAAAAACTCCAAAGCATAAAAAAACTTTGTCTCTAGAAAGAGGTTTATTAAAATTCCAGTGCAGAATATTGTACTTATTTTCTAGAATATTGTACTTATTTTCTTTTCTTTTTTTTTTCTCCCCTTCTGCAGTTATTGCCCCCTGAAAATAAGAACAGTTAGAGTGAGCACTTGAAGGTGAAAGTTTCTGGACCAGCAATATGCAGTGAGCAAAGACCTTGAAATGAGGGGGAAATGTGCCAGTTTCAGGCTGCTCTGAAAAAGGGGAGGGATGACCAAAACTCCTGAGGCTGCTAAGCTGCTGCTTGGCACCTCCTTGCTGCTCTGGCTGAACAGAATCTGGCACCAGCAAACTAACCAAAACACTGAAGCAGATAAAACACATGGAGTCATATGAAAAGAATGGCAATTTAACCAAATGCATCTTCAGATTCTGCCAAAGTATGAATAAGTCTTGTCTGACCAGCAAATACCTTCATTGATTCTTAAAGTAAGCTTGACAGAATAATAGTTTCTTTTATATGCTTTTAAATGTGTTTAAATTTACATCATGAGTATGTTTAATTTACATCATATTGGAGTGCAAGAAAATTATTACAGGAATCTAGTGATGGTCAAGCAGCCAAGTGAAAAACTAACTAACAACAACTCTCCCACAGTGAAAGGTAGTGTACAAAGCAAATCAGACTCTGCTTGGTCTCAGGAGCTGAAAAGAGAAACCTGATGGAAAAAAAAAGTAGCTGTAGGTCAGATTTTTCTGCTCAATTTAAACCATCTCCTAGAGTCTTCCTTGCAGTTTCTTAGATGGATGATCTTCAAAGCTCTGCAATGGCTTTAGAAGACAATATTTTCATGGGCAGCACAGCTTAAACAGATTTTTTTCCTGACTTCTTAGCTGATGGGGATATCATCAGGGTGTGATAATTATAATACCATTAAAACTAATAGTTTAACTTTGGTGAAGATATTTAAATGAGTGATAATATTCAGAAGCACTACTTACAAGATGAGACAGAGAATCAACACATAAAAGGCTGCTCAAGTTGGGCAAGGATACTGTTTTTAAAGGTAAGCCAGACTACAGATAGAGAAGGGGAACAAAAGGTGAAAACTTCAATCCTTTACAAGAAAGTGATTGCAGTAAATTTTTAAGACCCCCCCAAAGAACAAGAGCCCCACAAAAATATCTGGAAAGAGACCAAGTTTCATTTACAAGTCAATGAAGCCAAATTTTAAAAGGCAAAACAACAGGAAGCCCTACATGCTTAAAATACTTTCCATGGTTCAAGGTGGTTCTTCCCAAAGCAGTTGTCTCTGCCATCGATTTAAAGCTATACACACATCTGCTATTAAGCCCAATGAGTAACAGGCCACTGGGTTACAGTTGATTGATATTCTGCACTCTCTCCTGCAAAAACCCGATCTCCTCAGAAAAGATATCATTGACATTTAAAGTATTCACATACCATGGTATTTGCCAAGGTTTTAAACAGTAGTGAGTCTCAAATTCTGAGGAGTTGGCTTTTTTCTCATTGCCTGATTAGCATAGAGAGGAAAAGCCATATTCTGAGAATTTTTGATCACACTTAACATATTTCAGGCCTCACGTATTTTGCAAAGGAAACCTGATTGCTGTAGCATTGAAGTTCAGAGCTGCATCTTTCCCCTTCTGCACAGCAGTCTAAAGGGCAGATGTTGAGAAGCATTTCTCACCCTGGTATTTGGCTATCACATCTAAGACCTGGAATGGAGTCAGAGGTAAAGTTGGAAGACATTTTTCCTTCATGTGGCTTTGGACAGCTCTCCTGACAGAGGCAGGCAGTAGAAAGGTCAGATTTTTTTTTTTTTTCAACAGCATTGGCATTCAAAAAAGTATAGTCAGACATGGCTTTATTTTTCTTCAGTGGCTGTAAAGCTATTTCATGTAGCTTAGAAAGTATTTTCAAACTCTTTAAAAAGAGTTTTCAACACAGAGATCTCTTAAACTCCACAAAGAGTTATGCAGTATCGTAAAATGAAGCCTCATGAGAACTAAAGTCTTTAAATTGCAAATCTGTAATGTCCAGGACCAGAATAATCATCAATGGAAAACAGGCAGGGATGCAAAGCTGGCTTCCCTAGGTAGAGATGATGGGAGTTCCCAAACCATCTACTTTCTCCCAATTATATTTCTCCAAGCACAGTCCCACAGTGAGCGTTGATTACAGTCACAGCTGACAGTGAAGCAGCATGTCATGACAACACAGGTTTGATAGGGAAGGGAAAAGAGAGAGAAAACAGATGTGTTCTGTGTCCATGAATTTCTAGACTTTGCTATCAGAGGGGGATAGATTTCATGTTATGATATAACTAAAGCAATCATTATTTTTCTACAAACTACTCCTCAGAGCTTGATCATGCAATTCACCAGTTTTCCATTTTTTTCCCCATTGGGTTTTTCTATTTTTTAAACACTCATTTGATTCTAAACATCTTCAATCTTGCTTCTTGTTTACTTATTCTAATTACTTTATTTTGATTTATTCAAACAAAAGACTGTCATTACAGCCTAGACCTAGAAACAGCACTTTAAAATGCAGACTAAAATCAAACCAATTTACAACCTTCTAAATCTAAGGAGAGATTACATTTAATGTTCCCAGATAGTTATATAAGAATTTCAGAGAGTAACACTCTGAACATATAAACCTCCTGCTAATTTATAGTTCAGAACTGATCAAGAGAAAATTAAAACGTAAAGATTGTTTCTAGTTTACAATATTTTTTAAGTTCCACTGGATTTCCTCTCTTTCAGGTGTGACTTAACAGTATAGCATGTTCGTTTATAGGGAGTACAAGGACAGAGACATCTTGTGGCAACAAGACATTTGCAAACAAATGCACTTTTGTATACTGAAAATTCTCTTTCGATACATGAAATAAGCTGAATATACTACAACTTTTCAAAGTAATTTCAAAACAAAAACTTTAAAATTAAAATACCAAAATGCTTCTCTGATAAAAATGTTTCCTATTTTAAGGAACTGTTTGGAGGTTTAACTGACCAAAGCAACATTAAATTGCATTACTGTTGAAAGAAAAACTGTCAAAAAATACTCAGTTCTAATTTCAGTAAACACAAGCAGCTGCTATGAGTATAAACAACCTAGAAAAGAAATTTAACCAAACAAATACAAGCAAAATCATTGTCCCCTTACAGAGGAATACTGAAAAAACCTTCCAGTTATGGGGAAAATTAAATGGTGCATCCAAATTGCAAAAAGGAAAAGTCAGGACAGATGTCTCTTCCTGTGGTGGTGCCTAAAAAAGACATAAGATGTAATGGCTGGAAGTGACACAGGTATGTCAAGACTTCTCTCCTGTGGTCAGTCTCCATGCTGGACTTCTTTGATTCAGTTTCTTCACCTTAAAAAGAAAGATATTTCTTATCACTTCCATGAAACATTTGGAGTTTCTGTTGGAAGTCTTATCCTCTACTTTCAATACAAATGGGATCCAGAGCAATATGGAAAATACCTTGTCACTGTTGAGAGGCTTCAGAGCAAAAATGGCCACATTAAGAAAAGTATTATTGTTACTGATCCATGTCAATATTAAATGCACTAGAAATGGGAATGATTACAGCATATGTACATTTTCAGGAATCTAGATAAGTCTATCCTGTCCTTAAATAAATGCCATTGATCAATACTCTTTTAAAAAAGGAAAAAAAAAAAGTTAATTTTGAGGATTACAGAAAAATTTTTAAGCCCTACATAATATTGCCTAATGCTGCATGACTGAGGGGTCATGAGGTTCAGGGAGATTAAACACTTCAGCTATGACAACAGATCAAGGTCAGACACCAGCTTTGGAAGAACGCCTCACACCCCAAGCTGCAGCTTTAAACAGCAGCTGACACAGTCTTATATAGGCATATTATCCTTCAGTTTACCGGCATAAAAGCAGCCATGCATGAGATGCTAATCATTACAAACTACCATAAAAAAAGAGAGAACTCTCTCCAAAAATATTTGAAACAGATGTTGAGTGGAACATTAGATGTAGGTCTGTGTTGCTCTCTGGAATGTGAGAAAAACAAGTATGCTAGTATTTTCAAGTAGAGAACTAAATTCCTGCAAGTGGATTTACTTCACTGCTTCAGAACGAGATCTCTTGCATCATACCCAGTTAAAGAAGAACAGTTTTGGGTCTGAAATACTAAATGAGTTTGCAGTGACAATTGAGATTGCTACTAACTGACCTGGAAGACATCACAGGCTGTTTTGCCAGACGTCTAGAAAGTCAGACATTTATGGAAGAGAGAGCATTCAGTCCAGGAAGTGTGTTGCTCCTATTGCAATTATTTTTTGTTAGTATTATATCCTGTCTTCTGAAGACCAAAAATGTTGTCTTAATGCAGACTTCCAAAGATTTTAGAGGAGTGAGAGGGCAGATACAGACAAGATTACTCAGTTTTGTTTTCACAAATTTGTACAGCTATTTATAATGTTTAAAATACCGTTAAAAAATATTTGGTTCACCTTTAACCAGAATACAGGCACTTTTCATGTAAACAACTAGATAAATTAATCATTTTTACCAAATTACTAATCATAAGTACAGCTTCAAGTCAGAATACACAGAGTTTTTAAAATCAAATTTAATTTCCATCTTTTAAAAAGATGAAACTTTCTAAAGAGAAGGCAAGCATCCTGTCACCAACTTCAGGCTGTAAACTATGATAACAAGGAATAATGAAACATGAAAAAAAGTTCTGAGATCCCTTATTGAAGAGATAATTAGTAAGGAAGCAAAGCCAAATTAAATACTGCATTTGGCAACACAAGCAGCATTTTTGAAGTCATGCTTTCCTCTCTCACAATTGTTTTCAGCTAAACTACAGCCTTCACATTATTCGTAAACCAAAACAATCGTGCCTAGGAAAAATAATGAGTATGGAATAAGGAGGAAAATAAACTATTAATTAAGGGATTAGGGATGTCAAAAGTTCCTGAGGGCCACTGACTGCCATTGTTGTCCACAACAACCAAGGAAGCTAGAAAAATTCAAAATTTTTTCCAGGCAGCACTGCAGAGATAGCCAGTGACAATTGGCTCACCTGGCTTGTATCCAAGTAAACACAGTTTCACCTAAATGGGGTAAGAATAATGATGCTGCTGTTAGGGACAGAGACATTACAGACCTGTGAGTCTGAAAGTTCAGAATAAAGAATACAGTTCTTCAAGGGAGATAAAACAGTGACTAGTAACTCAGACATGTTGAGATGCTGTAAAAAATGATGGAATTGGGGTGTTCTGGCTTTGTACTTTCCTCATGCAGAGATAATTAAGGAGAGGAAACAAGCTCACCACTTTTTCAAGGCAACAGAATTATTTATTTGTGTAATAGAACACACAGTGTGCATGCTGGAACACAGTATAACTCAGATGAGATCCAGATGTGCACACCTGGACACAGGGGTACATGCATAGCCACTCAACCTTCATCATGGGGCGGTTGTGACCTGTAAGTGATTCCCTGAGGGCGTCTAGAGTGTGAAACAGTCTCTCACTCATCAAAATAATCAATTTCTTTCCCTTTAGGAAACAAAGCGGCTTCTTCAGGATGGTGGAAAGTGACCCAAAGAATAGAGATCCATTTACTTCTTTTTCAACCAGTGTCTTTGCACTCAAATTGTCCCGTGTCACCCAAGCATTTTGCCCCTCCACCTCTTAGAACTGTTGAATCTCTCTTTATATGTGAATCACATTCTAAATGACTGCGTCTCAGGTTAGCAGTCTCCTTCCTACACTTTCACCAGGAGAAATCCAGAGGGACTTAGCTCTTGCTTCTGCAAGAAGATTTAAGACTAGATGATCTGTGCTCTTTTACTACTCTCTTCACTCCAAAAGAAATAATATTCACAGTAACAGGCCAGCATATTTTTCAGTTCAGCAGGGAGAATAGCATTATGCTGTGAGAACCAGACTTACAGGATTCAGAAGAAAGTCAACTTAAAAGGCTGTTCAATCAGAATTGATTACATTTACATTTTACTGTAGATAAGAAAAACCTCCTTTTATGTAATGTCTCAGAAATAACTAAAACATAAGGGGAAAAAAAAACTGAAAGAGCATAATATGGTCATCCATACGCTTCTGCAATGTTAACCCAAAGTTAACCTTGGAAAGAGTATACAGGTCTGGAGCTGGACCTACACTGAAAGCAAGCTTTCCATTCTGCTACTTTTTGCTGTCAGAGATATACTAGTGAAAACAGAATATTTTAATTGAAAGTGCTACCATTATTCTGTGTCCTCGTCTTTCTTAAGCACACCTAATAAAATAATTGCAGGGATTTCTTGCAGGGGAAGGAAAAGAAATCTAAAATATTATTATGGACCTCAAAAGTGTACTAATTAGGTAAGTATTAATAGTGCTAATTCCCTCAAAACTGGAGATCAGTTCAGAAAAAATAAACCTCTAGCATTTCAACAAATGCATACATAGAACATCAGAGCACTGTCAAGACTGGTGCAAGTAAGGGAAAATGGAGGGGAAACAAGTTCAGGCAAGAGAGAAAAGCAGAACATTTGAAGAATAATAATAAGGTGGTTAAAATAAACAATGCTGACATGAAAAAAAATACTTTTCCCCAAATGTGCTCATTGCTATTGACCTTCAGGCAGTGCATTGATATTAAAAGTAATCTACCAATACCTCTTTCTCTTCAAGGCAGTATTTTATGATTTATGCACCTGCTGCAAATATTGTTTAATATATAATCACTTTGCTAAGCTTTTCATTAAAATACTATCCATTCAGGGTGGAATGACGTGATTCCTGTCACTAGGCATCATCTATCACATCGTCTGCAAATCTTTGACTACTGAAGTGCTACTCATTTAAAAATACAGCAAAAACTACAACTGTAAAAATTACCTGTCCCATTCTAAAAAGCATATTTTTTAAGAAATTGAAAGGATTTTTAAGACATTTAAAGCTCTTTTTTTTTCCCCAAGCATTTAAGTTGTTGGGCCATTCCCATTATCTAGCAACATTTAAGTACTAGTTTATATCACTCCAAATTCCTTTTTAAAGTGTTTTGTAATCTTCAACTGCTTAGCATGTCCTTCTGCTTTGTAAACAATTACCACAGTGGAGGTAATTCTTAAATATTTCTGACAGACAGAGCAGCAAAATGCCCACAAAATACACATCAAATTACAATCCCTCAATACATTGATTTAATTTTAAGTCGGGTAAATAAAGGGGATAAATGACTTAACTTTTCTCTATTCTTCTCTCAGAAACTGTTCACATTGTTATACATATACCACTGCCATAACTGCTACATGTTATACTTAATTTAATTTATATTTAATTTTCATAAACTATTGCACAGGACTACTAAAATAAATGCAGCTAATTCACAAGGCTTGAAATTCCATGAGTTATTCTAAATAATTTTTATGTTAATTTAACTTCAAGAGCAAAGGCCTGTGCCCTCAAGTATCCACACCTCCTGCTCCCAAATAAACAAAATAGAGACATTTTTGGACAGAACTAGTTTTAAGGATAGAAAGAGAAAGCAAATGACCATATCAAAAATTCCAACATGAAACAGGGGATGCCTTTATATCACTCTTTTTGATTACATTGGGTTTCACACAATCACACAATCCCCAGGTATGCACAGATGCTGCTGTAGTCATGGAAGTTCAGGTGTCTCTGCATCACAAGCCTGAGATCAAAAGCAACAGGACACACATGGAAAAGAACAAATGCTATAACAACACCTCGTATTTAGTCACAAGGTTTAGCTAGAGTAAGTCAAAAGCAGCAAGGTGGGATCACACAGACATGGAAAGCAAACAGACACAGAAAAAGCAAGCGGAGAGGAGATGGCAGGCCTGAGGAGAACATGTGTGTTGTCAACCACAGCTGCCAGCACCCTGCTGTGCTTCTCTGGGATGGAAAGGGCCAGTGTTTTTGAGCAGTGTTTATTCTCAGGGCAGGAGTCTGATCATAAATTTAGAGGCTTCTTAGACAGTCTATTTGCTCTCTGACTGTCTGAGCAAGTACAGTGCAGCTCACTTTGCTGATAGTGCATATCAATTAAAAACTGAATAATTTGCTATATAGTATTGCTAGTGCTGCATGAAATATTTCTAATTGATTCTAAATCAAAATATGTTGTCCGGGTTTACAAAAAAGCAACACTAGTACATTCAGCTTATTATTAAGCCACTCTGACCTGGAATTACTTTGAACTCACTGTGCTATCTTTAATTTAGAGAACAAAAATTGCCAACATTTTTGTCACCAAACTGCATTAAACTGAGCAATATTCAAAGAGCAATGTTCACAACATGACTAATGCTGATCTAGTCATATCTGTTGGGTTTACCTCAAATGTGTTGACAATTATATCAGCTCCCAGAGTCATTGTTAACCACTCTAGACATTGTTCAAGGTTTGTACAAATTACCTCAGGAGCAGTGTTGCTGGAATGTTTCACACCTGCTGCTCCCAAAGAAGCAATATTTCCCTCTCCATTGTTTAAAGATCAGAAGACTAAAAGAGACCTTTCATTCATCAGGTCAGCAGAAGGAAGCCCGGGACTTTTCCCCAAGAGAGTGATTCTACCAAAGGCTTCCTCCTTAATGGTCAACATCGAGGAAAACATTCAGAACAAACTTGAATAATTAAAATGTTATGACAAATAACACAAACAGTATAATGAAAACCAATCCCTTTTTCCCATTTTCAGACCTCCTAGCAAAACATGTTAGAACTGCCAGATGCCTAGTTGACTTTTCTGTCCTCCAAGCAGCAAATAGCAAGCATAGTCCAGTTATCAGGTGAAAGCCTTGTGTTAGTTTACAGATACATGAGTAGTATCTCAGATTCACATGCATTATAGCTGAATGGATTAAACTGCAGTTTTCACGTCAAGCAGGAGAGCAGACCAAACCACTCAGCTAATGCACATAAATCTCGTTGTCTCCACAGTCTTTAGAACAAGCCTTCATCAAAGCCAGGATAGCAACCACAGACTGGCAAAAACACACCAGGTTATCTTTGCCTGAGCTGTTGCAGGGGCCAGCAGGACTACAGAGGTCAGCACAGCCTGCATGGCCCACTGCTGTGCTGTGTCCTTCTGCTCCTAGCTGGAGGAGCAGGATCAACAGTGGCTAGCTCCGACACAGCCAGCACTGGGGGGGGCACTCTCCAGAGACGCTGCGGTATCCAGAGGGCGCCTAGCTGGAAAGGCTAGAGGCAGTGGCGGCAAGGAAAGGAAGAGAGAGACTCTGTCTGGGGGCACAGTCCAGGTTTTATTAACTCCAAGGGAGTCAACCCAGCAAAACCTCAAAGGATTGCAGGGGTTTATAAAGGGAGAGGAGAACTGGGGCGGAGCTAACCTAGAAGCCAATAGGAAAGCAGGGGGGTGTGGAAAGAGGAGTGACTGATGTGGGAACAAGCCAATGTATTTAACTGGAAGGAGGGACCCTGGCCTCCAAACCAATCACTCGATGGCAAAGACAGAAGGTTCCAGAAGAAAAAGAGAGGCCGCCGAGTGAGGGATAGGGAGTCAGGGAGGGATCAAGGGAGTGACTCAGCAATAATAGATGCTAACAGGGCAGGAGACAGGGAATTGGCACATCTCTGGGTAGGAAGGGAGAACCGAGACAGAACCAAAACAATGGGGGGAACACAGACCATACCACCAAGAACATTAATAATACACAGAACCAAACAATGCACCACAACAGCCCACTCTAAGTTCTGCTTCCCAGCAGCTCCCACACACCGCTCTGAAGTCCCTGGACATCCCTCTGCCAAGCAGGCCTGCAGATGTGGGAATGCCTGCAAAGCTAAAGCGGAAATATCGTCTTTCCACATGCCTAGTAGCCAAAAAGAAAAATGCAAAATAAAAGCTTGCTCTGAATGAAAGGTATTAAGAAATATAAGGAAGTCTGGCACAGCTAACACCATTTTTACTAACGTTCCCTCTGAGTATCAAATAGCCTTAAAATTTCATAGATATTTTCTACAAATTCCCAAACCTCAGTTTCACGGTTTCCCCCTCTCTAGCAAATGGACCAATCTGATTTCTTTTTATGACAAGGCTATACACTTAGAGGTGAGGGAAAGGTAATGGATGTGTATACCTAGAACTAGTAAAGACTTTTACACCATTTCCCACAGCATTCTCTGGAAGAAACTGGCTTCCCTTGGTGGGGGCAGGTTAAAAACTACCGAATGGATGGCCTGGCCCAGAGGGTAGTGGAGCTACATCCAGTTGGCAGATGGCCACTAGTGGTGTTCCCCAAGGCTCAGTGCTGGTACCAAGTCTCTTTAATGATCTTTATTGATGGCCTGGACATGTAGATTGAGTGTACCCTCAGCAAGTTCATAGATGATAACAAGTTGGGTGGGGGTGTTGATCTGCTGGAAATGAGTAAAGCCCTGCAAAAGGATCTGGACAGGCTGGAATGATCAACTGAAGCCAGCTGGATGAGATTGAACCCAAGCTGAAATGCGGAGTCCTGCACTGGGACTTGACAACATCATTTGGGGCTACAGGCTAGGGCAAGAGTGGCTGGAAAACTGCCCAGGGGAAAAGGATCTGAGAATTTTAGTTGCCAATCAGCAGGACATCAGTTAGCATATGCACAGGTGGCTAAGAAAGCCAATGGCATCTCTGTTTGTATCAGCAATAGTGTGGCCAGCAGGGCCAGGACAGTGACATTCTTCCTGCACTTGGCACTGGTGAGGTCACACCTTGAACTCTGTGTTGAGTTTCAAGTGCCACACAACAAGGAAAATATCAAGGTGCTGAAGCACCTGTCCAGAGAAGGGCGGTGGAGCTGGGGAAGGGTCTGGAGCACAAACCTCTCCACACTCTCTATACAAATATCTCAAACAAGGTTATAATGAGGTGAGGATCAGGGTCTTCCAAGCAGAAAGCAACAGTACAGAAGAAATGGCCTCAAGTTGCACTTGGGGAGGTTTAGACTGGATGGAAAATTTCTTCATCAAAATGCTTGTCAAGCTCTGGAACAGGCTGCCCAGAGAGGTGGCTGAGTCCTCATCCCTGGAGGTATTTAAAATTTGTGTTGGTGTGTCACTTAGAGGAATGTTTTAGTGGTGCAATGTTAGGTGTACAGGTGGACTTGATGATCTGTAAGGTGTTCTTCAAACTAAATGATTCTATGATTTTTTTCTTAGAAAAAATCCAAAAGCATTAATAAATGCTAAAAAAGAGTCACTAAAAATTGATTCATAATCCAGATCAATACGTTAAAAAACATTTCTAGTGGCTTCCAGATTTTTCACCAAATGAATGCAGAGACATTGGAAACACCTCACTGCATTTGAAAAGGATTAATTAATAAATTTAATTATTTTATATGGCCTAAGATTTGTTAAAAATTCTGCATTGAAAATCTATTATAGAAAATGTTTGAAATGACAGAGTAGAAAAGCATGCATAATACTGCAATAAAAATATGCCTGTCATATAAGGACTTCAAGGGCTTCTCATGGCTGCTTGGATTTTCACAGCAGTGAATCGTTTACTTTCTCCAAAACCAAAAGCAGAAGATTTTCCCTTTGCAGCTAACAGCTCTGACAGGTATAATTTAATCACACCGCCCAGCCGTGACACACAACAGAACAAATCTAACTATGTCCAGTGCAGAAATGTTCATCATGACCAGCCAGTGTTCAGGCTGAATAATACTTCAGATGAAAAATACAATTCCCTAATGGAACTATTTCAAATATGAAGAAGAAAGGCATTGTAAGAGAGCGTATAAATTTCTTGTCTTCTTACTCCTTCTGATAAGCACATTTTCTTTCAAGCAATGATGATGTCAAGCAATGTTAAAGTAATTTAACAGTTAACATAAAAGTAATGTTCTTTGAATCAAAGTTATGGCAAATATAACTGTTTCTTCATTCTCTGATATGGTCAGCAACGGGAACAGTAGTGCCTTTAGGAAATCTGAGTATAGCAAAACAGAGGATGATAATAGCACAGATATTGCTACCATAAAGCCACACAACAGTCTCAACTTGATGGTTTCCATTTGCTCAATACATAAGTCAATTAAATTGATTTTACTGGAGTCAGAGAATATTAACAATTGTCATGTTGGAAGAGTAGCACTGTGCAGATAGCACCAATAAGATGTGGCTGCACCTAGCAACTAAATCATCTCACAACAGCAAAAAACATCTCACAACAGCTTGCATTATTATATCCTCTTCTAGTTTGTTCTTAGGGTTTCATAATTTAATCAGATTTTTTATTTTTCTCTCCTTCTTAAAGCAAAATACTGTGTCAATACAGTTCTCTCTAAACAAAAACTTTCAATGACTTCAAAGTCATCAGTTTGTTTCTTAATCTCTAGCTTTTATCATGATGGGAGAAATCTATGATCAAAATACATCAGTGAGAAAAGCAATTATTCAAAAAATTACTTGCAGCTTCATAAGTCTGAGAATCACCAACCAGGATTTTACTCTGGAGATATCTCAAGAGGACAAAAAAAGTGCATAATTTTCCCTGTTACCAGAAAAAAATATCATTACAAGAGGGCAGAGTTAAATGTTGGCAACTACCTTCAGGACTTACTGGGATAGCTTCCTTGGGACAGGTGAAGCCCCAGATCACATGATTTGCAGTGTTCACCCTTGGAATAAAAGGAGCATACCTCAAGTTTTCCCAGTCAGGAGATAAAAGGGAAGCAAAAACCCGCTCCCTTGTGAAGGTCTAGACACTGTGGTATTTGGTACAGCAGGCCCTTACTAAGACATTCAAAATTTTGTAGCAGAAAGGATTGCTGCTATTAACAAAGCGTATTTCAAAAAGTGTAAGGTTACATGTTTGTTTGTTTTCAGAGTAAGATTACTCATTCCCTAGAGCAGCTTCTACTGTGGCCAGTTTAGTGCAATAAAATTACAGACTGGTTATCAGCAGATTTCTCTCATACATGCACTGAATCTTAGACAGAAGAAACCACATGTTTAAGAACACAAGTCAGAAATGCCATGGGCTTTGTAAAAGACATTTTATCTGTGAAAATGTTCCCTCTGATCACAAAACATATAAGTTGTGGTTACTGAAATTTTACCTAGAGCTAACAGGGATTTTTTTCTAAACCCAGCAAGGTACCAGCTCCAGTTTGATCAGATTATCTGAATTTTATTATCTTCTTGGGAATGCATATGGTCTTAGTGCACTGCTACTGTTCTCTGAAGTTCAATGAACAGTGACACAGGTTGTATTTCCTGCTGATACAGAAAAGAACTTCCTAAAATGCCAGTAAAATTTTCATAAAGTGAGCATGAGCAGTTTTTTTAACAATTTAACAATTTTTAACAATTGAAAAATTGAAGAAGAAAAAAATAATTAGTAGCTTCTTTGGTGAGAAACCGTCAAAATTGTTATTACCACCCAGACATGGCAACTGTGATACCAGAGAATCCAAGATTATATATGCATCAGAAAGAAATCTTGCAGCACTTCAGCATCAAGAAAAAATAGTCATCCTGACTAATACATGTAGATCCTTTCATGTCAATCTATCATTGAAATTACTCCTGAATTGTTAACAAATCAATCTTACCAACAATGTAGGTATCATCTTTGCTAAATAAACACTACATTTATATCTAACATGGGAATTTTCATTCTACCTCTTGCAGGAGATTTAATGCATTCACGTTATTAATGATTCATAAACTTTCCCTCCGATTTCACTCCTTCTGCTGCTGAAGATTCTCTTTTAAATTAGTTCTTCTGTGACAGATATCTATGCACCACTTTAAAGAGACATTTTTGCAGGGCACTGTCAGCACATTGAGAAAATATTTTAAATATTTAAGAGATTATTACTAATGCAACAAAGAACATCAGAGTAATAAATGAAGAAATACAGCATTGGATCCAAAGCCTATTTTTGCATTATTAGAAGCTCCAGTCCATGCATTCCCGATACTTTCAGATGGTCTAGACCCAGTTTTATTGAACTTACTGCATACCTTTAGTTTTAAAAAGACTGGAATTCTTACACACTTCTGGTCTCAGCACCTTTAGACCACAGGTCTCCTGAGGAAATGGGAAACGGAAAGATAAAGCAAACTCCCAGTTCTTTGCACAGTAGAGCAGAACTTCAGAAATTTAGTTTAAGAACCTGCTCCACTCATCTGTTACATGGCCATGAGCAAGTCAAGCAGCTTCCATGTACCAAACCTCGCTCTGATGAGTTTAAAAGTTGAGAAAATGGTGACTATGGCAACAATCCCAGCAGGAAGATAAATACGGGGCAAACACTGCCCAAGGAAAGTATTAGTACCAAATCAACACCTGAATCTCCATGGAAGAGCTTTATAAAAAGCTCTAATTAAAAAAAAAAAAAAAAAAAAAAAAAACACAAAAAAAAAAAACAACCTAGACATCACTCTTTTTTAAAGATCTCTGGAAACTAGATAATCAGAAAATGAAGGATACAAAATAACCATTTTAACCAGTAGTAGCTCCAACCTAGAAGAATAATACTGTAATTACTTCAAGTTAGGACGTATACACCTGGAACCTTTTTAATCTTAAACTTTTATCTCGCTGTATACGAACAAAACCGAAATTTCGCATTATCACAGAGAAATGTACTGGAGGAGAGCATTAATATTTGAGCCCCCCAAGGAAAGCTTTCTATCTGACTGTATTGTCAGAACGGAGTTAATGTTCACCTACAAATCTGTACATAGCATTCTATAGCAGTGCTCATGAGTTCTTTCTGTCTGGCTGGATTTTTAATTAAACAAAAATTTCCAAGGATCTTCTTATCAGAGCCTGCTCTTCTGGTTCTGTGCAATGATTGATTAGCATCCCTCCACTGTTACTTTGTAACAGTACTAGCAATCAATGAAGGCAATTATGCTTATAATAGAGTACACAGAGAAACACAAGATTTGATGACCCTTTAAAACTTCAATTATCCCAGTAGCTAAATAATATTGCTAAAACACTCCATCTATATTAATGATTTATACTGCTGGCCATTCCTACTGTGCTTAACCACTTGCTGCACTAATTAGACAAAGTTACCTAGAGTTTCTGGCTTTTCACACATTTTTGGCTAACAGAACATTGCCCTCACAGGTTTTTGGTGGGTAACAATTGTAGCATTGTGCCTGTCACTGTGTTTTCATCAGAACATTATTTCTTTTTTTAGCCATAAAGAATACCATGAAAGCAATATTGATATTCCAATTGCACAAGACACAAACACCATTTCTGGACTAGAAACACATTTTCCATCATCATTTTATTGTTAAGAAGTGGTTACACAGAAGGCAGCACTGAAATGTGTGTTCAGATGAAAGACCTGTGTCTACATTTGTGGTGGATTTTATGACATGGATCCCAAAAGTTTAGGCAATGTGTTTGATGCTTTCCATAAATCATGAAGCTGTGAGAACAACATACCAGAGGCACTTAATTTCATGCAGACAATACATCTGTGCCTGAAATAACTAAAACTTTGGCTTCATTTGCCTACCCTCCTTCTCTCCAGCTCCCTCCCCATGCCTTACATGCCCAGACGAGCTCCCAGATTGCCAAACAGATGAATCAGAATGGGTTTTAACTGGTAGCCTCAAGACTGCCATCTGAGATTATCAGGACAGTTTACATATATTTAAATACCACTCCAAGCATCAAACAAGGACTTGGCAGTTTCAACATGCAGGGTACACACAAAATTAGTGTATTAATTAATTCCAATCTACATAGCAATACCTGTTAATCAAATCAGAATTTCAAACTGTACACATTTGCATATTCCTTCATGACCACCAAAAAAGACATAAAAGTAGATTGTTTAAAGGTGCATTGCTGCTTGGAGTTAAAGAGTGATAATACACTGTTTTTGATGAGCAAACTAAGCCTTATATACAGCACTGAGTTTACTAATTACTGATAACACCCATGCCCATCTTTTTATCAGCCGAGTTTCACTAAATGCTAATTGCAGAACTGTCACCTGAGAAATTTAGAACTGATATTTCTCAAAGTGGTTTGTAGTGCCATGATGACTTCAGTTACTTGATACAACATTTGCCCTGGTTGAAAATAACCCTTAAAATGCATTTAAATGCAGGTAAGAAGTATTAGAAGAAAATGTGAGAAGTACTGTCTGCCCAAGGTCTTCTCTGGTAACAGAACCAAGGGGCCAGGAATCCCAAAAGTGGTTTGAGGACAGAATTTTCTTTAGTCCATTATCAGCCCTGTGCAAATTCACTAGAACTTACAATATTTTTTTGTATGCTTCTAGTTGCCCTTCATACAACAACTCTAAGTCAATCAAATCAGTGACTACACCATCAAAGTGCAGACTGCCTCTTTCAGGAATTTCTTAAAAATAAGTGAAAATAACATAATGTAGTATGCCTTTTGGTTGCCTCTGTCAATCACTTAGCAAGAGAGTGACAGAGTGCTCCATAAAATAGGCATGTTAAACCTCTTGGAGTAGAGAGCATAGAAAAGATGTTTAGAGACAAACTCTTTTCATGATGGCTAAATTTGTATGTAAAGCAAGCTTTGCACCTACCACCTAGAAGTGTTTCAAAATCCAAGACCCCACTGTGGATTTCATTTTTGGTGTCTTCTGAAAGAGCGAACTGTGTGGGAGTACTGTTAGCTTGATATGGGTTAAATGTCTGCATTTTCATCTACTTAAAATAGTATTCTATCAGCCCCCAAAAACAATGTTTTATGTAATTTTTATACTAGCTACAAAATCTCAGAAACCATGAAAGCTTCTGACAGACTTATGAAATTCTGAGAAGGTACTTAACAAAAATTACTGTCTAACTGGGTGTAGCAGTACATTTACTATTGCTTAGGAGCTTAGAGCTGAAATACACATAAATTGCATTACAATTGTGTGAGTCCAAAGCTGTTATAGCAGAACTGTTACATGAAGAGCTATGAAGATACATTACAGCCTCTGGTGTCTAAACCACTGTGAAAAATAATTTCCTTAGGTCTCCTAGACCTTTACTAGAAAGAGTCCCTGTGTGCTGCAGACTCTCTGTCTATCTTAGTAAGACTGTCTACTATGGTTACAGAAACTACCATAAATAAATGAAAATTCCTTCACTAATCATAGTCCTGCTAGGAAATAGCAAGAGGCCCTCATATGATCTCACACCATCAAGCATGAATTTGATTAACTGAGCACTTGTCCTCTGCTGAGTGGTTTCAGCAGCTCTTTTTGGAATACTGGAAAATTAAATAAAAGCATGCCATTCTGACTGTAAATTGGTATCTCCTTACAAAATAAGGTATTTTGATAATAAACAACACTGGCCTCAGATTCTCACAATGAAAACTACTGAAATTGCAAGCTCATTAAGTGGCCTGGAATTAATCAACACACTTGAAGTTGTAAAAGGCAGGCAGATACACATATCTTTTTTGAAAACAGAATAAAAAACCCCAAAATCTCACACTAACTTTGAATGACCACAAATGTTTTATTTTCCTCCAGATATGAGTAAGATCAGCTATCAGAATAATTTTCTAAAGCAAAACTGGACCTTAGTCAGTGTTGACCACTGGCAGCCTCAGAGATGGATGATTTCTGGGCATTCATTTAAGCCATCTCAATCAGTGTTGTGCATTGCAGACCACACAGGCAACATATCTCAACATTTTAAAGCCTTCTTTTTTTAATTCAGAAAAAGGAAAATGACAACTGGTTTTGTTCCTTTTTCCTCCTTCTTTTCTACATTTACAGTTTTGCTTGTTGCCCTTGGTCACATATGTAAAAATAAGACTGAAAAAATAATCAGAAATTCATTTCAAGCATCTTTTGAGCTAGGAGAGTTGTATTTTTCCTGATACAGTCCTCAGGTGGACTCATTTTGTCTTCATGAAAAAAGAAAACACCTAAAAACCCACGTGTTATTACATCCAGTCAGAAACTCTGCTACCTTTTATCATCATTTTCTAACAGGATTACAAGGCTCTCAGCACCAGAGCTATTATGAGCTCAGATAAGGTTACAGCAGATAACCACTGCATTCCCCATTGTTCATGAAAATCAGGCTGACATTCACGCAGCAGAAGGCTGAACTGTGCAGAGCACAGACCAGCTCTGGGCAGAAGAAAAGCAGACGATGGGGAGCTGGGAACAGAAAGGTCAGGCAGCTCCAAAAGCAGTCAGGCAGCTTCACAAGCCTCATGGTCTTCATCTCAGTGGAGAGACGGTGGATGAAGAACAGCACACAAAGAGCACAGTAAGAGGAAAAATACTTGCATACTGCTTAGAAATCTAACCTAGGCACATTGATTGAAAGAGACAGCAACTCAGTTTCTATTTTCTATGTGTACTTGCTGTCCTAATAATTTTGGAAACACTAACCAGATTGTAGACTTTTCAACTCTAGTATGAGCATAGTTCCTTTCTTATTCTTTGTAGATGTGTAGGAACAGGAAACCATTTGGTTAGAGAATGCAATGAAACCTCAACAACTCACTAAAATTGTTTTTTTAGCATTTACAGTAACACACTCTTTTTTGTGTGGGCTGCAGTTAGAAACAAAAACTGAGATAGGAACACAAATTTATGTCTACTTATTCTCTTTTGTTTACTTAGTTCACGGTAGTGCTGAAATCATAACTGTAAGACTTTTATGGCAGCTTCACTTGTAATGACATTGAGTGAGATCCAGATGAAATCTAGGTTACCACAATGGGCTCTTCTTTCCTGTTCCAAATCCAAATCCTCACAAACTACTGACTGCTACATTAACCTATGTTCATACTTCTGACATGCCTTCACAAGACAATTGGCAAAATGCCAGAAGAGCGCAGGCAGGAATATGGAAAGAGGAAGAACTGGTTAAAAAGAAATGACAAATTCTGTGCACCAACTTGCTGATATTTTTTAAAAACTATTTGATGACTGTATGATATTATATGCTTCTACAATTAGAAATTCGGAAACATTTAATCTTAACCTAGATGACATATTTATTCAAATGTGGATATTCTCAATTGTTCTTTCAGCTTATGTGATGCACATTTTTGATTCCAGTGGAAAAAAGGCACTTGACATCATCAGGGCAAATGTAGCATAGGGAAATATAAGGAAATTATTATTCTAAAATGGCTCTTAGAAAGATGCACATACCATTACACCATAAAATTCAGACAATTTCACATATTATTATAACTTGCTTGATTCTGTCTTTGAGACACAGTGACCTTTCAATATGTGATTTAAGTTAGCAGACAATGGGAAATTTGATAGTATTTACTGAGAGACACAAACAGAGCACCTCTCAGAGCTCAGCTTGCCTACTCACCTAAGATCTTATCATGCCAGTTTAGTGAACTGATTTTTAGACAGATTAAACATTTGAATTGTATCATGAGGGTAGTATTGAAGCCACATAAATGAAACCACATTCATAGTCTACTTTATTTTTCCTAATTGACTTCATATCTGCTGATGTCTGGTGCTGAAGAAACAGCCAACTGCCGGCCTGAAGGACAAAATTTCTTACTGCAGATGAATTGTGGAGAACTCATTCTCACGCTAGTAAGAAGATATTTGCACCAACTGAAGTAGAATTAAAAAAAAAATAGCAGGAATGTGGAGATATTAATATTTCCTTTTCTCCTGGCTTAAGCAAGTTCTTTGTTCATGCTAAGCAGCTGTGTTATGTGAAAACGAAGTCATCACCTTCTGAATGCTACTCTGCCCCCAGGTGTTGTGGAAGGAAACTGAAGACATAACTTCAGCATCATTAACCTCTGTTGCAGTATATTGCATTATATTAGAGAGTCTTTTCTTTTAAAACAAATATACTTAACTGTTTTAAAATGCCTGTTTATCCAACTTAGAATACTTTATTTATTATACCACTGAATCCTTCCGTTTCATAAAGCTTTTTATTAACAAAGTAACTCCTGAATGATAAAGAACCTTTTACAGGGAATGCTGTCCAATGAACCAGAATACAAACAATCATTAGGAGTGAGCTCTTCAAAGTGGGGGGTGGGAATAAGCCTTAGAGGAGACAACATCCAAGCTCCTCTGCCTGAAGTTGCTCAAGTATACCACTCTCACACATCTGTTCCTCCCCACTTTCACTCATTTTAATATTCTCTGAATATGAATGCACTTGTCAACTTTTAAAGAGCTGTTAACTGTAACTATTGATGGTAGCTGGAAGGTGTATTGAACTCAGCTGAAACAAATAATAAAGAACAATTCCTTCAACTAGGAAGCATAAAGTTTCCCCATCCGTTATTACTGCTCTCCTCCTTTAATTAGAAAACCCAAAAATGACTGAAGAGGACATATGTCAGTGGAATCACAATTTACTTTTTGGAGGATTGCAAGCCAGCAGGAACACGGTAATGAGTGTAAGGAGAAGGGAAAAGAGAAATAAAATGATACTATTCCATGTGTAGCAGTTACTCACTTATTCCAGAAAGATGAACAACTGAATTCTTATGTCAGTATCATGAAATCGGATGTCCAGACTTTACGTTCACATCCAGGCATCTCCTTTTTCACACTATTAATCAAAACAATGTAAGGGACATTCTTGGCAATTCAGGACAGACAATCTTCTGCTCTACATTAAAGAGATAATATGCACTGCTAAGAATCTTACTGCTACAATGCTTGCAAAAGCCTCCTTATTTTCTACTAAATTTTGTAGTCTCATTGAAGAGTTATCTGAGCTGTTTGGTAAACAAGTGTGGCTTTGAAATCCAAGGCACTCATTTCTGGCAAAAAAAGAATATTCAAAGAAGCAGCTACCCTGAAAGAAAAGGACGTTTCACTGTTGCATGTCTTTAGGACCTGCCACTGTGGAGGTATTTTTACAGGGTTATCACAAAAAAGGTCTCCAAACCCACTCCAGACAAAAGAGACATTGACAGGTTTGAATACACAATACCCTGGAACAGGAAGACTGTTTTAGATGAAAGTAGCTGACAATCATCCATGCTCGAACAACCACCTTCCAAACTGGCCAACATTTCTGTCCACGAATTCTCATAAAAATACTGAGTTTACTACTTGTTCTTGAGAATACTACTCCTAAAAGCCAGTAACCATAAACAGAAGGTTTCCAAGCACTAGGAAGAAAACAAAAGCCAAAACTTCCAAACCACATCACGTGTATTTTCTAAGTTATTAATTAGCATCAGCTAACTAGAACATTCTTAGGGTAAATACATTGGACTGGAAATAAAATCAACATGCCAAAATAATCAATAATGGCTACTGAGGCCATAAAACAGATGAAATAATTAAACACCTGAGTTACACTCCTAAAAAAAAGAGTCTATCACAATACTGAGAGGTGTGGTCAGGCCGCCTGGTATGGGAAGCAAAAGGAAGAACAGGACTTTCTGTTCCACTCAAGGTTAACATCTATGACCAATTCACTGTGTGGGAGAAAGCTGAAGTCAGAGTACTGCCCAGCTGAATCTATGCAGGGTAGAAATTGCAAGAGTAGCTATACATCTTTCATCCTCAACCAACACATACCAAGACATTTAGTAAAATTATGTTCTTTAGTAATCTCCAACCTGTTAAATTGCAACAGATTTCAGTATTACCAATTTCCCCCATCTGAATATTTTTGCTTCTCACTTAAATAGAGGAAAGGAAAAAACTGCTTAGTAACACTCTGTTCCTTCATTGTGAAGCAGTACTTTCAGATTTCAGACTATTTATGGGGTTGAGAAAAAAAAAAAAAAAAAACACCTGTTGAGAATTATCAAGACCATGTAACTTACAACAAATACCATATTCTTATATGGATGTATTGGTAATTGCTTTCCTCATCTCACAGTTAGTTACCCACAGTTCCTTTTTCCTTAATACACATAATTTTATGGCAATATATACAGATTTATGGGCAGGAAATATGTATATAAAAAATGGGAGTTTTGGTGTACCAGGTTCATGCATAAAACTACAAAGCTGAAATCAATCTTTTTTTCTCCTACAATTTCTTCAGAGAAACTACCAGAAGATACCTTTATCTATTTGACACAAACTTGCTTGATAAATAGAAGCTGGGAGTACAGGCAATTATTAAGCCGTATTATATACGAAAATGAGTGTTATGAAAAAAAGTAAATGGTAAGTGGTAAAAGGACATTTCTTCCATAATTTCTAATTGATGGCCTCTTTAAGATGGCAAACTTCTTATTTGTTCTGTTTCCCATCTATTCATGATGTTAGTTACATGAGATACTTGTTGACATACTTCATGTTTCTCCACCTGAACCAAAGCACATCTGATAGTACAGCTGTGAAGAAATTAATTTCTTGAGAATATGACTTAGTATTAGAACATGTACAATTTATTCTCAAACTGTCAAACTCATCTGCAGCCCCACAAGGTTCTTTAATGGCTACAGTCTGCTCACAAAGTCAGGGAATGGAAGTATCTTCCAGTTTGGGACAAAAAACAACCCAAAGAATTAAAAATTTCATCTTCTAAAAGATCCTCTGATCAAGAAGAAAAGCCTCAGATGGCCTGAATTCTTCCATCTCCAAAAAGTAACAGAACACGTCTGAAGGTGAAAAAAAGATAACTGAACATGCAAAATGTCGGTCACTTTGATGAAATCAAATTTCCCGGTGTTCATGTGACAATAAGTGATTAAGAGCATATGTTCTTTAGAAATACATATGGCTAAAAGTGCTAACTCAGTTCTGGCCATCGGTTCAAAATGAGGAATTCACTTCCATCCTTCCCTGCTGCCATGATGCCAGCCCTCATGAGAATGAATTTACATGAAGAACAGTTTGGCTCTAGTGATGGACTTTGGTGCAGTGTTGATGCCTCTCACATGAAAAAGCTTCTCCTAGACAATAAATGTTAACCACTTTGTGATTTACAAGAATAACATATGAAAATGGCTAATCAATATGGGTTTCAAAGTTCCAAGAGGTTTTTTCTGGTGCAGAAAAAAACCCCACATAATGACACCATGTAAATAAATGGAATTTACTTCCATCTTCCACTTATTTTGATACAATCATGACAGCTTGAGACAAAAACCATTAGTTTAAATAATAAACCAGATATACTCATAGAAGCTAAGTCTATCTAATGCAACATGAATGAAGACTGATAGACACATAAAAGGAGATATTAATGAAGTCTATTGGTTTAATTTTCTTCAGAATTAACATAGAAATATATGCTTCTTTATTAGAACTAAATACATTTTATTTAGATAAAGATGTACAATCAGAAAAGTATGATTCTCTACCATTGCTGAGAAACTAAAAAGGGACAATAATAACAGTTATTTTTATTTTGCAACTTCTCTCTACTGCAATTAAATCAGCTTATGTATTAGCAGTATAATGAATCAGTACATTGATGTTAAATAGCCTGCAAATCACTGGTTCTGAACTAATTGAGTTTCAATCTTCTGCAGTTCTTCACTGCTGTGGTAGATGATCAAGCAGTTCAGAGTTTGGCATAGTCTTTCAGGATCATTTCCAGTTTCTGGCTCAGCATGATGTTCCCCTTCACTTTTAGTTTACCAGAAAAGAATGCCTAAAAAAAAACCAGAAGGGAAAAACATGTATTCAACTGTCAACTGTTTACTCACAAACCAAAGAGTTGCTAGAACAAAAAAAGAAGCCAAAGAATAGTTGTTTAGCACTCAGGAGAAAGCCTTCAGTACACAATGCTTAATGGTTATCAGTTATTAAAAAAACCTGTTCAATTCTAATACCATCCAGAAGCAGATTTTTTTATCTATAGCGCAGACAAGGCCAACTCTGTCACCCATGGGAAAAAATTAAATAAAATAAATACAAAGCAACTTCAGTGGCCTCTGTTTCTTTTCCACACATAGCACAGAGCATACCTCCAACTGTAAGACAAATGCCTTCACAGAATCTGATGGCAAAATTTAAGCAGGGCACAAAAAATAAAGCTCCCAGCATCATCCCCTCACACTACAAATATCTATATATCACTATAAGAAATGAAAAAATGGAATGAAAAGGCTATATAATGAAAATTAAAGACCTAATGAAAATGTAAGCTACATACTCAAATTCATAACAAATACAAACATAAACTTGCACAATATATTACACACATATGCCAAAGAAATGCAATGGCTTTATACACAGCATGTTACAACAAACAGGAAATAAGCAAGATTTTGTTGCATTTGCGAAGTCATAAATCAATCAGTATTTTCACTTCAATGCTGGTATATTACATTTTTATTCTCCCTACTTCAAAGAGCTGTATACTTTGTTTCAATCTAGTTCATATTTTTTTAAAACTAGTTTTGCTTTGCAATGGCTTTGCAGTTTGAAAGCCCTTTGAAAGTTCCTTAAATGTTCTTTTGCATAGTTCCATTAGCTTGAAATACATTCAAATAAAGACTAGAGAGAGCCAGCACAAAAGAATTTAAATAGATACTTTGAGCTTCTTTAGATGGAAAACTTCACAGAAACTCAAAGGAAACACTAATGCCTAAACATAGGTGATGTTCCTGAATTGCAGTCACTATTCTTTAGCATTCTGATGATTACATATCAACATCTTGCTTGTTTATGCTTTATGCCTGCTGTATACAGAGGGTCACACAGGATTTTACTCATGTAGTATGTAAGACTTGTAAAAAGCATTCACCGTGATCATTAGTCTCCAATTTACAATCAAAGTCTCCAACAACTTCTGCGCGAGATCAAAGAAAAGGAGCTGTTTGATACATGATGAGCTTAATTAAAGTTTTCATTTGCTCAAGCTTTAATCGGTAAGCTGACATATTACATTTGTGACAGTTTAATTTACTTTTACACAAGGCATTTTTATTAAGAAAATTAGTCATTTTAAGCAGCTGATAACTGCAAGAAGCTAAAAGTGCAGACCCAGATTATAGACCTTCCTTAAATCTGTATTTCCCTGAAAAGTATCCTGGTTTTGGTAAATTTTGACCATCTATGTGCATTCATTGTCTTGACATTTCTCTGTGCTGCCCTACTAGCAATAAATCAGACCACTGCAACAAACATGAACTTCCTGCAACATGACAATCAAAACAGCCTGAATAATCAAACTGACAAACCTAAACTGGCAAATTGTATACTGTGAAGTACCAGGAAGTAAACAAACTCCTAACTTTGCACTGCCAGGCCTTATGTCACAGAATCACAGTACACTCTAAGTTGGAAGGGACCCGGAAAGATAATCTAGTCCAACTCCAAAGTGAATGGCCCTTACAGGTATTGAATCTACAACCTTGGTGTTATCAGGGCCCTGCTCTAGCCCTTTGTGGTTACCTTTGTCTTAAGATAATAAAAATGGCATAAATGCCCCCTCACGCTTTCTGGCTAATTCAGTATAAGGTACTGATGTGCTTATACCTCATCTGACCCTGGTCTCCACTGTCAAAACATCCCAGGGTTTAGGATTTCAGAATGCAAACAGTCATGAACTACAGCTTGATGTAAGGCAAATAATACATCTACATACAAGAGAGTATGTCTATGACACACAGGCTTTACCTTTTGGGGGTTGATCTTTTGTTGTACCACATCCATGAAATCCTCATCCGAGAGAGTGAAGGTAGTATCAGCGGAATTTCTGGCAGGTCCTTGATACACTGCTCCAGAGCCATTCTTTAAGTCAATTGCTAAGAAGCAAGAGCAATGACAGTTTAATTTCAAAATAAAGATAAAATTTTCAGGCTTAAGAGCAGTACTTTCCTAACCTATTATTATAAAGCATCCAATCTAAACTATCAGCTACTTGGAAAATAAATGGGGTATAATTCTTCTTCATCAATGAAAGAAAACAAAAAATTATTCCTGTACTGAAGAGGAGGGTGTTTACAGCAAGGACTTCAAAATTCTTACAGCGATGGTAAAATCTATTTTCAAATGACACTGAAGATGCACAAGGTATTAATTAGTGCACTTACAGCAAAAATGTTCAAGTTAGTAATAAAGCTCTAAAGTTCAAAACCAGCATCCTGTAGTCAGACAAGGCAAATGTAGTGGTGTTCAAACACACTGCCGCGTTTTCCCTGGTCTGTCCCCCAGGCAACAAAACACAGCCTATTCTGCTCCATGCAAGGAGTATTTAAAGCCTTGCCAATTATCTGTCTTTCTGTCCTGGAAAGACAAAAATTCCTCCAAGTGTCTGTAGCTTCAGAGTGTTCTTTTCCCACGCCAAATGACCTGCCAAAATAATCTACTACAAAGCTAACACCATCAGGTATTGTGTCATTTGTTTAGAAGAGTATTTTGACAGGATGTGCTCTGCTGAGTCATTCTCAGATTTTGCAAATTCCTGTCTTTCCTTTACACCTTTGCCTCTTGATCCATCACGCCCCCATCCCACACATCATTCATGTGGATATTCCCATAACAACATGGCACCTCTAATCACAGAATCATGGATGACAGTTGGTTGCTCTTCATGGACAAATTTTAAGGCCCATGCCTTAAAATGGAGCTTTATTTCTGCATAAGCTATCTTATCTGCCACTTTTTTCCAAATAATTTTTTGACAGGATAAGGGGAACTATAGAGACTGGGAGTAGCTTTAGTGTATTTAAATCTTTCATTTTCTGAAATCTGCTTTAAGCAATATTTATCCAGTTACAACAGAACTAGAAGGGGACTTAAGTATACAGCATTGCTCAGTGAGAAGTGACATACTGGATTATTATTTTCCAGTTGATTTTAAGGTAAATTATAAATCCTGATAGAGATTTAATGCATACCACTAACTTCAAACAATATGGGAAGAAATTAAAAAAGCACCAGAGCATAATAATTCAGATGAATCATCTGTACATTTGTGTTAGTGGGTAGGGGCTGCGTAACAACATCCCTGTGGCCCAAAACAGCTACTGTATGATTTAACATACCTGAGCCTTTAACATTGCTCCTGTAGGTTATGCAGGCACAGAGTATTATTAGGAAAACAAAAATCAAAAAATATCATTTACTGAATCATGAAATGCAAGCCACACACACCAACTAAAGTCTGAGAGTGGATACCAGCTTTCAGATTAAGTTAACCAGGCCTAATTGTCGAAGTGCTTTTAAAACACACCTCTACCCAAATGCTGCTAATGTTAAGCACCATACTAGTGTAGCCAAACTGCTCCCTTTGAGACAAACAGCAAGGTCAGCAAGTACTACAGATTAATTCACAAAACACAGACATGGTGTCTAGGATGCTTGCAGTTCCTAACAAACTGTTTTGAATTACTTCTGGACTTCAGGAATCCCTTTTCGTACTTCATTCTGCTGGCATTAATTTCTTTTCCTGTCCCTACCATTCCTACACTGCTCCAGAAGGAACCCAGATACTGAAAGCCTGACATATCATCTCCCAAGACACAACTTCTCCTTCTCCACTAAGTACTGGCTGATAAGAAATTTTAAAATACTTTATTGATAATACTGATCCATCTGTTTCACCAGTGTCAGGTTTAGATGACAAAAACAATTAAATAGGTGTAATGACTCAGAAAAGTTCTCACAATCAACCCTTAAGTTTTATTTTGAATATAGTACATAATTAACAGTTGTTACATTGTTGTACATTAAGATATTACTTAACATTATTATACTCCTTGTTCTCCTTCTCCATTTCCTAGCCAAATCCCAAGACCATCATTTACCATCAATACCTATAATAAACACTAACCTCTCAAAGTACAACCACACCTTTAACATTGCATAATCACGGCACCTATAATCAAGGTAAATCTTTAATGTTTACAGAATCACAGAATGATTAAGGCTGGAAAAGACCTACTACCTGAACAACTCGTACAGCAGTTTCTTGAACACTCCCAGGGATGGTGACTCCACCCTCCCTGTGAAGAAATTTCTCCTGATGTTCAACACGAACTTTGCATGCTGCAGTTAGCAGATATTTCTTCTTGTCGCTGGTTGTCCTGTCCCAGAAGCAGCAGGCAAAGCCAACCCCCACCTGGCTACAGCCTCCTTTCAGGCAGTCGTACAGAGCAGCAAGGTCTCCCCTGAGCCTCCTTTTCTCCAGGCTAAGCACCCCCAGCTCCCTGGGTACTGCTTCTCACAGGACTTGCACTCCAGACCCTTCCTCAGCTCCACTGCCCTTCTCTGGACTCACTTCCCCACCTCAAAGTCTTTCTTGTGAGGGGCCCAAAACTGGACACAGGACTCGACGTGCGCCAAGTAGGGGGACAGTCACTGCCCTGGTCCTGCTGGCCACACTATTGCTGATACAGGCCAGGATACCACTGGCCTTCTTGGCCACTTGTGCATACACTGGCTCATGTTCAGCCAGCTGACATCTAAAACCTCAGATATTTTCCACTGAGCAGCTTGCAGCTTTCCAGCCACTCTGCCCAGCCTGTGGCACTGCCTAGGATTGCTGACAACCTGCAGGTTGTCACCTGCATTGGTGACCCAATAGCAGGACTTGGCACTTGACCTTTGACCTTGCTGAACCTCATCCAACGGGCCTTGGATCCCTCATCCAATGGGCAGGGATCCCTGCCCAGATCCCTCTGCAGAGCTTTCCTACCTTCCAGCAGATCAACGCTTGCACCCAAACTGGTGTCATCTGTGAAGGGACTGGGGGGACACTCAACTTCCTCATCCAGATCAACAAGAGTGATATTAAAGATATTAAACAGGACTGGCCCCAATACTGAGCCTTGGGGAGCACCACTTGTGACTGGCTCCACCACTCACCAGGCCCAGCCACCCAGCCAGATTTTGACCCAGTAAAGATTATGACTGTCCAAGCTGTGGACTGCCAGCTTTCCCAGGAGAATCCTGTGGGACACAGTGATAAAGACTTTGCTGAGGTGAGTCACCTGGTCATAAAAAGAGACCAGGTTAGTCAAGCAGAACCTGCCTTTTCTACACCCATTACGGCTTTGATCCTGGCCCCTTGGTTCCCAGATGTGCTGAGTGATCGTAATCAAGATGGTCTGCTCCATAACCTTGCTGGGTACCAACTCCAGCTGATCACCTAAAATCCTTAATCCCACCTCAAGTTACTCATCACTAGTTACTAGAAATTCTAAGTCAAAAAATACAAGAAAAAAAAAAGAAAAAAAAATTTAAAAAATTTTTAAAAGAAGAAAAAGACTGATCTAGTGATACATTATTTTTCTAACAATGTCAAAAAAAGTTATTTCCCCTTCCTCTAGATTCTTTTTAAATAACATTAAGGTTTTTGATAAGGAAGAAAAAAAGGAAAAAAACCTAAGCAGCCACAAAAGCATAGCATTCTGACAGCAAAACTGTCTTTTCCACAAAAACAAGGAGAACAAACAATAGAATTATTGTTACTTGATCCATCCCTTTTCATAGGCTTCATCATAAATGAGTTGACCTCTCTAATGCAAGTAGTTAAATAAAAGAAGGTACCACTGTGGAGAAAGAGTGATCCAAAATATATCAGATATTAGTATTTAGAGGAGGAAAGTAACTCCCCACCTTATAAAGAATGAAAAACTACCACAAAAACTTGCAAATTCAATTTTTTTGCAGGGCAAAAAAATCAAACAGAAGGATTAGAAACATACACAATCCGCTTTCTTCCCTCCTGACCTACACCTAGGCTAGAATACTGAAAAGACAATTCAGACTAAACTAGAGCACTAACTTGTGAATAAATAAACTAGCAATGAAACAAATAAGGTGAATGCCAGACCAGGCTCCAAGCATCAGAGCAGAAAAATCCTAGCTTTCCAATGACCAGAGAGCGTGCCTTCGTGTCTGCCCTCTGGAATACATTCTGTTACACATCTGGCAGAAAAGTAGAATCAAGAAGTTCAAGTGAATAAAATGCTAGTTTTCCTTCAAATTTTTGCTTTTACTTTGATACATAAGTGTTATATTACAATAATTAAAAATCTACTAATTATTATCAGGTAAAAGAGGCTGTTGTCAGAGATAAAATAAAAATAGCAGAAAATTCACATATATAGGAGTCAAAACACTAGATAAAACAGTAGACAGTGACACTTTGTAGCAGGTTGTCAAAAACCTAAAAACCTAGTATTTGGGGTAAGAATTTTGTTAGACTTTGAAGAGTGCCTTACCCTTTCTAGGAGAAAAATATTAACAGTCAGACTTTTTTTTAGTTTGGTTTGGGTTTTATTCTGCTTTACAATGGGTAAGTAAGGGCAATACAAGACTCAATCACTAACCAAATAGAAACAAGTATTACCCAGTCTTCATTGCCTGAAGTCATATTGCATCATAAATTATTGAGCAATTTCACCTTAATTTATCAGCTGTTCACAACCAACTACATGTAACAATTTCTCCCCAGTTCTCGTAACAAAGTTTTATTCTTCTGAGATCTGGAAAGGAACAGAAATATTTCCTGCCTTCAGCACTAACTTCAGAAACATGAAGAAAAGCAAGAGATGGGCAAACTCTTCTGAGTACTGTTCTGGAATGCCATTAACTATCAGCCAACAGATCTCAACAGCATTACCTTTTCTCTATGGAAAGCAAAGTTAAAATGAAACCTTAACTCTAAAAATTTTTTAAAAATTAATATTTTATAATGCCTGAAAAAAAAGGGCTGTTGTTGTATAGCAATACATATGCAGGAGAGAGCAAAGCATGCTTTAGGTAGTGAAGCAAATTAGAAAAAGCTGGGGTGGGTTATTAATTAATGTTTTTGTTAAAAAGTGAAGGTGGTTTCAGTACCACTACACTTATTTCTGAGGTATTGATACTTGCTTTATCTCTTTTAAAAGGATTTTCAGCATCCTCTTGAATTAGAACAGTTTGTTTTTATACAGAAATACCACTAATTAAGGCCAGTTGTCAGGGATTACAGTTCAACATTGTTTACACAGCAGTTGAGCTGTCCAAAATTTCACATCCTGAGTCAATTGCTCTACACCTCTTCATGGCTTCACACAGAGAACTACATAGAAGGAAAGGCCACTGCTGGTTAAACAGACTAGTGTTATAATACTAGTGCCTCCATAAACATGTCTTTCTGTACCAACAAAAGCCACATTGATTTCACAAATTTCATTGACTTCTAAAAATCCTGGTTTACTGCAGAAAGTAGAGATCAGAATGCCACAGTTGCAGTTAAAACACTAGAAATAAATGTAAATATAGTAAAATAAAAGAACTTTTTGTTTCCTTAAAGTTTGGAAAATATCAGATTGATTGCATATACGGGAACAAATTTCACAGAATCAGAGAATCATTAAGGTTGGAAAAGATCTCTAAGATCACTGAGTCCAAGTTTTAACTGATTAATACCTTGACAACTAGACCATGGCACTGAGTGCCACACTCAGTTATTTCTTGACCACCTCAGGGATAGTGGCCCCAGCACCACCCTGGACAGCCCATTCTTTCCTCAAACAAATGTCCAACATCAGCATCCTATGACTGAGGTCCAATTTTGCTGGTCCTGTGATTTCTTACCTGGGAGAAGAGACTGACCCTCACTTGGCTACAACCTCTTTGCAGGGAGTTGTGGAGAGTGATAAGGTCCCCAGTGAGCTGCCTTTTCTCCAGGCTAAGCACCCCCAGCTCCCTCAGCTGCTCCTCACAGAACTTGTGCTCCAGACCCTTCCCCAGCTCCACTGCCCCTCTCTGAACACAATCCAGCACCTCAAAGTCTTTCCTGAACTGAGGGGCCCAGAAATGGACACAGCACTCGTGCTGCGGCTGCTGCCTTCCCTTATCTGCTTATTTCCCAGATCTGAAGAGGCTGAAGGACATTAGCAGAAGATGCTGGAGCTACAGTCATTGCGTAAGGAAGCAATGGGCTGTAGGGCTCAGATTGTTTCCAGCACTGTCAACAGCTGCACTCTTCACAAAAGCATAAAGCTGTGTAAAAGTGACAAGTCAAAAAATTAAAACACAAGACAGAACAAATACATATCAACGTAAATAAGAGAAAGAGGCCTATCAGGTAGCCCGAAAGAACCAGAAACACTGTTTGTAAAGGCCTAGGAGGCCCTTACAAAGAGAGGCCTAAAAAAAGATAGATTGTTAATTAATTAACATCAAGTTACAGCTTAAAACAAAAAACTCAGCCAAAATAATATTCCTCCTCATACACAAGCTGTTCCAGTGATAGCTTGTCAAGAATTTTGACCATACACTGAAATAGTATGCAATATTTAGCTATGTGAACCAAATTGTGAATCAATTGTAATGCCATATTTTCCTTTTTGTTTTCTTATATCTATGCACATTATGGGATTGACCCTCCAAAATGGCAATTTTACTTAGAAAAGACAGAAAGATAATTCAGAATTTATCTAATCTAGCAGCATAACATTTACATAAATGATTTAAAATTCTTGTACACAGAAAATCAACTAATAACCACCAGGCTGAATTTAAATGTACAGTAAAGAAGTGCAATTCTACTAATTGAGTTGAGTAACATTAAAAACTGAAGCACTTTTGAAAACCAGTCAAAATAGTGACACAGAAATAAATTCAAGCTATAGCAAAGGTAGCATTGTACTGTCATCTTCAGTTTTTAAAGCAAAAAATCAATTTGACAAAGACTAAAATTTCTAATTGTGTACGGAAGCTTACTTTACATTAACAACTTAAAAAGTCAAGCATTCAAGTGAGAAAATGGCATTGTCAGTGTTATATATTCTGAACTGACTATCATTGCTCATCTGCATTATAAAGGTCTTGCCGACGACCACACACAGACCTTGTGAAGATCACATAAAGTCAGAAATCTTTTAGATTATTGAGAATATTCTAACTGCAAGAAAGCTGTCTTCTTTGGCATGTAAACTCACAAACTACCATCTTCTTCTGCAGTTACCATGGAAAATGATCTGGTAAAGTATCTGGTAAAAGAGACACTTGAATACTGCTTATAAATCTCAAGTACTTGCCTCTGGGAGGTCTTTAACTTTATGGTTTTTTGGCTATATGTTTTTTAATGGCAGGAGAGTGTTTTCAAATATTCCCTAAATAAGAATTTCATCATGCAGATACATATATAGCTTGCCATTAAAAATAAGCCATTGGAGTTAAACAGACATCAACAATAGTAGGCTCTTTTTCCATGTAGGGACAAACAGTGAACAGTTGATACTACAGTTGTCATAACTCTTAAAATTCTGCTAGTGAGATTTTGTAACTATTTTCATATTGACAATGTGAAATTTTAATATTTAGATTATTTGTAGCAGTCTATTTAAGTACTAACCAACTCCTATTTTCTTCATCCAAAAAGTACTTGAAACCTTAAGGCACACAAAAATATTCATAAAACACAAACAAATACAGAAATAGGATGACACAAAGTTCTTTCAAAAAAAGTGATATACAAAGGAAGTACTAGCATACCAATACTCCCAAAAGGAAAAGTAAACAACATTTTCTACAGACACCGTGCTGGGTCACCTAGATATTTACCTTCAGCCTTATGTATTTACTACACTACAGAGACCACAGTAATTCATAAGCAACTGACCAAACAGTAAAAATTTTCACAGTAACTTTTCCAAACTTCTGGAAAAGTTTCATTTCAGCTCTTAATAGCAGTAAGCAGCAGGAAATGTTTAATATATTAGATTATCTCCTCCAGCCTCCATCCCACAGAGATCTTTAAGTTTTTTTTCCAAATGCAGATAATAGTACAGAAAATTTTCACTGCAACAGAAGCAGAGGGAACAAGACAAACAAAAGCAATGTCTATTTAATCCCTTTTAGCTAGAGACATATGAACAGGAAGAAAGCAGTACCTTCTTCCTACTGCTTCAGTAGGAGAAGCAGAACAGGACAAAAGGCTGACTATTGATTTATTCAAAGCAGGAGCACTCTCTTGATCTGAATGCAATAGCAAAAACATTCACCTGTTTCCTCTCTAATAAAATGTGATCTCATGAGGCAAGTAAGGGCACCGCTCAGGCCTAAATCTCCAAGCATGCTTGTTCTGCATTCAGCAATTTGCAGTTTCAGAACTTCCTGAGTGAGAAATTTTATTCCTATCTTGAAACACCCCTCAGCAGATTTTTCCTCCATTGACTTGTCTCTCTATGCTCTGGACATACATAATATTGAACTTAGGTGATCAATAAAGCAATTCCAAAGTTAAAGCCAATGATCAATCAACCTGAAATAGTTTTCTAGTTGTCATTATAAACATGACCATCACTCGTATCAAATTTAGTTACACATGAAACAATAAACAGGACTGATGTGGAGTACAGAGTGATTGCACAACAAACACAAGCTTCCACTTCAAGTATTCAGGAGTTTAACCAATGCACTTCTAATTATCACCTAAAAACATAAGCAAGAACACAAGTAGAACTTTGTAAGCCTTCTCTCAAAGTTCTAACCATGTCCATAATTTAAATTACTTCATGCAAAAATGGAAAATTGCAGACAATAGAAATGATTAAAAGCAGTAATGAATTTTAAGACAGAACATCTGAGTTGGATTATTCAGTATTTCCCTTGTCTCATTTTGATGTATACGCAATCAGCTTGCATAATCTCCACAGGTATTTTAATAACATTTATTAACTTCTATCCAAATGGAAATCACTCTTTATCCCTCAAAAACTGTTTAAAAAGTAAGGCAAGTAGAACACAACTATCCTGATCGATCTCTGCATAATATTTTTCCTGAAACTTAATAGCAGTCTTGCTGCTCAGAATCTCTACTGGTCAGCATTAGGAAAGGATTAAGTGAAATTATAGGCTTCTAAATTGCCCAACAATAGTTTTTAAAAAGTCACAGTGTACAGAACAAAACATAATACAGACCTGATCTGACCTACTGTGAGTCTCCCCGCTCAGCCTTTCAAAGAGCAGCCCCTTCACCTGCATCGTCCCCAAAACTCATTTGACTACATCCAACCACCGAGACCAAACAAAAAGAAGTCTAAGCAACAAGCTTGACCCATACTTTCATTTCCCCACAAAAAGGCCTGGAAGTTACAACCTCAGTAAGCTTTTTCCCCTTTGGAAAATCTTCACACTCCACCAATAAATCAGTAGACATGTCAACTAAAAAACCAAAAAAAAATTCCAAAGATAAAAATAATCTATCCAATTAATAAAAGAAGATTTGAGGTTGTTTTCAAAAATACATTATCTTTATAAAGAGAACAAAGGAGAATTTAAGAAGAAAAGGTTTTTGAGGAAGTAGCTTTCCCCCATCAGACCAATTCACATAATTCTATTATTCATTTAATAATAATTATTAAATTATTAAAAAGTTCTGCTGTGAGCCATTGCTATTACAGGTTTTAGTTTCTCATCATCAATCAGTCCCATGCTTAAATGATGGGAAATCATGATTATGCCTCCATTAAACCTTGATCTCAAAAAGTTTAAATGGAAACAAATTGGGCTACGTTTTCACTGAAGCGACAAGAACAATGCAGTAGAAATAATTACTTATTTGTTTTAGATCAGTTAGCATGTACATCACCAGCAGACTAATTACTGTAACACTCCTACTAGGCTAATTTAGCATGCTTTCCTAAGTGCAGTGGCAATCCAAGCTGGAAAACGTAAATAGAAATGTTGTGAAGTTCTAAAGGATGATGTAACCTTTGCCAATATCTAAACAGGCAAGTTACAGAAGTATGTTCCTTGAAAGATTAGTACTGCAAAGTTTATCTGACCTCCTTGTCATTTGTGCACCCAGAATGCATTCAGACCTGTAGGTCCCACTGCACATTCATCTACTACGCTATACTCAGTTCCAAGCTATCAGTTTAATTAGAATGATTACAATTAATCCCACTTCATAACAAAAATGCATTGGCGTATCACATAAACACTACAACTTACTCCACTGCATTGCTGTTTTTCCATCTTTAGTGATGTCCCACTGGAAGACAGCGTTTACTTTCTTTACCAATTCACTTCCCATCTCTTTTACACGACGACCAATTTCTTCAAACACAAGGTTACTCTGCAGCCCTTCAGCCTTAAAAAAAAAAAAAAAAAGTATGAAGAATTTAAAATTGAAACTTTGTTAAAAGGTACTGAATATATCACTTTCCAGCATGCAATGCTTCAACTATTTACATCAGAATTATATGCAATTGAGATTTTCTTCTACCGCAAAATAATCACCTCTAGCACCATCAGCCGTAAAGAGTACATTCAAGCAGAAAGCCTAATTTCAAATTTTCATTTAAAATTTTTTCAAATCTTGCTTTTATAGTTTTTGTCATTTATCATTACAATTTGAGACATGTTTTTTAATTAGTGCTCTAAGAGCTTCTAAATTGCCCTTTTTTTCCTTTGGAGGATAACCACTGCCACTTTTTCTGCAGTGAATGTTATGTTCATTTTCAGAACAAAAAAAAAATGTTTTTACCAGTACATTACTTTGATATGAAGGATGTTCAAAACAGACTGCACTATGAATACAGTTAAAACTCTGGTGCAGACAAAATTTAAAAATGGGATGAGCTACATTTACATTTCCAACTTTTCCAAGCACATTATTTTGCAAGCCTTTTACTGTCTTTCCTCTAACAAATATTTTTACTGGATAAAAAGGCTTCACTTTAGGGAAGCTATTTCAGTGACATTTTTTGTCAAACTGGAACTGGAGCAAAGAAAGTCTCAGAGCTTTAGTTGTTCGCTGTACCGACCTGTACAGCAAAACACAAGACCTGTACAGCAAAACACAAATCTCCTCGGGCTGCTATTTTGTCACCTCTTTGGTTAAGCCTAACATTTTCCATTATATTAAAGGGTTCCAAATGGCCTTCACTCAGTCAGGCTGGTTTACTCTGGTGGGTGTCTGACCCTGTCAGCAAATTTCTGCCAAAGCACCTTAATTTCTCAGAGTAAACTTAAAGAAGAACACCAGAACACCTGTTCTGCAAATTAAAAAAAAAAAAAAAAAAAAGAAAATCTGAGCAATTAAAAAAAGTTCTAATTGAGTTGAAGTTGAACTTCATTCAACAATTCAGAATGTCTCAGAAGATTAAACACAAGCAGCAAAAAGAAATAGGTTCCTGGATAAATCATAGAATCATAGGATGGCCTGAATTGGAATGAATCCTAAAGATAATCTAGTTCTAAACCCCTGGTGGCAGGGGCAGGGACATTTTTCACTAGACCAAGGTTCCTTCAAGCCCCATCCAGCTTGGCCTTCAACACTACCAGGGACAAAGCAGCCACAGCCTGCTGGCTTCCCTGGGAAACCTGTTCCAGTGCCTCACCAACCTCACAGTAAAGAATTTCTTGTAAAGATCTAATCTAAACCTATCCCCTTTTAGCTTGAATCCATTCCTCCTTATCCTGTCACTACACACTCTTGTGAAAAGCTCCCCTTTGTCTCCCTTTGGGTAATAAAAGGCCACAGCTAGGTCATCCTGAAGCTTTCTCTTTTCCAGGCTGAACAAACCAAATTTTCTTAGCCTTTTCTCATGGGAAGGGTAGTCAATTCCTCTAATTTTCTTGATATCCTACCTCTGGACTCACTCCAACAGGTCAACACCCTTCCTATGCTGGGGACCCCAGAGCTGGATGCAGTGTTCCATGTGGGGTCTCACCAGAGCAGAGCAGAGGGGCAGAATCCCCTCCCTCAACCTGATGGCCATGCTGCTTTGGATGCAGCCCAAGTATCACCCAATATTCTTCATTCTGTGATCAAAAGCTTTATATGAATGTCACTATCTCAGTATTTCATAAACTTCAAAGCATTAAAACGTCATTGTTTGCATGCAAGAATCAATGGGGGAAAAGGATAACAGTTTAGTTACACATCCAAATTATGTTAAATAATTTCTATTTTGAGCTATGCAAGTACTTAAAATGTGGCCTTCACTGGTACATGCCCTTCCTTGTTTTGTAACATACAGCACAATGCTTATCCTGAGAGACAATTAGCATCAAGCACATCAAACATCAGCATCCAGTGTAAACAACTGGAATTTTCCTCTCAAACAGACCAGTTAACAACTGTATCTTAAACAACGTACATGTTAACATCTCTGAACTCGTAATTCCTCTGAATACTGCAAATAAGATTGGTAAGAGATCTAAGTATTTTTCCTGAGTTTTTCACCAAAATAAAGCCTAACTATGCTTCTCTGAAAGTTAAGACTTCCATTGCTTCCACCTACCATCAGAGGCCCTCGAGCAGAAGACTTTTCCAAGGCTGGTACTATATCCACATATCCCCCTGCAATGGCAACTTCTCCAGTCTCCTTGATCTGTAGTGGAGGGAAAACACATTAAAGAGGTGATTTATTTGCAGAAAGTCACAAAAGACGGGCATCTAAGGAGTATCCCTGATATTTTAAAATCAGAGATGTAAAGAGAAAACATAAAAGTTACAGAGTGAAAAAAACCACCTCATAAACATGCCGAGTCTTGAGGCAAATTGTTATAATATGTTTTCCAAACAGCTCTTCAAGCAAAATTATTATTTTCCTCTGGAGAAATTGTACCAAAATACATTGCTGGTGTTCTGCTCACAAAACAGTTGAAAAACCTTATTTACCTTCAGTGTTACAAGTTGCTGTCAATATTTCTTCATAAATAGTTCTTAGAAAGACATTGTTCTAAAATGTTTTTCTTTGAGGTACATATTCAGTTGTCAAGAGTCCATTTAGACAATTTCACTATCTCCACATGCCTCATACTTCAACTTGCACTAGAAACAGCTTTTTAAGGATTGCAAACTAGCAGGATTACAAAAAGAATAATGAAAAATACTTGAATTCCTCCCAGTTTAATTTTTTGAAATAGTTACTTCAGACAAGAAAATGGGTTTCAATTTGGCATTTTCTCTTTGAGGGATGTGACAAACCCTACTGACTTATGGCAGCTAACAGAAGATAGGAAATTGATTCACTGATAATGCATATAGAGAGGTGTATGACAAATACCCAAAGTGGAGAAACATCAAGTATCACAGCCTAGTTTATTGCACTACATTAACTATTACTCAAATCATGCCTAACAGCTTGTCACCTGCTGCCACTGCACTTCAGACAATGCTGAAAATGGATTCAAACCACCCTCTCAAAGTTTTAAGTCCATCTGTAGTTTGATTTAATGAGAGTTCATTTCAGCACAAAGATGGATTTAGTTCATACAAATCCAACATGCAATAAGAAACAAAATTCTGCACACCTCATAACTGTTTAAGACAGTTTACTATAATCCTGTTAACCTTGTAATTTCTATCCAAAATCAGTTACCCAAAAGTTGTGGAAGAAAAACCCTTAGGAAATTTCACCAAAACTCCACATATTAGCAATTACTAAACCAAGCATAATTACAAATTTTGCCGTTAAACACAACAGAACAGCTAACCCGGCTTACAAATTTGGAAGGGCTAGGAAGCATATTATAAACTCTATTAAATAACATGGTATATGGAAACCATCAAAAGTAAACATATGAATTCTAGATTCTGTCAGGACTGGGTGATCGTACTTTTTAAATATAGCTACAGTAATTTTCAAAGCTCACTTGAGGCGCCAAACTACCTCATTGCTACCGGTAATTAGAAATGGAGATTTTGTACACATAGTCTCTACATTGTTACCATTCTGAAATTCTGTAGCTGATAACACCCATCCGGTCTGCAAACAAAATTTGCCTCCTTCAGTCAATATATATCCCAGAAAGCTGTATGAATACAGCATTCCTATGATGACTCTCCTTGTTTGATTTTGCCTGCCCAATCCCCCCTGCAGCTGCAACTACATGTGCTGCCCTACTCACTAACCAAGAGCTGGCCACATTTTTATGGAGATGAGGCTGCAAAACTTTGGCCAGCAAAGCAATGTAACTCTCACTGCATAAGCCAAAGCAAATATTGACAAATGACAGTATCAAATCATAGGTAAAGAAAGTGAAAATGTCATATGATGCTACATAAGTGACGACATTCACTTTTACTTTTTGCCCTTTACCTGGAGTTTTACGCTTCGTTCCCATTGAAGTTCCCTATGACGTGGAGACAACCATTACAGGATAGCTGCATAAAATGCTACTAGCAGGACCAAAGAAAATAGAATGCAAACCCAAATCTCATAAAAGTGTAAACTCTGTTTTACTGTAGTTACTATGTTCAACTGCTATGAAATTTCCATTTTTAGGAAGTTGCTCTGCATAGCTGAAGCTTAAATTTAACATAATCTAAACTAAATCTGCAGCACACTTACATGCATAAACTGTTAAGAGCCGATTAAGACAAATAAATGTTAAAAAAAAAGATGAACACACAAAGTTATGAGTAAATCCAGAAAACAAGTATACACTATGATGATCTGAGGATGACTGGTTTTTTATTAACTTTCATTTTCCCCAGTGGAAACACACAAAAAATGCACACACAATGAAAAGAGACCTCATTTAATACAAGGGTATTAAGTCCTGTCATTATAATGGTACTTCTATTAGAATCCTAGTGAAACCGTAAAGTAAGCCTATTTCATTCTATTTACTCAATTTCTTTACAAAGCCTTTGCCAATGGTGCGCTACTTAAGGAGTCATCTTTTCTTGCTCCCCCTCATATCCCCAGTCTTTTAACCAATACATCTTTCTCTGAAGCCCACAGTGAAAAGACCATTGTTCTGACCTTGGTCTGAAAATGGATTCTATTTCCTTCCTTCCACATTTCTGTTTGCAAAGTTTCCCCTGGATAGACTGGCTTCGCAAAGCGAACCTAAAAGCAAAAAAAGAAAAAAAAAGTGGGGTTGCAAAAAAGATTTTTCTGCTCTATGTAAATGCAAAGCTTAAACACATTGGCTCTACTGAAATGAAAAAAAGAGTAAAATTAAGTCAATTGTCAAAGTAGAAAGCCTAAATATTGAAGCAAACATACAAGACAGAGTATGCATGCAGCATAAAATGCATGCAGCTGATAGTAAAAGCAATTCTGGCAATTAAGATATCATGAAAGACTTCCCCCACTCTTAAGATTTCTTTTGGCACTAAAACAGAAAAATCCAGGAAATTTACTGCAAAGAATGAACTCACAGACCTTGATTGCCTTGAATCTGTTCACATCATTATTTGCAAACTGCTTCAAAATGTTCCTAGCAGCAAACCCAAAGGTGCATAGTCCATGAAGTATAGGCTTCTTAAATCCTATTTAAAGAGGTAAGATTTTAGCATTTTTAATACTAGGAACTAGAATGCAGCTTCTATTAAGAGCTATACCTTATTCACAGTATTTTCCTCCATTAGTGTTCTTAATCCTTTTTCTTTTTAACCTAATTTATCTCAACAAAAAAGTGTCCGTTACTATTTATGATTTCCTCTACTTTTGGGCAAAGGAAAGTGGTTGGTAACAAGATGCACTCAGCACTGCCTGTGCTCTGTGCAATTCAGAAGTAGAATTAGTCCCTGTCTATAGAGGTGACAAAATGAAAAATAAGGAGATTATCAGTTTTAGTATGCATGCATAGGCACACCAGACATGCAGTTAATGTAACTATGTACATTAAGCGTAAGAGATATTGTAATCATTAAAAAAGTGGCAATATTAAGATTATTTGATACTTCCTCTTTTGAATTCCTATTCATGATTGGCTAAAATTTCTAATACAATGTCTATTTAGGATTAATTTAGCTTTATTTAGAAATAAAAAAAAAGAGAAAGAAAACTTGCAGTGTTTTTCTGTTTTTCGTATACTGACATTTTTGTCAAGTTTCCTCAAACTCTTATACTTTGAAGCAGGAGCTCAACCTTGGTAGAGGATAAGCTTTATATCAGTGAAGCATTTTTTTCCACTACTGTCAAAATCTAACAAAATAAAGCTTTGACAACTGGCCTCAGATTTGCTAAAGTGCAACTCTTAAGTTATAAAGATGCTGCTTGTATATTCTGATTCCTTTAACAGGTTGTTCTGACCTGACAAGGCAGGTAAACAGTAACTGATCACATTTGCAACAGCCCATGGAATCCAGACAGAGCTGTCCAGCTTTGGCACTGAAACCAGTTGCTTTGCCCAGAACTTATATGCTACTCTTGTCTGCCAGAGTCTGTTTTTCTTGAGCTCTCAACAACTTCTCATTGCATCTACACAGCATAAAATGTTCTCTCAAGGGACGAATGCTGGAAGAAAACCCAAAAGCAAAACAAAACAAACAAAAAAAGAGGAGACAGGAGAAAGTCTAGCCAGCAGAGAAACAGAAGATTTAAAAGAAAAGAAACCACCATCAAAACAGAAATAAAAAAGCCACAAGGACACCATCCTAGCTTTGGCTGGGCTGTAATGAATTTTCTTCTCTAGTAGCTCGTACAGTGCTGTGCTCTGAATTTAGTGGGACAGTAATGCTGAAAATACACTGATCTTTCAGCTGTTGCTCAGCAGTGTCTAATATATGCCGAACACTCTTCCGTGACCTATGATCTGCCACCAAAGAGGCGGCAGAACCTCATGCTCAGGATATAAACTGGGGGAAGCTGGCCAGGAGCTTCTGATCATGGCTTGGGGATGGGTTGGGCATTGGTCAGCAGATGATAAGCAAATGTGTTGTGCACTTGTTTCTCTTGGGTTTTACTCTTCACATCTTCTCTGTCCTTTTATTATTTGTAGTAGTAGCAGCAGCATTAGTATTATTAATACAGTAGTTTACTTTGCTTCAGTTATTAAAATGTTCTTATAACAACCCACAAGTTTTACCTTTTTTTCTCTGCAACTCTACACTCCATCCCACCAGGAGTGGGGGAGGGAGAGGAAAGGAAAGTGAAGGGAAAAACAGGGAGGGGAGAGGTAAGGAATAAGTAAGTGGCTGTGTGGTAACTAGATGCAAGCTGAAGTTAAGCCATGGAAGATTCAATGCTGGGAAAGATGGGAATTATGAGACCAAAGGAAAGACAAGGCTAGCAGAACTATGGGCAGGAAAGAGAAATTTTGTCATATTATGTTAGAAGACATGACACAATGACAGATTTAAAGGAATATGAGTCTGTTTTCTCACTGTAAGTATTCCAGCCAGATCATTTTGTAATTTCGCTCCCACAAAATATTTGAGTATGTACACTTTTAATAGCACTCTATTTTGTATACAATGAGCACTGTTCTGAAAGCACAAAGTTACTATGCAGTCAGATTATGGCACTACTGTAACATGATCAGTTTTCAGTATCTCTCACTCAGAATGTTACAGTGACATCTAGCTCTTTAAAAACTCAGTTCAATTCACTATGCAAGAACCAGAAACCACCCACTCTATTCAGAACTCAAAAACAGCCAAATATACCCAATCCTATTTTTCCCAGTATTTTCTTTAGAAAACTAATGCATTCTCAAAGAAAAATTCCATTAGCTAAATTCTGTTACTTTGTATCTAGACTGAAACAAAATGAAAGTAAATATTGCTTTCTAGTATCTGGAAACACAAGATACAGGAATAAAGGCATAAGAATATAAACAGGTGTTTTTGTGTAGTTTATGTCTTCTGAAATACTACCCACAGGAAGTCTTAACAATAAGCCAGGAATGACCTGAATGCATTATGCTGAATGCTTGCTTCCCATACACACTGGTGAGAACCAGTAAAAGAGAGCATCCACAGAGATTGTTACATGACAAGAAGGTATGTGAATAGATCCGAAGGGAAAAAAACCATTTGCACACCTAGAAAAATAATTTGTAGACTATCTGTACAATCATGTCTTCTTTGACAGTACTTGCATTTAGTATAGGAAGGTATTTTGGAACTTTCATAGTTCCAAAATCCAGTATGGAAGTTTTATGTTGAGACACAATGATATCTTATCTACAGTATTAATTTCATTTTCCCTGTCTATGTGCCAGTGCTCTTTGTGTGAGTAGGTAGAAGACTTCTACTTCTCTTCTTTTGTTAGTATTTAAATTATTATCATTATTATTCCAAACACTGGATTTTCAATTATAAACATGTATTTTTCATCTCCATCATCATCATCATCATTAACAAACCAACATCATAAACAAATAGAATGCTTTAACAAACCAGGGAAATCTCTTCTTGGACTCTAGTATTTGACAATCATTACTTATGAACACAAATTTATACAAAATTATAGAAAACTGAGTTAACAAACCAATTAGTATGTATTTATGAAAGGTAATTTACAAAAGTATGTTTAGTGTGATCTGAACAAGGAAGCATAGCTCTGCTCTGTTTATCTTGATAAGAACACCATATAGTGATACTTGCATATTAAAAAGAAATTAATCAGGAAACTGCAGACTAATTATTACAGATTAGTAGTCTCACGTAATGTTTATGATGATACCATACATATTCAGGAAAATTTCCTAAGTAAATCAAATTGCTGCCTGCCCAGAGTATCAAACTATACAACTTACAAGGCCTGAAAATATGTCCAAAAAATAACTTTACAACATGATTTCAAGAAAACACCCTTTTTTATTAATTGCATCTCTTCAAGAATTAGTTAGCGCAGTCTCTGATCTGGTGCTTTGGCATGCAGAATTATGTAAATTCACAAGCTAATGAACTAGCAAGAGGTGTAGTTAAGCAATCTTATAGGAAAGAAGTCCTAACAAGCTCACTCTCTCCCGCCCTCCTGGATTTATTGGGATAGAGAAGACTACAGTGAAGAACAAAAAGTTCCACTGAATAATCTCACAATTATTCAAATGGAAAGAACTACATATTAGAGAATTTATGGGATTCTTTCAGCAACTTTGATAGTCAATTATTTCTGCTTATGAAACAGACATTGTAAAAACAGGATAGTGGCAATAAACAAGATCTAAAGGAAAATAAGCTTGAAAGTATGTTTCCATTTTAAGTAAAGTCCAAGCACCATTCCCCATTTCTACCTACAAGAAGCAATGCTTCAAACTGAAGTATCATGCAGAACTTTGAAGTTATTGAATTGATGACTCCAAGAACAGCTATAAAACAAGCACTGCTTTTTCTAGGTTGTTAAAGATGTACATCATGAAAAATAGATTAAAACTACATTTACATTATCCTTCATCCAAATATTAACACAATGGTATCCCCATCAGCTCACCTCCAAGAGCAGCAAAACTTGGATCCACATGTAAAGGATTCCAATCCCCACTCAGCCGATATAAGGCAGCCTGCAGAAACAGAGGAGTCAGAACAGCAGAAGTCACTCAAATTCATGACAGATTAAGAAATTTATCTATTTTACTAGTGCTTACATAATATACAACAAGGCATGTAAAATGGAAAATAATTATTACTGTTTTCTTGACAAATTTATCCACAGTGTAAAACAGAAGTATATATATGAATTTTTGGAATAACATACAAACACAGTATTATCACAACAGATTCATCTTACAGGGATCAGAAATGACCTTCCTTTTTTCCTTTTAAATTATGATATACTTCTCTCATAGCAGATTCATGGGTAGCTAATCCCAGTACCAAAACCAAACAATATCCCAAAGTAACACTCCAAGCTTTCTGGAAGACTTTTGCTTCATGTTAAATATTCTCTTTTGTAGCTAAAAAAGTAGAGAAACACAGATTTAGTGTGTTTTATATCCTATGAATGTGAATAAATCTGAGAAACTATGAAGAATATGGCTACTGTACTTCAGGTTTCTCTCCCTGTGTAGCTTTAGCGTTTTCATTATCAAATCTTGTATTTGCTGTACATGCAGAGCAGCCAGCAGTCCATATTATGAGAGATATCAAAAGCCAACCTGTGCATCTTTCTGAAATAAAACCTTTTTCTCAGGTCAACAGATTACAATGTAATCCAGTGATTAAATTATAGCAGTGCTCCCTAGTAAAAATTTTCCAGAAGTACAGTGAAAATCAGTACATTAACTAATGAAGATTCCAAGAATTTAGCTTAATTATGATGACATACACAAATTGAACACAGATTTAATTGAAAAAAGCTTTTAAACTGAAAACAAATTGTATTTTAGTCAAGCACATTACTGACCTTTAGAACACATTGTCAGTAAATTTTTTTTTCCCAGCATTTTGAACTAGAACAATAAAAAATGGTATATGTTTATTTGAATGAGGGTAAACTGTACTAAATTCTGTTTGGATGAAAGTAGATAGCAGATTTCTGAAAGAGAAGGATGAAAAAAAATATTCTCAAAAGGAAGAATTTTCCAATATATGCCTAACACTGTTTTTCTATCAAGTCTGAAGCAGACAGTGTAACTAGAAAGGCTCTGAACTCTTGTTATCATTTTAAACCATAATTCATCTGTTTTCTTTTTTAATCTGTTAATATTCTGGTCATTTCTCCACCTATCTACAGTTTTAACACTAAGCTCTACCTCTTATTTCTCATAGCAATTTTCATCGACACTGCAAGTGTTTTGAGCCTGAGTTAAGATGGAATGCAAAGACCTTGTCTCTGCTTTCTGTGAGAGCTGGAACCAGACACTAAAAACAACAAATAAACTGCACCATAGCATTAGCATGCAGATCTCAGAAAGGCAAACAGTAAGCTAATACCTCTCCGTGGCTGTTTATATATTTGTTTACTGTTTTTGAAACACTTTTCCTTTCAATAAAAAAAGACAACAGTGGATCTGGAATTTCTAACTGTAGTTTTATCTTTGTCAAAAATGTGTATTTATTATAATTTTTTTCAATGATGTTCTAATTAATCGTATAATTTATTGGGAAAATAATGAGGACTGGAAATTTAATACTAGTGTTAGACTGAAGTTCAGCTGGGTTTGTGTTCAGGATCCTGAAAAAGACCAGAGAGAGGGCAAATAATTTCCTGAATATGTAAAAGTTATAAAACGATGAAAGACATTTTTAGTGAGAGACAGACCCATACTGTCTTTTCACACAAGCAAATTTAAATCTGAAAATCTTAAGAGAATTTTTCAACAGAATTCTATGAAATAGAATTACTCAAGTTTTCTTTCAAAAGAGTCTGAAATCTAACAGCAAATTGCTACTGAAGAAAAATGTTTCCAGATACTAAATTATTAAATAATTGAGTGCCTTCACAGCTAAATTAAAATTCTAGGGTCTTACTGTCATTCTTCAATTGATTTGAATTTTTACAAAAGCTGTCAGGAGGCTGTTTTCACAAAAGAGCTGTTGCAATAAATTTTAATTCTAGCTAAATAACATTTAGTTGAAGTACTGAAAAATTCAATTTATGGATCATAAGAAAAAAAAGACAAATTTCTGTTTTAAGCCCAAATCTTAAATCTAGCTATGCAGCTGTTGCTTACTAAAACTGTAATAAGAACTAACCATTGATTTAGAGTGATAATAAGCACTACTTGGGAGACAATACTTGTACCAAATGGTTTTCAAATTTACTGTAGTAAAAAATACTTGCGCTTTGCTAACAAAATCAATGTAGCAGTTGGAAAACAACTGGGTTCAGAAAATTAAACGTGGTCAATGTATTTAACTAAAATTCTGACATATTAATCTGGCAAATAATACTTGTCTTTTTGTATATTCAATAACAGTGACACTGGTCACAGCTAGAAAAAAACACAGCCAGAACTGAATAAAACAGTTAAAGTAGGTTTTTTTCAGATTCAGTGCAGCCAAATCAGGTCTACCAACAAACTGCATTTACCACAATCTTTGGTAAATCTTCATTATATAAACTACAGTCAACATGAAAACAGAACTGCTTTAATGCCTTGTTGGCTCTACTTTCTATATTCCTCCAGTAAGGACATTTCATAAGTGACAGCATTCTGAGGTACAGGGGGAAAAAAGAAAATAAAAACCCAAGCAACCAACCAAAGATGCATCTGTGAGAGATTACAACAATCAACTGATGTAAAGCATTAGACTGAAGTCAGTCATAATATGATTAAATTGTTCTCCAATTAATAACACAAACTGTAAAGTCTCATTTCCTAACAATTTAGGAATTCTGACAGACCACAAAAGAGAAGGTGGTATCAAGCCTGTTGGTGCTTATTTTCCAGTCTTTCTGCAGACTGTCATAAAGGTCAGTGGTAAAGCTGACGAAAGAGGAAGCCAACTATCCACATATTTTCCCTTCTAACTGGGCAGAAAAATACCTCTACCCAAAAGCTTACCTTACCAAGTAAAGGTGTGTATATGTGAATACATGTATGTACAGACATGGGCATGTATTTATGTATGCTTTTACAGATTATTTAAGACAAAAAGTAGTCAAGCCATCTTGTGAAGAAAACATCCACAATCTCACCTGCAAGTGCCAATGGACTCTTATTCCCATTAAGAACAGTGAAAATTTCTGGTTGAAATGGCAGTGTTAATGTTTCAAGAACTTAAATTTAGCATAGTAATTAAGTAATCCACTGTACATAAAACTTCCCCGCTCCACACTATTCATGCATTTTCTGTTTGTCCATATCAAATGTTTTTCAAATTTAGTATCAACTTACATATTCTGACACAGGCTTCACATAACATTAGTCACTTTTCAGTAGCATGACAAATATGCAAGAAGCCTTTCCTTTAACAATGTCTCTCAATTAAAAAAAACCTACATTTTTGGGACCTTCAAATGGATTAAGAATTTTCACAGCCTTTACTAAGACATGTATAGACAAGGAGAGGAAACAAAGTTGGTAAGTATTATTGACCTGTAGAAGGAAATTGACTGCCAGACTCATCCCTTTTCTTTTATCACCTTAATACACAAAATCCAAGCCCTCAAATATTTGTCAAAATTGCCATGATTAAACAATTATATTCTGATCTTTCCAACAAGAATAAACACAAAGGACTCGGGGTTATATAAAACTTGACATTAATAACAAACTTTCAAAGTAATTACTATTACAAATACTTACTATACAATAGTTCTGGGAGTACCATTTCTGCATACTGAAACTTCTAAACAAATGACAGAAAGGTTATCAAGTCTTAGCAAAGACTTCACATCCCTTTGTTTGGTTTCTATCATCCTTTCTTGTTTAGTACTTTTTCAATTGTCATGCTGTCCATATTTGTGGATCTGCATAACATCATTTTCTCTATCACAAAACAAATTATTTATGCTATAAATAGAAAAAAAATCACCGAATCTCTCAGGAGGCTCTTTTCTGCTATTGCCTGAAATTCACTTAAATTTACACACCTTTAGGCAATGCTGTACCCTACAGTCTTTATAGAACAAGATATAAATTAGAATTTGTTCTACAACCATATTTTGATGGGAACTATGTCATACCTTTCCTGTTGCACAATGGCTTCTATTTCCTCCTGTTTGTTGCCCATGGTGCATGCATTGGTGTAGATGCACTTCAGTTGGGCTACTGATCCCACCACCGTTGTGGGTATGAAGACATATTTCCTACACTATGCTCTCAAGTGCTTCCATGTTTTCTAACACATCAATAACTCTTCTGTCTCCGACACACGGATTCCATCTCCACTGAGACATCTTCCCTCAAATACTGTCATGTTGCTCTCATGTTTGTCTCTAGTGAGCCTGGTTTTATCCCTTTCCTGCTTCAAATCTAGTTTAAAACTCATTTAATGAGCCCTGCTAAATCCTGCGCAAAGCTCTTTTACACTTTTGAGACAGGTGTACCCCATCTGTTGACAGCAGACCTGCTGTTGTGCAAACTGACCCATGATCAATAAAGCCAAAATTACTCCACTGACACTGGGCTCAGAGCCACCTATTGATCTGTTGGGTCTTCCTGTTTCTTCCTTCATCATTCCCTAAATTGTCTAAAAACACAAATATTTACATATCCTTAGGATTAAAACACCTATGAAGACTGCAAAATAAAAGATGGCTTTCCACAGGTAAGGATTCTCATTCAAACTACACAGAAGCTTGGAAGGGTCTTATCACACCATACGCAGGCATAAAGTAAAGCCTCATAATAATGGACCTACTGGCAACAGGCGGGAAACATTTCACAGTAGATTTTAGCTTAACAATTCATTAAGCATTCATTAAATGCTTCCCACGCTCCTCTTTCATTCCAAAAGTTCTTCTCAGTAAGTTTTTATTGTAAAATCCACTCTCTGACAACAAATTAGATTTCTGCATAATTGTTTTCACAACTGCTTCCAGTTACATTAGGAACTGTAATTTTAACTGAATTTGACACAGTGAAAAACTAAACTCAGGTAGCTGTGGTGTGAGCAGGACTGCAAGACGGAGAATGACTCAGGAAGGGAAGGTGACTCCCGGAGTCTTAATCACAGGATGCTGATAACACTACTTCAAACAGGACAGGGGCCAACTATTTTCTCCTCTTTCAGAGAAAACAAAAAGTAACTGTATGTTTGGAAAAATCCCTAAAACACTAAAACCCAGAAATTTCTTCATATCCTGTCAATCAATGCTAGATCTACAGCCGGAACAGAAGGCTTTACATAGTTTTTTTAGATTAGTCTAGGTATGATTAATTTAATCTCTCTCAGAATCTCTGAAGGAGTAAATAATCATATTCACTTATATAGTGCATATATGTATGTCTCTTTTTTATGCTGCTAACTGTATCACATCCAGAAAAATCACCATCTGATGCTGTATGCCACTCCTTTAACCACTCTTTGTACAATTACAATGCCACAAACATTTATAAACATTCTTGCTTTATAGATTAAAAACTACAAGGAGAAAAGGTTGTAACTGTCAAGCAGCAGAAACAAATGCCAGCTCTCCAATGGAAAATATGAAGCCCTAGCTTTTTTAAGCACCTCACATTTCTGATGTACAGTTTACAAGCACTGAACACAGCTTCTGTGGATTTCAATTTCAACCTGTGATGCTCAGACATCCTCCAGCTAGTTCTACTCCCAAATTCAATCTTTCAAATTCTATTGTCTAATCCTCTCCTCCTACCAGTCACCGATTAAAGAACACCCATGCCTCAGTGCTTCGGGGTATCTGGGTGACAGTGGCCCACAAAGTACAGAAAACCCATTGTCAAACAACTGCAGTTCCAACCAGTCTCAAACCATGAGATAATTTTCTTCTCATTACTCCTCAGAATGTTGCTTATTACAATAAATAACACAGGAAAACTGACTTCCTACAGTGTCTCAGTTGATGCCTACAGTTTTTTCCTTGATTGTGGAAGGAGTTCCAGATGAAGAGAGAAACAAACACACCATTCATGCCAGCATCACTGAAAACTGTATCATTAAATATTGCACACAAAGCAGATTAAGACTAAAAAAGCCACAACCTTTACTTGGAATTTTTATCTTTTTAGATATCTGTAACATTTAAAACACTTATCATAGTTTTCCAAATAAAAGCAACTTAAAAATGACAGGATATAAATAAGCTCCTTTAACTGACCAGTATTACGCTCAGCTTCATCAGCTCTAAAGAAGAATTTTAAAATTCTTGAAAGCAAGAATGGCCAAACTGCCTGACCCTGGAAGCCTCAGAGCAGATCTCAAACCATATGTTTGAGATCTCCAACCTGCATTGAAAAGTAGCTGTAGCAGAAATCTACATGTGATGGCTTAATGCCGCTGGCTGGGATACGGGGTGTACCCAGGAGCTGTATCAAAGCCGGATAGCATAGCTCTGAGGGGGGCTAATCAGCCCAAGCTCTGGCAGTGCCTTCAGCCTATGCCTTAGCAAGCCTTTAGTGATTTCAGCTCAGTGATTCTCAGCTCATGAGTGATTTCAGCTCTTTGGGCTTGCTAGGCTTGGCTGGGGCATGCAGCAGGCATTCGGAAGACCAGGAAAGAGAGGAGAGCGCTGTGTGAGGTTCCAAGACGATGTCTTTATTGGTCTTCTTCGTAGCTCTTCCACGGAGTGTCTCGAAGGGTCTCCGGGACAGCGGCTCCAACGAGCCGGGCAGAAACAGGGGTTTATATAGGGTTAGGGAGGATTGAGAATTGTCCAATGGTAAGGGTTAAAGGAAAGTGACCTATAGCCTTACAGAGAGATAAGCAAGGGTCCGAAAGCGGGAGAGAGGGGCTCCTTTTGTCCAGTCATCCTGACTCAGCATTCTGTCTCTGAACGCCAAGGCAGGTTCGCAGGGCCTGTGCCTGCTACAATGGCTCATATGACACTACATTGCAGAGTCTTAAAGGGTTCATGGTTGCATGTACCCAGCTGGTTCAAATGCATTACAGGCTGAGACACCATGTTTTTCCAAACCTGTCTAATTGTTCCTTTTTACTTTTTTGTCAGGCCTGTTTCTCCCTGCTGAAATAAGTAACAAGCACACAGAGTCAGAATCCAGAGTGGGAGAATGCTTTAGAGAAATACATGATACTGTTGAAAGCAAAGAGAATTTTTCTACTGGTAAATACTTTCTAAAATTAGCAGATGTTCTATTGAGATGAGCTGACATCAACAAAAACTGCAAACTCCACATACTACAGCTTTAGTTTTGCCATATTGCAAACAAAACAGGTAGCTTTCAGAAATAGGTGAAAGAAAACAGAGAACAGTAAAACTGAAATGACGTGGTCAAAAATTTCATCCTGTGCACTACTGTTATGCTGTTTATTTGTTGTCACTACACTGTGCATTCTGAATATTATTTCTGATACATGAAGATAGAGAACAATTTTTTGGAAGGAAACTTGTGGAACATCAAAACACTGAGTTTTTCCAAGAGCAAACAAATCATAGAAAGTCCACAACAAATTTAAGACACCTTGCTTCTTTCCTTCCTCAAAAGCGACTTGTATTAGTTAAGGTATTATCCACTTTAAATAAGCACTGCAGCTTACCTTGTGTATAGTCAGAAAATGAGTTCCCAAGAAATAAACACATTTAGGAAGAGAGTGAAAGCTATATCAAGATTCTCCAGAGATACAGGTCATTCCCTGCCTGTTAGTTTTCATTGCATTAGCAACTATTCAGCAAAATCAGTTTGACTGACTAATTTAAGCACCCAGTTTGAAAACTGTCAGGACAAAAGCTCTGTAACTACATTAAATATTCCCTATAGGGTTGAAATTGAATGATCCATTCCTTGCTAATGGCTAATAGTCAAACACCCTCTAGACATCTTGATCTTCTGTCAGGTCTATTTAATTCAAAAGACTTATGGCAGTGTGTCTAGTAAAGTGAAGTTCAGGTTACAAAAGGAGAAAAGCTAGAAAAATACCACCACACATGCACATCTCTACAGGGCAAGATGTAAAAATTGTCATCCAGTTCTTTGCAGAAAAATTCACAAATACAGAAGAAGCATTTTATGTCATTCTTCAGCAAGATGCAATTTTAAGCTTTAAAGGCTTTCAGAAGATCAGATACTTCTAAATTTTTGTAGCCACTTTTCCCTTTAAGCAGCTTACATCGTGGTACTGCAACTCATTCATAAGCACTGACTGGAATTTAAAGAACTTCTCAGAAATGGGTATAGATCTGAGAGGGATAAACATAGATTATACCTCTTGCTATTAGTCTCTGATACCACTAACCAAAAGGATTACTTTGTCCTGCCAACAGTCATATAGCACAAAGATTTGTCAAGGAACTCTAGGTGGCTGTACCCTCTCTTCTGCTGAACACATGGTGATGGGTGATGGGCAGAAACAGTTATTTAGCCCTCCATTCCCACTGTGCTCCTCACTAAGTAGTGCTTTATCTGGTCTCCAACATCCTCTTGGAAAAACCCCACTGCAGCAGAGTTAGAACTGAATAAACTTTCAAGGTAACCACAGTCATTATCTTCAGTGAAAGACAGGTGTGTAAATATTTCTAAATTATGCATGGAAGTCTATTTATCAGACAGTTTACTACACAATCATGATATGAAAAGGGAAAAAATGCTCATTATAAAGAGCAGTTTAGCCATGTAATTACGGTAACATAAACTATCACTGGACGTAAGCATAGTTTAAGTTAAATCAAATGCCATCTGCAAACTGACTCTTCCAGTCTGTTTTATACTCTGTACCAATTCAACGGTTGAATGGCACCAGTTATTTCTGCCAACACACTTCTCATTTAAATACTAACACATTCAGAAATTTTGAAGCAGTTTGTGCACCAGCTTCCATTTTTTAAAGAAGATTTCGGGCAGTTGTGTCATTCCACAGACACATAATTGTAAAATCTTGGTAAATGTAAAATATTTTCCAAGCTGCCCTTCCCATGAAAGTCTGTATCTGTACATAAAGTTCCGAAGTGCTACACATTCCTCCCTCCTGTACACACATCCTGTCATCATCACTGACACACAAATGATACTGAATAATTTGGTACAGAAGCCGTCTTGTGATTATCAAAGTCCACTGGCTGTGCCTTCGCTAACTTCTAACTCGAGAATAATTCTCTTTATATATCCACCTGTCAGAGTAGATCTTAAAAAAAAGCAAGTGAAGTGGCTACTCTCTGCTACTTCTTTTATTTCCAAGAATCAATTTTGCAATAGCAAGTTTCCCAACTACTGTGTTATAGTGTCATTACTATCTTTTATCTCATGAACTTCGAGCATTTTGTGCACAATAACAATTCTAGACATATGGGTTTAAGGCTCAGAAACTAAAACTACCATGTGAACAAGGCAATCATAAATACCATGTGAAAACTGATGAGCCTGGAATCAATTCCAATATAATCATGCAGTGGAGAATCTTTCCAACACTCAAAATAAATACTTTAAAATACTGAACCTTTAGAGAATCTGTATCTCATCTAATAAAGGGTCAGCTGCTAGAAAGCACCTTCCACCACATTTAGCCACCTGCCAGGAGAAAAGTACTCCTCACCATTCCCTGCTCCTTGCTCACCTTGCCAATTTTCAGTGAAGACTATTGAGAAGAATAAGACACCTGTACCTCCTAGACCAATGCTATGAATTTTAGGATGCAGCTAGTACATCAGTGACATAAACAAAAATGCTGATCTTGGCTCTCTTTCCCAGTTGAAGTGGGTAGGGCTATCTTGGACTTCAAGCACAAGAATCAGCTGGATGAGACTTAATTATTCCATATATAATCAGAGAGAGGCTAAGCAGACATTGCAATTAGCGCAGTTCAGCTAATGCTCAACATTTTAATTCCATCTTCCAAAGCTACACCCACCTGTCATGACTAAGCTGATTTTGGAAACAGCACTCCATATCCTAACGTTGGCAGCTCCAGATTTTCCTTTCTTGTTTGTCTGACACTTGCAGGTTTATCTTGAGAGGAGGTTGTATTTCTTTGCACAGGTTTCTGCCTGGGAAAAGCAGATGCCTGCGAACCAGTGGGAATGTGGACAAATAGAAACATATCTGGACAGTGTCTGTCAGTATTTCAGGTTTCCCTTGAATCCTCCTACTACACAAATTTAACTTTCTCAAAACTGTGACCCACAAGCAATTTTTTTTTTGGTCGCAATGTGTTTGTTTGCACCATGTGGTGTAAATTTCAGGAAGCCTGAACCTTCTTTTCAAAAGTGCAACAGAGTACAAAGATTTATCTCCTCCTTCTATACAAAATTTGTAATAAAGAATTATAAAATTTAATCAGTCTTAAGAATATTTTACATAGTACATTGAACACATTGTCATAAGCTAGAAGAAATTTTAGCTTTACACATACATACACACATATATATACACACACTTAAACATAAATAAGCAAGTATAAATACCTGAGGTATATCAGAAAACCTAAACTATTAGTTAACATCATTTAGCACTCCTTTCTCCAAACAAAACAAAGATTTCCACACCCAAAGAACATAAAGCTTTACCTGATCAGCTGTTGTAACATCAGAAATTACAGCATCAGGGGGTCTCTGGGGTGGGACTGCTGTTAACTAAAGCACAAGTTATGGCATTATTAGTATTTCACAGCAAAAATCTTTTATCCATACCTAATGCCAGAATATACCAGTTATGTATAAAAAGAAACAATATTAACCAAATTGATAAGCTTCCTCCTATCCTTTCTACATTTATGGACAAATAGAAAAAGATAGTCCAGAAAACATCACATATCAAGGTTAGCCCTACAAAGACAGTGATTCTGAGGCATCAGACCCTGCCTACAGTTACATGACTTACCTGATGTGTTTGATAACATTTCTTCAAAATTATCCAAAAAAGCCAAGCAAGAATTACTCACTCAGAAAAGAAATAGTTGTCTCACAGAATAGTAAAACGCTTTGGAACACATAAACAAAAATTAAGCTCTTAAAATAATACTTTTAAATGTACAATGAAGAACAAATTTACAAATTTATTTACTACCTCACCTGTGGACTCTGATTCATTACTTTTCACCTTTATGAGCTTCCAGCGCCTTTTTGTTTTACACTTTTTTCTTTTTTTTTTTTGCAATTACATACTGCATATTAAGCCCTACTTTACTGCAAAAAAGCTGTCCCTTGTGCAATCTACAGCTTCATAGCTCAGTTTCAAAGACATTAATCTTACCAGCAGACTGACAGAGAACATCTTAGATCATGACAAACATAAAGTAGACCATAACCAATTCAAGCTATTAAAGTAGCTGAAATAATTTTTTTCTCCTCTACTCCTTGTATTTTTAAAACAAACAAAAAGTCTAGAAAGAAACTAGCATAAGCTCTAAAGTGAAAGGAAGCAAATTGATTCTCACCTGTACCAAGTTCACATATCTTAATTTGTGTAAGGTCTTTACCAAAGGAGAGAGAAATAAAAAGAAACCAAGTGCTTTGTAGTTTCAAGTCTAAAAAAAGCAAAGGCTCTTCCTTCTTTATTAACACAGAGCAAGACCACTTCTTGGGTGGAACACTTGATAAGCACTCCTCTTGTCACTTCAGAGAATCACAGTGGACCTACACAATCAGCTTGATAACAAGAACATTTCCTAAACATGCTCTCAAAACAACCATGACTTGCCAATCTATCTTCAGCTCATTTAAAGAAACTCAGCTTGACCTACTGAGTCATTAAAACCAACCAACACGTGAATCAACAATCAACGAAACGTCTCTACCCACAGGTCAAGAAACCCGCAGCTCAAGAGGAGACACATGACGTACACAACACATGGCTCACCACAGACCCCAACTTGGAAATCTCTCCTCTTGACTTGCAATACAATTTTCAAATACAATAAAAATGTTAAGTGACAAAATGACAGACTACAACATATGTCTGCTCAGCTTAGGATTTCTTTGTGCACAGAGGGGCATGAAACGCTTTTTAATTGGGAAGGTCTGCAAGAAAAAAGCAGGAAAATCCACAACTAGAAAACTGGCCACTCACATGCCAATGCCTCTGTTGAAATTGCTCTATTTTTGTCTTACGGAGACTACATTTTAATCATGGGAAGGAGCTGCCTGAAGCAGGTATTCTTCAAATGTTAAAATGTAAAAATGCATATAACATTCTCACACTTCACTAAATAGAGTGAAGAAATTGCAGTTGCTTGAAGTGCAATATTTCACTAAGAAGTGCCAAAGCACTACACTGGACTCACTGACATCATCACAATAGGTTAGCCTTGAACCACAGGGTTTTTTATATGCACTGCTTATAAAATCTGATTGCAGAACAATTAAGGACAATTAAGGATTAAGAACAATTAAGACCCCAATACACTGCAACAATTTCCTGTGAATTTTTTTATACTACAGAGAAGCTCTTTAAAGCAGCAGGCATTTCAGTACCTGATTTCTGAAGTTAATATATCATAAAATTTTTATATAATTGATACAGGTTTAAGTAAAAAATCTGTAAGTTTACATCCAAAAATCCCAAAGAATATCAGCTACAGTATTTCAGATACATGAAACCTAGGCATTTCTTTATTAATGTTCAAAACCACGGAGCTTAACATACCGTCTCACTCAACTGTTTATTACTGTAGTGCCTCAGGGCTCTAGTTCACAATAACAACATGAAGTTACAGCTGACACTGCCCTCAAACACGGCACTGAAGGGGACAATGTCAGGTACCCAAATAGCTACCTCAAGCATTTTGACTTACACACTGTGTTCATGTGACAATGTTTGCTACTTGCTTACTCTCTGAAAACAGAAACGTTCAGCTCCAAACTGTAATGCCACTTCTCTCTTCCTCTTTATGCTTTCCAAGCCTCTTCCATACAAACATATAGATTTAGAAAGAGCTACACCTACAGGTCTTTTCTAGAAACTGCAAGCTCAACCCTAATACTGCTTTCCATTAGCATATTCTACCATTTCAAATATTTCAGTGTAGAAATACTTTGTCTGTGTAACATTTATCAATTCACTTTTCTTTCTAACTCTCAAAACAAAACCACTGGTTTCCCAAGACCTGAACAATACCTTTTCACTCAGGCTCTGCAGTGAACAGAAGTATTTAAATTCCATCAGAGTTTGCTCAGCCACACTGCTTAATGCTAGTTTATACTTCCTAGTTCATATAGCTAATATTTTTCTTGCAGTGCTGACAGAACTCTTTATGTGTTTGGTGTTTTTTTTTTTAAATATGGATATGTGTGAATTTACCTTGGCTTTTTCTGATGTTCGTTTTCCACCAAATCCTCCAGCTCCAACAAAAAACAAAGAGAACTGATTATAACACACGAGGTCCTTTCCACAATAGGTATTCACTGAAAGAAAAAGAGGAGGAAGGTTATATATTGTCTTCAATCTCCTTTTCCATACAACTAGCATGTGTTGTTACAAGAGACAAGTTCAGATGGAACTTGACAAAGCTCGTTTTAACAATTGACAGTGATCACACTTTCACACTGCACTGTTGCAAGTCACTTTCCTAGTAGGGAAGACTAATTATATGTTTCAAATAATATCATGAACTTTATCTATTTGAAAGCATTAAAATTTAAAAATGAGCTATCAAAATGGTGACAATATTCAAGGTGCTAAAACATTTGACAACACAGAACTGAAATTAGATTTATCTCAGCAACTCAGGCTGTAATAATTTATTTATCTAGAACTGTACTATAAAATATGATGTATTAAAAGCTAGTGAAACTACCCAGTGTGTTAAACAGATTATGAACTCAAACAAAAAGTGGTACTAGCACCTTGTATGAGAAGAGTTCCAGAGTTCAAGGTCACCTGCTTCTTCTTTTGAAGAAGTTAGACTTCTTACACTGAACTGAGATTCAACTTCCTACTGTGGTTCATAGCTATTTCACTCCTTTACACCTCAGACTGGAATACACAGAACTGTTTTGTTATTAATGTTAATTTCCAGTTCCAGAAGAAATTTAAAAACCAGAGACTCTGCTCATAAAAAGAACTTTTGCGTCTTGCAGGAATAAACAGACTTCATATTAGCCCAGGATAAAAACAAAACACAGCTATGAGGAATGGTCAGTAAAAAACCTTTCACAATTTTATCTGACCACTGAAGGAATAAAAGGTCAACAGTGTTTAGAGATTCAGTCTATAAACCTCCTCTTTCTGTCTAATTTCCCAAAGAACCTTGGCATAATCACATGTAATGAGAGTAAGATTCTGAAAATTCCAAATTATCAATTTCGGAGACATTCTCATCCTCTAACTTGGATTTAAAAGGAAGCAAATGGGTTTTGTTTAGAATAGAACAATGCAGACATATAAAAGGAATACAGGACATACTCTTAAAGACTGATGTTTTGCAGATGGGTCTACATAACATAATGATATGATTAACCTTTCCAAAACCACCCATAAAACACATGCAAACATGCAGACACCCACCCCTTCCTGTGGGGTGGAGGAATATAAACTGGTTACCTTCAGGCAGGAGAAAGTATTATTATTGTTAAGAACTTTGATCTGTTTGCATACTGCATTATTCTACCTACTCAGGAAGAAAGTGTTCTTATTGCAGTATGCTGACTACCCAAGAACAATTACACTTTGATCTGTTTGCATGGTGCACTGTTCCACCTACACAGGAAGAAAGTGTTTCTAATTCAGTAGGTCAACTGACCAAGAACAATTACACAGCCACCTCTCACTGAGATTTAATAAGCTAAAAGTCTTCTCCGTGAAAGGGCTGGCAGTTATTGGTATAGCTAGTTAAAAATGAAGCCTAATAAATATAACTGCACCCCCATCAAAAGCCATAAAATATTTTACCATCTATTAGCAAGACTGCTCCTGATCCTTTGTCCAGAATATCAGCAACAGTTGCAACTGATCTTAATTCTCCTGTAAGAATAGAACACGGACACATTGTAAGGTTTTGATTCAGGAACAAAGCCCACAGATCACTCTTTACACTTGCTTACTAACTATCTTTCTTACTAACCTCCTTACCTACTGCTATCATTGTTGCCATTGCTGTTGTTGTTGTTATCAACATCATCATAAGCATTGTAAAAGTCATATTAATTACAATTGTCCCAACTATAACAACAGTGTCTAGGAATCTTTGCAAATCTTGGTTTGAAGATCTGAGTGTTGTTTTGCTTGGGATATTTTTATAACTTCTGGGGGTTTTTTTAAATAGAATTTTGCTATAGTTCATGTATTCAGAGCTAAACACATCACTTTTTAGACTCAAACATATTGCAATCTTTAAAGATAGATCCAATAATTTAAGGATTGTCCACAGATTTCAGGAGGGCTAAGGTAACCACAGTCCTACAGAAGAGAAACTCAGCTCAGAGCCTGGGCACAGGGGTCTCTGAAATTTGTCATAAAGGTTACTGCTTTAGCGACACACATGTGTTTATAAATCAGCCTACAGAATGCAAAACCAAAAACCTTTACGAAGTCCTAGCAATCCACTACTAATCATCAGATTTCTTTGTATTAAATATAAGTTTCAGATAATTTTTTGTTTCAACAAAATTCTGCCATTTACTTGCAGCTTGCATTTTTTTTGCTACCATCTCAAAAACTTAATTTTCATAAACTACCAATGAGGAAATCCAGACACATGCATATCCTGAATTAATGTAACAAGTAACTCTCAGATACTGTAATCTGGGAAAACTCAGCCATCTCTAAAAAGAATTTGCTACTGCAGTAACTAATGCCTTGAGAATTCTAACAGGAAGAAAAGTAATTGTTATTAGCTTCCTCATTACTATGTTCTTTTTTTTTTTTTTTTTTTACATACATAGTTTAAATCTGATCCTCTTACAGGCACACAGACACAATCAATACTGAAAAATTCTTAGGTAAATATCCCAAAAGTTTCATGACATAACCTTATTGAAATATTTTCAAGTTTTGGTAGTTAGTACCAAATCAGATGAATAATCCACAGGTATGTAGTGTATTTGCTTATTGTATCAAAGATAATGCATACATTACTAAGTATACTGTAGAAAAGCAACACCTGATCTCAATAACACATTTTCAGAATTCCTTCAAGAACACAACAGGTTACCCCTCATTTCCCCCACTCCTAGTAAAAAGGATATGCAGTACTACAGCTTGAAACAAAGCTACCCTATTTCCATTTACAACATGGCTACAGGAACTGTTGTCAAAGTGAAAAACACATCAGCAACACACAAGGACTGACCTGAGGTTGGTAATGGTTTAAAAAGCTCCAGATATTGCTCTCCATGCAGCATCTATGTAAAGAAAGACAGTGCTGTAAAAACTATCAATAGATTGCTTCCTCCCCCAAGTCAATACACAGCTATTTTAGAAAGTGTCTATTTTAGAAAGTGTCCAGAGCAAGCAAATTAAAAAACCCCAAGTTTTATTATTTTGATTTTATAACTTCATACCCGAAATATTTTCAAATACAGTTTTAAGCTTTTATGGTTTTAAAAAAGTGTAGTGAACACAAAGTAAAACTGAATATCAAATTCATCATACATCTCATCATAGAAGATGCATTATACAAGTGAAGTAAATGAGTAATTTCTTCGGATGTAAGAATACAAACCACTGAATTTTTAATTTGTAAACAAAAGGAACTTAACAATATTACAAAAATACTAACTGAAGTCACCTTTCAGTTATATGACACACAAGCAAAATTAGCTACTTTAGTCTTCCATACCCTTGCAAGATCAATATTTAGTCCTGAAAGAGAAGGAACACCATCAAACATCGATGTCTGAGCAGGAATTACTCCAAAGCTGGGTAAACAGCAGAATTCTTCACTTCCTTCAAAGAGAAATTTTAGGTGGTCTGGATCCTTAGTTGACATTCCCACACCAAGTGCATACAGAATAGGCTCCAAGTGAGTGTATTTATACACGTTGGTACCCAATTTACGGCCAACAATGCTTGCCTGGAAATAAGAAGTCAGCATAAAATAAAAATCAAAACCAGTTAATATTGAACTTGCATTCTTTCTGTAATTCTTCTATCAAACCTGATGACTGAGGATTTTCTTTACAGTCACATGTACACATAAAGTGTGTACACCATAAAATATTAATGTATTCATTGCAATACAAGCAACCCAAATGCAAAACTTTATACCTTGCTTCAAGCAACCTACCTCAAGAATAAATGGTGTAATTTCATTCAGCTGCATTCTCAGCAGTGCATAAGATTTTTTCAAAAACAAACCACAACTGAAATAATTAATACCATAATAGGACTAAAATTAGGAATAATTATCTATAGAGAAGGAGCCAGAGCAAAATAACACTGCCCAACAACACCCAAGCTCTGTCGCTTTTCTGAATACCCTAATTAGAGATGCTCAACAGAACCTACAAGTGCTTAGATTCTGCATTATCCAGGCTATTCAGCCATAAGTTTTCCTACCATCAAGAGGAAAAATAGAAACTGGAGTCTGGAGATGTTTTTCATTGTGCTCCCTCATTTCACATTTTAAAGCCCATCTTTCTTTTTTGCAGACAGCAAGCCAGCGTACAAGCTGGGCAGCAACACTGGTCTCTCTACTCAAGGTTTTCACCCAGCTTTGAGTGCATCTGGTAGACAGATGTACTTACCGTGTCAACAGAAGAAGAGACCACTGATCCAGAGCTTGTTGAATTCATAGAAACATCCCCTTGAGATTCTATCTGACTTAGAGCATCACTTAACACACTTATGGACTCTAGAGAAAGGAGTTGAAAAAAACTCACTTTTAGATAACCAAACACGACACACTCCAGTAACAGACACAAAACACACATATCAATCAGCAAATGAGCCTGGTATTTCTCAGTTCACCTTTAAACACAGTAAATATACATCTGCAAATGGAGCACGGTGCTGCATTTTGCAAGTATCCACACAAAAGTAGAGGAAAAGTGATTTCTATACAGGTTTCCTCACTTCTGCACCCACCAGTCAATGACACATATCTCAATGTGTTAAGGAGAACTGTCTGAGAAACAAATATCTGAAAATTACTACTGATTCTCTTATGAGAATTATTTGCAATTCAAGTCACAGGTCTAATCTCCTGCTTGCTACCCTCTTTCCTGAATAAAACAGATAGAAAAGCAAATAAGTCTGAGACTGAACAATGACAAAATTATAAATGAGATGATGCGTGGCTGAATGCAGCTATGGTCACGGCAGGCCATCAAGAACAACTTGTTCCTTGAAGCTTAATAGGGCTAAAATCAATATTAAAAGATTAGAAAGAATCAAACAAAAGGTGATGAGAATCTCGCAAAGAAAAATAAAAATGTGTTTAAATCAGGGAAATGCACAATCATTTCTTAACGACCTTAACACAGAGTCACTCCCCTCCACTTCAAAACCCCTGTGCCCATACTGACTTGCACTGCTGCTTGCTTTAAGTCAATGTTGCTCTATCACACAGCACTACTCTAGACAGCCTGCAAGGCAAACTGCATGCTCTCTTGCAGAATTCTGTTCTCCTAAAGTATCTTGATTACCAGTCTCACTGCCAGAATCATCATAACATTTGTCTGTGGCCTGAATCTTGTGAAGAAAAAGAACATCTAAGAAACAAACATATGTTGTCACCTCTTTTTCCAAAGACAAGCTTCCTCTTTGGATACAAGGTCTGTCACAATATGACATGAGGTTATGACACTTACATAATGTGAAAATGTGCAAAACAAGATTTCTAATTTGTAAGAAGCTTTTAAAAGGTAATCTCTTTTATCTCTTTGTTAGTTCATTAAATGAATAAAAGAAAAGTAATACAGAGCTATTGGAAGAAGTAACAGACTGTTTCTACTCTTTCTGCGTGAACAGAAGGAAGCTTTCACATTGCTTTAAAATCTTCACAGGAGAATACAGGTTTGACCTCCAAGCAAACCTGAATATTTCCTCAACTTAGCATGGCCACAAACTACTTACATGCAGGAATATAAAGATCACTTTTAATGGTGAGACTTAAAGATTAACAACATGCATTTTTGACAAAATTATTTGTCATAATTAAGATCAACAGTTTAAAGGTAACCTATAAATTAATAATGGTGCAGAATACTACAATCTCCTCTTCAAGGAGTCTTTCTTCCAGGATGTATGATGTGAGTGGACTATAGAATCGGTGACCTGGCTAGTGTCCGGCTGAACATAAGGAGATCACAGAGTCATAGAATAGTCTGGGTTGGAAGGACCCAGACTTAAAGGTCAGCTAGTCCAACTCTGCAATGATCAGATACATCTTCAACTCGATCAGGAAGCTCAGAGCTCCATCACACCTGACATTGAATGTTTACAGGATGTCACATCTACTACCTGTCTATGAAAAACCTGTTCCAGTGTTTAACCATCCCATGTAAAAAACTTCCTCTTTACAGCTCACCTAAATCAAGCCTTAGTTTTAAGCCACCACCTCTCATCCTATTGCAACAGGCCCTGCCAAAAAGTTAAGTACTGAAAGAGTACAAAAAGGTGTCACTGAAGTCTCCTCTTCTCCAGACTGAGGAAACCCAACTCTCTCTGCCTTTCCCTTTAGAAGAGGAGTTCCATCATTTTTATGGCCCTCCTCTAGTCTTGCTCCAGAGCTGGTCTGTCTTTCCTGGGTTGAAGATTGCAGAGCTGGATGTTGTACTCCAAGTGGAGAGGAGACCTCTGGGGGGCAGAATCAACTCCCACAACCTACTGGACATGTTTCTTTTGATGCACCCTGGGATACAACTGACTTTTCAGGCTGAAAGCGCACATTGCCAGCTTTTGTCCAACTTTTCCTCCACCAGCAACTCCAAGTTGTTCCTGACACCTTCATCCTGTATTGACACTGAAGCTTACCCCAGCCTAGGTGTAACACCTTGCACTTGGCATTGTTGAAGCTCATGAAGCTCCCATGGGCTCACTCATGCTTGTCCGGGTCCCCCTGGATGACATACCACACTCCTCAGCTCGGTGCACCCTCAGCAAGTTTGCAGAGGGTGTACTCAATCTCTTATCCATGTCATCAATTAAGCTATTACACAGTACTGTTCACTATACAGGTCATTGAGGAACACCTTTCATTACTGATCGCCATGAGGACATTGAGACATTGACCATCCAACCAACACCTCCTCCACTGAACAACTCATCTGTCACATCCATATCTCAACAATTTAGACAAATGTTATGGGGGGAATGTGTCAAAGGCCTTACACAAGTTCAGACAGATCATATTCACAGGCCTTCCCTTACTCATTAATGAAGTCACTCCATCACAGAAGACCATTGGGTTGGTCAGACAGGATTCACCCTTGGTGAATCTGTACTGCGTGTCTCAAATCACCTTCCTGTTCTCCATGACCTTCCCACGCACAGAGTTGAGGCTCACAGGATGGTAATTCGCAACTTACTTTCTAACTTTTTTTTTAAGAACAAAGAAATACACAATTTTACCAAGGGGTATAATTTTGTCAGAAACAAACCCAGTAGGAAACTTTTTCATTAACACAGTTATCTAATTATTGGTATAGGGGTATTTTTTACATTGCTGGACTATCAGTGAACTCTAAAACCTTAAGCATTCACCACCTCAGAACAGTCTGCTATTGTACAGCAAATCATTAGCAGACAAAAGGAAAAGACTAAGCTGGAGAACAAAGATTGAAAATAGTCACAACAAAGGGCATCTCCTTCCAGAAGTATTAATTTTCCAATAAGGGGACATTGCATATGAACCATACCCCTTAACAACAGAGGAAACACCACAAGTGTTTAAACTTTTTAAATACATATAAGGAAAGCTGACACTGAAGCTGGAACACTTCTCTACTTATGCAAATTCTTCATATACACACGAAATATGCATACATAAACACACACCTTCAATGTGTTTTACATTAATTTGCTCAATGTCAGACATAAGCTTTTAAGATGTGCCAAAAGTCAAAAAATAAGAACACTCAAGTTATTTTCTTTACATAATAATGTAAATAGATAGCTTCTAAAGAGAATTAAAAAGACACAAAAATTTCTAAGAGCCAATTACAGACCTTTAGCTCACATTTTCACAGCTGAAGAGAAGCTTGAGACAGAGTGCCTCACCCACGTCATAGACACAATAAATTCTGCTTCCCTAGATAAAGAACAATTACACTAACTTGTGCAAGAGATACTAAGAATGCTGTGTACAGTATACAGGATGGAAGACAGGAATGGCTGTCCTCTGCCTCTACCACAACACAGTCTGGTTCCCTTTCCACAATAGGAAGAATTGGACAATGACACAAGAGTAAGTAGTACACAAGAGTACACGAGAGTAAGTAGGTGGGAGTCGCACCAACATGCAGTGCATGGTGCAACTGTGACCTACTGCACCCTGGACCACACAATCAGAAGCTTCTGCATCACACTTAATTTGGTCTTCCTGCTTTATGTACAGAATACAAGCCTCTCTTATCAGTATTACTAAAACAAGAACTAAGATTAGCATGTCAGATTACAGGGTTTTCTACTACATTAAAAGCAAATGCTTTATCTCATTCCTCTTCGGGGTTTTTTTCCAACTGCACCTAATGCTCAGCACACAAATGCTCTCCACAACATCATATTACTCAAATTAAGGAAATCTGCAGGGAGAGTTTTAACTTGCAGATGTTAAGTATTGTACCTTTTAATCTTTACTGCAAGAAGTCTAATTAGTTTCCTTTATTTCACAGTCAAATACCTTCAAGCAATAAAGAGAATTTGACAGCAGAAGAAACTTCAAATAGAATAAAAATTCTATTCAGCGAACAAGAATTTTCCTTGTTATGCTGATTCTCACAAATATACAATACTAGAACTAATGGACAAGTTTTTATTCAGTATCTGTGGTTTGATGGCACTGGAAGGAAAAAGTTGTATCTTGACTAAGTCCATAACAGAAACTAAGCCATGGAAGATCCATGCCGATGTAACATTTTTCATTTCCTGACTGCAGAAACCTGCCATATTGTATTGTAAACACCTTTACTTGAAGTTTAAAACCTTCTTCAGTTTTTCCTCCCCATAACATCAACTGGCAGATGTGAAATACCATATACAATGTTGAAGTAACTTTGAAAAGAAATCCCTATCTACAACACTTTTCTGTTAGCAACCTATAAAAGTAACACAGTTTATATGACAGGTCCTAGAACAGATCAGAAGTGATAAAACTGGAATTATATTGTTATAAATACCATTCCATAGCAGAACAGAGAACATGCATAAACTTGGATACATTTGGATACAGGATACCTGTAAGCCAAAGATCAGTAAGGTGACCTAGAACTACTGTTTGGATGGTTACATTCCCCAGTGTGCCAAGACGTGAGGGAAAGGACAAAGTGTGTACTCTGCTGGTTCTAGTAAAGCCATCTAAAAGTCTTTCCTTAAGGTTTTTAACAAAATATCCTAATGGATTTTGGAACCAATGGCTTAAACATCTACTGTGCATTTAAGTATCTTTGAAATTCAAGTGACACTGTATATATGGATGCCTTTTTCCCTCCTGCCCTGCACTCTTAAATGCTGGCAAGGAACAAGAAAAGTAAACAAAGCATTGAAAGAGAAAATCATTTCGGTCACCAGCCAAGGGGGTGATGTGACCCAAGAAGATAAGGCACAGTAAGAACTTTTTTGCCATGATATATCCCACTACTTAACCAGAGCATTTTGGTGGTGAAATGTTGATCAAAAACCAAGATTCCAGGACTGCAAATACAATTTCTCTATTACACTATGCTGTCTGCATGTGGGTGCAATCAAATAAAACACTGTCATCAGTTTGACTCTAATGCTTACAATGACCATGATGTCACTGCTCTAGAAACTGTTAAGATAAATCATGTCTTAATGCTATAGGTAAGAACATAGCAGTTGCTTTAGAAAGATCTGACCATACTGAAACAGTAAATGATTAATGTAACATATTTACAAGAAAATTCATTAGTGCTGTAGATTTTGAAGTTTGAGCAAATGTTTGAAAGAAATCATTCCCTTCTAAGCTTTGCTTACCCAAGCTATCCACATACACAGAACCAAAGCATAGTTTGGATTGGAAGGGACCTTCAGAGGTCAGCTAGTCCTGGCCTCCATCAACTTCCGGGTAGGGACATCTTCAAGTAAATCAGTTTGTCGAGAGCCCTGTCTTACCAGACCTTGCGTCTTTCCAGGCATAGGGAATCCACCACCCCTCTGGGCAACTTATGCCAGTGTGTCACCACCCTCACTGTAAAAATCGTCCCTCTTATATCTAATATAAACTGATAGTCTTTTAGCTTAAAACCATTATCCCTTGTCCTATTGCAGCAGTATACATTTGTCCCATCTTTCCCGTATTTCTCAGAGGCCTCCATAAAGTACTGAAAGGCCTCCCAAAAACATTCTCTTCCCCAGGCTGAATGGCCCCAACTTAAAAGTCTCCCTTACCTTGAATGGTTCTGGGTTTGCTGGCATTATCAAAGTCACACACCTTCTCCCATTTATCTCTCACTGCTTCAGGTGTCATTGGCTGATTCCTTCCCCTGACAATGGCACCCAAGGATCGCTCCCAGCGCACTAATGGGAAACATCAGCCAGAGAGTTCCAGTAACAAACAGAGAAGCTTTTCATTTCTTTAGACAACTTTCCTCTAGGCCACTACCTTCATGATGGTACAATAAGGGAAACATCTTAGGTGCTCCAATGTAACTCATCAGTATAACTACTAGCTGAACTAAAAGGGTTCACTGCTTTAACTAGCATTTTAGAAAGGGAATAGCACTACTTTTAAGCTTCACTGAAGCTGTAACAGACTTTTTACTCTCTAAAAATACTAGGTTTAGGATTCTGTCTACTGAAAAGTTGTAGCTAGTATTCATCTACAGACTCTCTTCTGACAGGACTTTGACTACTACTGCTTAGGTAATCTTCTGAAAGCATAGAAAACTACAGGGAAAAAGTGAAAACTATTTGTTAGCTGTAAAAGAAACTTCATTCCAGTAGCCAGCACCTCTAAATGGTCTCTGAAGTTGTATTTCAATACTGTAATCTGAGAGAAACTGGTAAGGCCAATGTGAATTAGTTCCATTAGGATACAGGCATGGATTACTTGGATTGTAATTCAAATACTTAACCAGTTATGTTGGGTTTGCCATTAATTAGCAAAAGGCAATGAATAAGGCCATACTGGTACTTCATTAACAATCTGGTTTCATTTCAGTTAACTTCAACAATAACCATTATAATGATGAAAAATGGTATTTTCTCTTGATCAAAGTGCAGATTTTCAGCTGTATTAAAACTTAACTGCTCGTAAAGGGCAGCAAGACATTTTGTGCTACTACCCTGCTTCTTTTAATGTTTGCCACACCTCTCAGAAACACTATTCCACTTACACAGAACACTTGCAGTTAGCTAGAAATGTACAAAATGGTTATCAAGATGGAAAAAAAAATTAAAAGTAAGCAGAATGACTTCCTGAATTAACAGCCCTACTTCCAATCCTCTGATGACACTCATGTAGGCTGAAAAGTTGTGCAGATCATGAAAAAAGTGCTTGTACTAGGTTCAATGGATTTGGGAAAAAAGTCAAGGTATCACACACTGAATATTTTTTCTTCTCATAAGTCCTCAGTTATCACCTGCAAGTTTTCCTTAAATTAGTATTTATGTTAGTTATTGGAGTCACTAAGGAAAATACATGGGTAGCATAGCTACTGGTTATTTAAGAAGACTAATTGCCTTAGCATGCCTACACACTAGTATTTTAATAGAAGCATAAGTAATAGTGGAAAGTAATTAAAAAAGATTAAATTAGAAATGAAAAACATGCCTGTTTATCAGCATGTGATACTTTATATAATGAAAAATTAAAGTTATCAACAAAAGACAGCAACATATACTTAGCACCACAAATTCTACTTCAAATTATGCCCAGGATCCAAGAGTTGAAGTTAGTTAGGCAGATTTTCATTTACTGTTAGTTCAAAAGCATAACAATGCACAAACCTAAGTTACCAGTTTTTCCCATATGAAGTTGAAGTTTTGACTTTTACCAAATATAAGCAGTTTTCTCAGAACCCTAGGCTTTTATTCATCTTCTTGACTGAGTAAAAAACGTCTTGAGCATACAGGTTAAGTCTAAAGAAAATTTGCACAGTCTTGATGTCAATTCCAAAAACAAGATCAATCCTCCAACATAAAGTACTTACATTTTCCAATCCACCCAGCTCCCACCTGCCAAGAAAAAAATAATATCATCAGCTTAGGACATGCTACAAAGCAAAGCTTTTGTAATGTTGGGAAACAAAACTATACTCCAGAAAAAACTCAATATATTAAGAATTTCTGAACTACTGCTGGTTGTATTTAACAGTTTAGTCAAGCACCTGAATGTGATCAACCTAAAACAGTTTTCATCTAATATATGAGTTAGCAGTTGGATGCCAATACCTATAATGAATATCATAATTAAGTAATTACTCCTTCCTGCAAGCTACTTTCTATGTTAAAATGATTTTCAGAACAAAAATGTCTTTCGAATTTTGGTATCTTTTCAACCTTAAAACCGTACAATAAGAACTACAACAATCAAATTGGTAGCATTTTGAGCACAGACCAGAACTTGGCTAAGCTGCTACTGCCTGAAGTACTTGTCGAATACTGCACAACTAGATCAATATTTCTTCTGTCTATGCTGAGTATGTAGTTCACACATGGTCACTCAGTTTCAGCAAAAGGTTTAAGGCTGGGCAAGATAAAACAAACAACTGATATTGGGGGAAAGAGCAAAGGGAGGGAAGGAGGGAGAAGAAAGGAAAAATAAAAAAAATTACCTCAAACAGACTGCCATTTTCAGCACAGCTCTCGTGGCAAAGCCAAACTACTAAAGGAGCAACATATTCTGGTTTGAAAGCATCGACCAGATCTAGAGCAAATCGGAGTGGGGAATCATGAAATAGAAATACTCTACAGTTTCACCAAATTATTTAATCTAATACCCTCTTATGAACAGCAGAACCAGGAGAATTTTATTAATAGTGTTCTGTCATGGAAAGAAAGGACCAAGTAAATGAAACATTTGAAGATTCAATAAATGCAAACATCTAGTGAGATACATATATGCTGCCTAAGCCCATGACATGGCTTCTCAGCCAGAGATGAAAGTCTGTTTAACTGTTGGGAACACTGCTACATGCAGACTGCAAAGCCAGATAACCTTTCTAAATTTCCACCTGACAGGCAGCCTGAAACAAGGGCAAGACAGCTATACATAATCCTGACGGAAATGTACCAGAGCAATTTTTCTTTTAGTATGCTAGTCAAGTATATAGACATGACATTATGAAAATAATCGCAGTGGCTGATTGTTTAAGAATTATATCATTTGAAAATACTGATTTTTCCAAACAATACAGAGAATTATCACCCTGCTAAATTTACATATCAATCCTATTTTGGGATTTTCATTGACATCTAGCACAACAGAAAGCTATCTGAAAATTGAGACATTGTCATGGAACAGTGTGGTTGTCCAGGCAGCTCTTATCACATATTCTATCCACTGTCTGAATATTAAGATTGCTTAATTTCCTTTTTCAGTTTTTAGAATATTATTCTTTCAACAGCAGTAGATATATAGCTGTTCCTCAGCTAAAGGTCATCAAGCATTTTCAACTATAGCCAGATTTTCTCAGATGAAGAGCTAGGAAAGCTTATCATTACAAGTACTTCTTTAATAGCAAAACTAAGGTACACAGAAGTTCATTTTTAGAAGTTCCATAAAGTAGAAGAAAGTTGAATTCCATTTAATATGGCATATTGTAAGCACACAGCAAACCCTTTAGGCTTTTCCAAAGTATTCTACTTTATGCCACACATAATTTAGTCTCAAAATCTAGCCCTATACTACTATCATTAATGCCTGTAATCCATTTTAAAATAATTTAAAAATAGATACTAGAAGTTTAAAAAAAAACCAACCACACAAAAGATGCAAACTGCATTTAAGAGTTCTAGCAAGAACAAGAATATGTGGGTGAAGTTGAACATATATAACAACGTATGGCAATGATAAAGCATAGGTGCCTGCAGGTATCTGAAGACAAATAGGAAAGTCCTGACTAAGATTAACAAGGATAATTTGATGACCTCTGAAAACATTTTTAAGTTGTGGTGTTCAAATCTTTCAGGAGTATTTGAAAAACTGGATAGGGATGGAGTGAACAAGACAAGAAATAAATCATCAGAGCTGTACGTATCTTACAGAGAGATCAAAGGATCTCACTCTTCTTAAAATGATTAAGAAAGAAAATCCTGAGGTATTTTTTATCAGCCTATGCAGATTAAATATCTTCAGAACTTTCCAGCTACTGTAATCCATTTTACATTGCGTGCTTCATGAGTTTAGATCATCTATAAAAAATTCCAATTAATCACTGGAACTTACAACTTACAAGACTGCTAGAGTCATGACCACCTGGATTATTTAGATCTAAACCAGGCTACTTCAGTCAAACAAAATCAAGCATTCAATCTGTGCATAACATACAAAATGTATTACTCTCCAATACCCTATCAGTCTGACGAATGTGATGATTTCCTTGGCTTTGAAATCTGCCCATCATAAGGGAAAAGGTCAGGAGTGAAATGAAATAGGCTGATTCTAGAAGATTTTCTGAGAGCAATTTACTTTAACAGACCTTTTTATTTTTTTTCAAAATTATTTTTCTTTCTTCTGGTCATTTGCCAAAGTAATTAGTCTATTTATCCTAAATTTACACTTACACACACTTACTCTGTTAAACACCTGTTCAAACTTTGAAAGATTAGTAGCTGTGCAATAAAGAAAAATTAACAACTCAGTTCCCTATTATGTCCTGCTGATCATGGAACCACTAAGTACACACATGACATGTTGTGCAAAAACCCAGTACTTTGCCATTAGGCAATACTGTAACAAGTGCAGACACCTTATGCACATACTTGATGTCACATGTGATGAAACAAACAAGCCTTTCCACTAGTGTAGGAGGATCTTGGAAGAGATTACAATTAAAGAGCCTTGCTACATGAAATTGCTTTTGCAAATGAGAAAATTTGCTTCATATCTTGTGGCAGAAAGTAAGAATTCCTCACAACAGACAAAGCAAATAAGTTAACAGCTCAAAGACAAAAAGATAGTAGGAAAAATGAACTGGTAGTACAATGAAGTGTGAAGAACTTGTATTTTTTAAGAGGCAAGAAAGTTTGTTGTGCTTCAATTCACTGAAAAATACCAGTACATGTAGACCTTAAGTTATTCACCTTGTGGCATGACGGTCTGGGTCAGCCTGGATCCAGCAGTAGGAGCAATTGTGTTGCAGTGGATGTTATACTTCCGCCCTTCAATTGCAATTGTGTTTGCAAGACCCAAAAGGCCAAGTTTTGCAGCACTGTAGTTTGCCTGACCAAAGTTTCCATATATTCCAGCAGCTGAGGATGTCATAATTATTCTTAGGGGAGAAGAGAGGAAAAAAAACTAAATTATTTCTTCAAGTATAAGAGAAGTATAATGAGAAGTAAAATAGAAGAAGCCCTTTTCTTCCCTCAACCCCTCCCTCTCTCCCTCCCTCCTACTGACAGCACAGGGAAACAGGGCATGATGGTTTGGTCAGTTTTCACCAAGATTTTCTTTTCTGGAAGAGGAGTCCATCCCCTGTGAGGCCATGGGGTCCCACCCACAGGAGACAGCTCTCCCTGAAATTCTTCAGCATGGGTCCACTCTCACAAGCAGCTATACCACAGCTGCTGCAGATGCGAGTCCCTCCCACGTGCAGACAGTCTTCCCAAAACTGCCGCAACATGGGTCACTACTTTTCCATGGGGTGCAGTTCTCCAAGGTCAGGCTCCAGCCTGGAACAAGAGCCCTCTCTTTCCACTGGGTCTGCCACTGGATCACAGTCTCCTCCAGGCATCTACCTGCTCTGGCATGGGCACCTCCTTCATGAGCTGTGGGTGATCTCTGCATCCCCCATGGATCCCCATGGGCTGCAGGGGCACAACTGCTTCCCCACAGCTTGCAGAGGAATCTCAGCTCTGGTGCCTGGCGCACCTCCTGCCCCTCCTTCTCCACTGACCTTGGTGTCTCCATGCTGTTTCCCTCACATGTTTTCATCTCCTCCTCTTCTCTGGGCAGAAAAGACTGTGTGTCCTTTTGTTTTGATTTTCTTCTCAAATCTGTTATCACAGAGGTATTACCATCACCTCTAACTGGGCCAGCCTTGGCCAGCAGCATGCCCATGTTCAGAACCACCAGTGATTGGCTCTTCTGGACACAGTGGAAGCTTCCAGCAGCTTCTCACAGAAGCCACTTCTGTGATTCCCCCACTACCAAAAACTAGGCCATGCAAAACCAGCACAAAAAGCCTTATCAGATTCTGTTGAAATATACTTTTAAACACATGGCATAACATAACGGGATCAACATATATTTCACTTTATATATCTGCCTCACTACCAATAATCTAAGTAAAGAGAAATGTAACAAGTAGTGGTTCAATATGATGAAGAAAAGCTGCAAACTACGTAAAGCAGATGGCACATCCGTAAATTGCAGAAGCACTCACTACCACTGTTATCTGAGCAAATACAGTAAAGGAGACAAGGGAAGCTATCCTAAATGAATGCAACTCTAGAATTAAACTGTTTTTGAAGAAGTAATTTAATTTTCAACTCCTATACTTAAGACTTTGGCTATCCTCACTTCCCTGGGTGAGAATGAATGTTATTTAAGTCACAGGATGAGAACACAGTTTTCAACACATGGGTATGGTTAAGATTAATATAATTGGTGCTTTGATAAGGTTTTTGATAAAATCACAAAAATGGGAAAAAAAATCTGATTTCACTGCAGGTTTTGAGTTAACAGTAATAAATACCAAAAACAGACTAAGAACACTCCCATAACTTTTAAGACAAGGACATTTGACCAAAGAAAACTCATGACAAACAAAGAAAACTCATGACAACCAAACACCAAACAAAAAAATCCATGGCCTATGAGCAGAATTGCATGTACCAGTCATTCAAATAAGAAGGAGCAGAACAAGAGTCCCTCAAACTTGCAGTAACATAGAAGTAACAAACATTTCTAACCAGCCATCATTAATTGAAAAGGTATTTTTACATAGTTACAACTTCTGTTTGGGACAGTCAGAAAAATATGTTTAAATATTGGAAAAAAAACCTTTCAACATTTGGCTGAGGAAGTGGAGAGGAGGGATCAGAACTGTAAAGACATTTTCACTGATTTTGCTTCAACCCTGACAAAGTGAAAGAAAAGAATGCAAGATTCCTCCTTCACTCTTTGGGCATGCATCAGTCTGTTATACCCTACTGAAATATGCAATACAGAACACACATTTTTACCTGCCAAATTTCTGATTTTTCATATGATTCCATGCAGCTCGGGTGACCAGGAACGATCCCCTCAAATGAATTCTGTGAATTATATCTAGGAACAAATTAACATCAATTTAGTAATTGCAGGACTTGTCTCTCAGCTTGAAATGCATCATATTTCTTCTTCATGACAACAAGGCACTCCCTTCACACTGTTTTTTTGTTGGGGCTTTCTTGTTTTGTTTTGTTTTTTGGCATTTTTTTTGTCTTGACAGACCGTTTTTCAGTACTTGCCTGAACATACACAGATTACGAAGGGGCTGCCCACATATACCACCTCTTGGATGGGCCTCTCCTATACAGAATTCAAAAGCATTCAAAATTCCTGCACTTAAACTGACTCAGACAAGAAGTACAGAAGACAGATTGTCTTTGTAAAGTCTCCTCCACTGACTTATCAACATCTACCATCTCAACGAAGGTTTTGCTTTTTCTTCTGTCCCTTGGCACAACAGTTTGCTTTCCTCTCTGCCTGCTTTCCTCTCTGGGTCTTTTAAACCTGTTTAGTATTCAGCCACCCAGTGCTGGCACTAGGATTGCTGCGCTCACAAAAACTATTATTGTATGCAATTCACATGGCTTTTTTTCTTATTGCATTTGGCAACCAGGAGTGGGAAGAAAAGCTCTTCTCTTCCCCTTCGGAACTTCATACACCTACAATGCTTTGCAGCACAGATCTGGTTTGCACACTGAACATAAGCAGCTTTCCACTAAGCTTGCAGGGCAAAAGGTAAGCCTTCCCTGTCTTCTCCTTCTTCTTGCTCCTGTGGGAGGGATGTACATGTCACCTCTCACACAGAAAGAACATTCTGAAGTAATTTTAAAATCAACTCACCCCAATCTTCATCACTTATCCGAACAAAGGAACGGTCTCTCAGGATCCTAAAATGCAATATTAGGAAAACAAAACAAACGGAAGATCGACATTTGTTTAAACAAAAGGGACATCCCACACTCAAACAGGACAGGTATACTCACCCAGCATTGTTTATAACAATATCTGAAATAAAAAAAAAAGGTAACTAATTCAGTACACTGATACAATACAAGCTTGTTTCTATTTTTCTCCCACTTCCAAATATATATAGATAAGAACACTGGACATATACAACATATTACATATATTCTGTAGCTCCTTGTCCTGATTAATGAATTCTACGCTTGTACAAAAAATTACAAAATAATACTTCAGGACAGGCAAGTCTCAACCCTCAATGGGACAGAGACTGAAAGGCAAGCACAGCTGTGAAGTGCTGGCTACCTAGGAATCCAACACCTGCAGGATGCAGCTATCCTGTACAGTTTTGAAGCCCACTTTGAATTTCAGAATGTCCCAGTTATGCAGTTTATGCCACCACCTTTGTTGCAGAAGCCCAAATGATAATTAGAGGAACTACAGAGTCTCAAAGCTGATAAAGTGACCTGGGTCATAACAATTTCTTCTCAGATATTTAATTTGGCTCCTGTTGACATTGTTTATGTGTACTTTAAGCCATTTAACCCTGAGTTAAACTCACCAAGTGGTTTCAAACAATGGAAATCACATGGTTAAACAGAACTTTAATTGTTAGATAAAGTACCTTAGGATTTTCTTCTTTTAATTTCTGTTAATGTATGTTGACCTTATGTAAGCAGAAGAGCTTAAAAAACATGAAATGTTGCTTTCAGCAACATTATTTATGCTAATTCTATGCAGCCAGTTATACTACCTCACAGACTTCATGCTTTGTGACAGAAATTGTTAACCATCATTGAAGTTCCAAAATTCTGAAGGGCGGGAAAATACAAATCATACACTAAGCTTTAAACTTCTGCTAAAACCACAAAAAGAAAAAAAAACAAAACAAAACAAAGAAAACCAACCAAAAAAACCACAAAAAAACAAACAAACAAACAAAAAAAAAACCAAACAGAAAAGTTGATAATTAAAAGCTGAAAGCCAGCCCCTTATTCAGATTTCACTGACTACAGGCATCAAGGGTTGGTGAGTATTACTGTGGTCAGAATATATTTGATACACATGTTGTTAATTGCACTGCTTATAATGGCTTTGCACTTGCAAACAAGTTTCAACATGAATTAAGCAACTATACCTATCCTCCCAAAAGCCTCAAGGGCTGTCTTCACAAGCTTTTCACCATCTTCCACGGAATCTGTAAGAAATAAGTACAAACTCTCAAATAAAATTAACTGGATACACTGCACTTCCAGGATATTAACAACTAATTCCACAGAGCTAAGAAAAATAAATTATGTACAGCCTCAGTGAAAACTAAATTCAAATCCAGTCATTATCTGCATTGGGCCTGAAGCAAATCCCACACAGCAAATCTAAATGGCACATTTGCGATTGCAGGAAAAGCACAAAGCAAAGCAAGCAAACACTATCCATTCCCACTTAGCCTCTGAAAACTGTGGATGAATGGCTGCTTAATACTTCAATGTTAAAAAATTAGATAAAAGAGATGGGCAAATCTTAATTAAAAGAGGCAATTAATGCACCTGCTTTTAGCATGTCTCCCCAATCCACATGATATCACACCTGTTTAACGTATATGTTAATGGTAAGCTGTCAGTAATCTTTCACTAAGCAGCATCAACTTTTCATTTAACATGTCCACTATTCCTACAGATAAAGCATTACACTCATCTGGAAAAATAACATACCATAATTGGGTACTGCTTTCCCTCCTTTTGCTCTGATTTCATCGACAACTTTGTCAGCAGCTGAGGAGCTTTTGCCATATCCCTTAAAATCACCTCCAAGATCATTCACTGTGCATGACAAAAAAACGAAATTTTTGTTGTTAACACTCAGACTTCATGGTCTGTCCTTGCCTCATTATCACACTGGAGGTTATAAGGAGTATTAATAAAGCCTGCTGCATCTGATCTTACTGAGAACCACAGATGACAAAAGAGAAATAGTAGTACATATAACCTTTTTCTTAAAAGCATGCAACTTACATTATCCCTTTTTTAAATAACATGGAAAACAGAACCTTTTTCCACCCCTCCACCATGAATTCAACTTGCTTGCCCTGCCCAGGCTACCTCTGTAATTGTGTTGTAGTTCAGAAATAAAGACCTAGATTACACCCCAATCATAGGCAATTTATTCCAATCTCTAACTATTGCATGAACTGTAAGCAAGACTGGCAAGACTTTGTTCCTGTTAATAGAGTAGCTAAACTGTTACTAGCCAACACCACCACAGAAGAGATACAGTGGTCTGAACTAAGTGAGAAGCGCCTGCTCTGGAGCTTCAGAGCCTGTGGGGTAAGAGGCCCACCTGACACACACAGCTGTTCCAGGCTGCTCTCCGCACTGGGGCATGCGTCACTAATGGCAGCTGGAACGTACTGTTGCCACACTCTGCTGCACTCCTGCACATCCTGCAGCTTCACAGAACTACCAGCGGAACAAAAACACTCCCAAAAAATCCCATAAAAACATTGTATTTGGACAAAGAATTTAAAAAAAAATTAAGAAGTTGTTTAAATGTGTTCAAAATGGAACTGTAAAAAAGCCAGAATTGACTGAATTTACCTGCAACACTAGTATTCTGCTAAACAGTCTTTTGCTAAGGTAAATTCCAGCTTTCTGCCTTCTAACTTCTAGCCTCAAGAAGCCAGAGACAGTGAAATCCACAAAATACGCAGAATATTCTTGCTGGTCTTGATGAAAAACAGCAATGCCAAGTCTGTTGTATCATGACAAAATGAAATAGACCATTTTGTGCTTTTTTTTAACTCTCCATGTAAACAGGAACACAGCTCACAGGACACACCACAAAATCACTCTGTATTATCCAGATCAAGAAGCCTCATCTGGAATCCTATATTCAGCTTTGTGTGCAGCACTTCAAGAGAAATGTAGAAACACGGCAGAAAATTTGTGAGTAAATAAAAATGCCAAAATACAGAAGAAGTGAGCATCAAAAGAGGAGGGACATGTCAAAAAAAAAAAAAAAAAACAAACAGAAAAAACAACCAAGAATAAACAAACCAAACCAAACACAAAAAGTGCCCAGCCTTAAGCAGGAAATACAAATACCTTAACACTGATGCAAAAAATGAAGGAGAAAAAAAATCTCCAAGCTAACAGATCAATATCTAACAATCCAAACATGCAGCCAACACAATTCAAGTGAAAAGAATCAAGTAAAAATTCAAAGTGCAGTGATGTGTTAGGATAGGCACAAGCAGACTGCCCAGTCTGCAAATCCATGGTATTAAAGGAAAGTGAATCAGGAACAACACCTGGGAAAGAAGAGTGAACAATCTGGGTGGTAAACATATACAAACCATTCAGCCCTGTTAAGACCTTACAACTCTCTACCATAGACAAGTTCATATATGCTTATCCCACAGTTCAACAGTAATTTGCTGAAAAAAACCTAATTAAATATTTGGTAAAATTTTCAGAGGTGCTAAAGTACCTTAGGCTGAGCACAGGCACTAATGGAGTTGAAGCAAAAATGAGTATGCAAGAAAGAGTTGAGCTATTATAGGCTTTAAAAATAGCCATGTGCATGATAGTACAATGAAAAAAAAAAAAAAACCAAACCTAACAACAAAATAGAGAAATAACATTATTTCAAGCCCAAGCTTTACATCATGCAATTTTCAGTTGAAATCACACAGTCGAAAATAGCCAAAGACTGTAGCGGTTGTGGCAGAGCATAGCTATAGTCTGAACCTTGGAGAAGAATTCCTCTAAGGCTATGAGTGTGTCACAGCAGAGTAGCAGAAGCAAATCTGAAGGGTGAAACAGCTGGTGCAGAGCACCTGACGTCTACAGCACAAGTTTTTTAAACAGTAAGCCAGCTGATTTCTTGTGGTATTCTGGTGTTACAAACGAAACACACATGAACAATGTGTGCTGATAGATTGCATCTTCTAGTCTGTTTTTTAAAGGACTCATGCAATTCAATACCATTTCACTATGCAAACAAAAATACAAATAAAATACATATAAGGAGAGATGTTTCAAAAGCATGACTCTAACTGAAACTAAAACAGCAACACAAGAGCCCTCAGATAGACCAGAAGAAACAGTAGGTCTGGAGATGACACAGGATGCAAGACAAAAGCAAATCATCCCTTCTTCCTGCTTTCAACTTTTCCAGATGAGATGCATGAAGAATAACAAAAAACAGTGGTAGCAGGTAGCCTTACGGTGATGAGAACAGAGTTTTCCACCTAGGCTGATCTTGTCAATTTAACCATACCAACAGCAACTCACTCAACAGAGATGCAGGACTGGACAAAGGTGTCACGATGGGGCCTACAGTTATTCTTGCAACTACTCAAAATATTCCTCCAGAGTATTTAATCACTGTTCTTACAACATACCTTCATTTCCATAACTTATAAAAGGGAACTTGTCTTAAAGAGACAAGGCAGATATGAGCCTCATATCTGCTTGAGTTTTAAAAAACTAAATACTTATGCAAGTAGTTTCTCAACTCTTTGAAGCCAGAACTGTAAGAGAACAAGAGAAACAAATACAAGCATGTAGAGTAATACTGCCAGACAAACTGAAGTGAGATGAAGTTTCCAAAAAGAAACAAGAAGTTGCCCTTAGAGTCAATTCTTAACCTACTGTTTAGTTATTACACAATAAGGCCAAGAGATAAAGGAGCATTAGCTGTGGTCAGGCAACAGAATACATTTTCTTTCAGATCATTCTGGAAAGTAAGACCATCAACACTACAAAGAGTCAATACAAAATATTTGGACTGCTTTAGTGACATAATTTCTGCTAAATAAGAACTCAATGTGAATTATTCACGTCCATGGTAAATACAGCAAGTATCAAAGATGGCAATTAACAGAAAACAAAATAAGAAAAAACAACCCAGATTGTTTTTAAGTTGTCTACACACATACTCATTTTTACTCAATGAAGTAAACCCAAACAATTTTCATGAAATTTTGTAAACTGAGATCAGCATTGTTATTAGAAAACTACAAACAAAAACCATGAGCAAGGTCTTGTCCATAATCTCTTCAAGCATTTAATCTTGCTTATCATTAACAGTACCTGTACAAACTCATAGGCAGCAAAATCATAAAATCACAGAATCGTTTAGGTTGTAAACATTTGTGATTTTAAGTCCAACCATTAACCTAACACTGCCAAGTCCAGGAGTAAACCATGTCCCTAAGTGCCACATCTACACATCTTTTAAATACTTCCAGGGGTAGTCACTCAGCCACTTCCCTGGCCTGTTCCAGTGCCTGACAACTCTTTGAGTGAGCAGATTTTTCCTAAGAGCCAATCTAAAAATGGCAATGCTGACTGCCAATGAGTACTCAAAATACAACTTAACCTTCAGGATTGCCTTGTGATACAGCATTTTTCACAACTAAATATGCCCTGCTAAGGTTCAACTAAGGAACTAAAAAAAACCACCAGAAAAAAACCACTATCCGTTACTGATAGCTCTTTGGCACTGACACCGATACCAGACAGCTCTTCTGCCCCAAGAGCTGTAGAAAGAAACAATGCTACTGAGTTACATTTCAGTGACATCTCTCTTGGGAGAAAGCACTAAATGACGACATATTCACATATTCAAATGGTCATATTGGAAGCTTTTGAGCAGAATTTTCCTAAGACAACTCTCTGGCCACAGACTGCAGTAAAGACTTGTATGCATGGATGAAAGTTAAATCTAGGGAATGATCTGACTCAAACTGGCTTTCCAGCAAAGGTAAGCCCTTGGACAAACTTGGGCAACTTGTTTCATAAGAAAATAAAGCTTAGAGGCAAAATTAAACAGCAAAAGATAAGACAGAAAACCATTAAATAACAAAGGTTACTGTCAAAAAGGGCATGGACTGTCGAATGCAAGCTATGTGAAAAGGCAAAGGTTACTGTCTAGATCAAGTCAGTTAAGATAAAACTTACCAACTACTGAAGCTCCTCTTTCAGCAAAAGCCAGAGCATATGCTCTGCCCAAACCTAGTTTAAAAAAAAAAAAAAAAGAAAAAGTTAAAAACAAGAGTGAATTTGTTTCCTGCATCACAATTCAGACAAAAGCCACACAAAAAAGAATCACATCAAGAAAAATGCACCAATTCAACACAAACACATTGCAGGCTCAAAGTAAAACATTATTTCCCCCACAAGCTCAAAATGTTTCATAAGAACAAAATATAAAAGTAAACAAACAGATAAATAGAAAGTAAAACTTCTAGGCAAGAGAAAAAACCAAACCATGCTTACTCTTTGTTATCGGATTCAACCAAAGCATCTGGGAAAGCCGTATGCTGCTGAGTTTGTGCTTGTGATAGAAAAATATATTTGAAAGGAAGAACCTTTAAGGTCCTATGGTAACCCTGAAGAAGGAGGGGATGTTTCAAGTTAATTAATTACACACTAAGTGAATGAGATACTTTCCTAGTTAAAGTTAAGATTTGAAAAAGAAACTGAACAAAATTTAACTGTGACTGAAGATACATTGACAAAATCATTTGGATACAAAGGAATGCCTAATACTTCAGTTAACCAAACAGACACATAGTTTGCCTATCCTAAGAGAAGACAGGCATTTCTGCATTACAAACAAAAGCAAGGGTCCTGAACCTTCACTCTGGCTTACATTCTAGTTGTGTTTGGCATTCATTGCAATAAATGATTTACAGATATACTATCCACTGTACCAACAAAAGTTGTTTGGATTAATGGCACTGATCCTTTTTTTATTAATTTCAAAAAAAAATGGAGACTGGAATGATCAAAAAATCATCAGTCAGAAGAAAGTTTTTCAGAATACAAACAATACCTCTTTGCACCTCACTTGGACATTCAAAGCCACTTCTCAAAAAGAAAAAAGGGGGAAAAAATAAGAACCGTATATACTGGTTTTAAGCACATTAATTTCACAGCAATACATTGAAAATTTCCTTAAGACTCCCTTAGGTCTCTGCAACAGAGAGTTTCACATGTGAGGTGCATATACACCTGCTGCCCATGTAACCCAAGTCCAAGAAAACCCTTTTTTGTTTTGTTTTGAAAAGCCACTGAGAAGTGCATAACTGAGAAGTGCTCACCTTCTCAACTGCTAAGCAAGGATTGAACATCTGAGAATCAAAAGCAACCTTACAAAAAACAAGACAGGTTGAATAAACAATGTCCAACAGTAATTCAGAGAGGATCTGCTCAAAGTGAAAAGAAACACTTTTCAGATATGTGTGTATGTGAAAACAGGTATCACTTTGACACAAATTAGTGATTCAGATGTCTAAATAAATTCCCAGCTCTGATCTGTTCAGCAGCATCCAAAAAATCAACGCTGACAAACAATGCTATTAGTAATGCAATCTAACTACAGTGATGTAAATTAAATAAAAGCAAAATGAGAACTAATCTGTAAATAACCTCCCTTAATCTTGGCTTAAATTTAATCAACACTTACTAAAAAGCTGTTGTGAAATAAAACATAATAAAAACAAGAGGAATTTTTGCTATTGACAAACCGTTTTCAAGCAGTCTAACCCTAGGAGTACAAGGGTCACTGTACACACACTTATGTCATACAACTTTAACTCAGTGCAATACTTTTTAGAAGCTTTGTTATTGCCACAGTGACCTTGTTTTGCTATTATGAAACGTCTCAACCTGTTCTTCAGTGAAACTTACTATATAGGGAAAAGGGCACAAATATAGATCTGGTTAAAGCAGAAAAGCGCTATTAAAAAACCTGGTCTCAATTATGATCAAGTTGGTCACTTTCAGGTGACGCACATGGACTGTTCAGTGCTTTCCAAAACATCTTCTTCACAAGACATCACTTAATCTAGGGCCCCAAAATTACTCCTCTGGCTATGTGCAGCACTACAAAATAAGAGCAAAACTCCACTGTGGGGAGGGCAGAACCTTTCCAGAGTATGGCTAAACAAGTTTCCTAAAGAGCTCATCACAAACACAAACTTTGCCTCTCACTCATCCACACTGACAGCCCATATTTTTGCTCAACCACCAGAGCAGGCAAAGGTCAAAGCATGGACGCAAAGAAAAAAAAATAATCAAAGGGGGAAGAAACAAACTACAAAAAAAGCCCAACCAACCAACCAACCCCATGCCATAACAACAAATACAAAAACATTTCCTGGCAAAACCAAGCATTCCACGGCAGACCACGTTCCCCGGAGGAATCAAGCCTGCAGACCACCAACAGCGCAGGCCAGCCCTGCTGCTGGCAGAGATCTCTCCCTCCCGCTCCCACCCGCCTGCAGGCCGGCTCCCGGGAGCAAGGCGGGACGGGAAGGCAGCAGCAGGTGGGCGGCTGCCTTCGGCAGCACCGATGGCACGCGTGAAAGCCCTGCTGCAGCAGCACTGTGCAAGCCACACGGGTCACACGCCAGAGACGCTACATCCGAGGCTCAGGTGGAAGGAATTAGGATACCAGGAGAGCGCTTGAAGGAGGACATCCACTGCTGAGAGTGGATGTGTGTTTAAACAACAGAAATCCCAGACGTTCGGAGGGGTTCCCAACGCGCACAATGCGGGCCGGCCGAAGACGGCAGCAGCAGGCAGGGCCCTGACCCTGCACAGCGTTGGCACGGCCAGGGACAGCACGCACAGCACCTCTCCCGCAGCCCCGCTTCTCTCCTCTGGGGAAACAACCGCTTTTTCCCCCCCGCGAAGCCGGACCGGCCAACCCCGGGGCACTTGCCGCGACCGCGGGCAGCGGCGGCTCCGCGGAGCCCGCACCGGCCGGGCTTCCCCCGAGCAGTTCTGCTGACTCCCGCGGGTGCGGAAACCCCGGCCGCCGCTCACCTCCTCCGGCGCCTGTCACCAGCACCACCCGCCCGTCGAACCTCAGCCCCGCCGCTGCCATCGCCCCGCTTCGCTTCGCTCCGCTCCGCGCCGCCCGGCCCCGGCCTCACTGCCCGGCCCCGACCCGAGCGCCCGGCCCCGGCCCGCCCGCGGGAGGGACAACACGGGGCGGGGAGTGCGCCCGCACCGCGCATGCGCTAGCAGCGCCGCCCGCTGGGAACTGTAGTGTGTGATGGGATGGGCAGAGGAAGGGGAAAGGAAGGAATGGGGCGGGGAAAGGAAGGGGTGGGGAATGGAGGGGTGGGAACGAGTGGATTGGAAGGAAAGAGGAAGGAGCGCGGGAGGAGGAGTTGTGCGGAAGAAGGGAAGAGATATGATGGGATGGCATGAGGAGAGGGAAGGAAAGGAGGAAGAGGAAGAGATGGGGAAAGGAAGGGAAGAGGATGAGCAGGGGAAAATGATAGGGAAGATGTCTGCTAACGTCTTTACAAACAATTTGATGCGCGGAAGTATGGGTGTTTATGACTTTGAGATCGGTCTTAATGTCGCTATTAACGTCAAGCTGCAGGTTTGTTGCAGAGCCCAGGCAGCTTGACTCCTGAAATAGACATGGGTCTGCACAAGCTTGTGTTTCTGAACTTGGGGGTAAAATGCCAGGTTCAAGGAGGGATATGTGCTAGGTGGTTCAGGAAGGCTGTACCTTCTTAGTACCTCAGGCGATGGGGAAGGGAAGAGGACAACATGCGACCTGGAGTTTTACAATAAAAGGGGGCTGCACCCTTCAAAACCTCGAGACATAAAATCCTGCAGGCGTGTGTCGGGGTGAACTCTATCCCTTTATTTGAATAAAGTTGCAGGACTCTTCTGTCTCCTTCATGGACACTGGATTTTCATAGTGTGATTTTCCATGCAAAAGGAAGGGATGGGGAATGGAGGAGAGGGAAGGGAGAAGGAGATGAGGGGAAGGGTTGAGGGAGGGGAAAGGCAGGGATGGGGAAGAATAAAGGGAGAGGAAGGGACGGGAAAGGGAAAGGAATGGGTGGGGAAGGGATCTGGAACAGAGGGGAGGGAGGGAGATAGGGAAGACAAGGGGAGAGGAAGGGATGAGAAGGGTAAGGAAGGGATGCAAGGAGGGGCTCAGGATGGGGGCAGTATGGCCTGCCTCAGCCCTGCCTGGCCCTGCTTTCCCAGGCTGGCTGCTGTGAAAGATGGGAAGGAGCGGGCTGTCCTGTCCTGTCCGCATGCCCAACAAGGCCATTGCCCGGCTGGATTGCGATACCAGGCTACCGTGGCGTAAGACATCATGCCTCTAAAGTTAATCTACCGTTACTTCTTTAGTAACTGTAATAGTAATCTTGTTCGTGGTGTGCAATTTTTCTCTCCCTCTATTTCCCAATGGAAACACTGCTTTGAGCCTTGGGAACTCTGTATTGAGCAGTGAAGTGCAATACATGGCCCTTTCTTTGCCCCGCAGATTTTGGCTGCCCGTGTGTGGAGGGCAGTGCTGGGTGCAGGCACCCAGGGCCTGCAGGCATTCCCAGGCCCAGCACAGCATTCCCACTGGATCCAAAGGACCCACCGCCAGGCACGGCTCAGATCCTCAGAAAGCTTGCTGGTGGTGCCTCTGGGAACATGTCCAAGAAAATATAAAACACATTTTGCAGCAATTGTGGAAGAGCGGGGAAGCTGAGGGAGAAAGAGCCCTGTGGACACCCAGGCCAGTGAAGGAGTGAGAGCAGGTGGTCCAGCTCCAGATTTCCTGCAGCCTGTAGAGAAGACACCTCATGGAGGGTCACACTGGAACAGGTTTGCTGGCAGGACTTGTGACCCCTGTGGGAGACTGGAGCAGCCTGTTCCTGAAGGAATGCAGGCTATGGGAGGGACCCATACTGGAGCAGGTCATGAAGAGCTGCAGCCTGTGGGAGTGACCCCATGGTGAAGCAAAGGAGAACGGAGTGAGGCACAAAGAGTAGCAGAGTGCGTTGTGTTTAGTTGAACCAGCCAGTGGGTTAAGTACGACTATACAAACTTCATCATTATATTATTGCAGGTGTTGTGTGAGACAATGTTATTCAGAATGTAATTGTTCTGGCATTTCATAGGGCCAATGCTTAAATCTAGGGGCTCAGGGAATAGAGGACTGTGTAAGGAATACACAGAATTATTTTTTGGGGAAATCATCTATATATTCCCTCTGCACAGATTAACTTTTATTCAGTATTAACCTTTCTTGTAAACTTTGGATTATTTCTGGAGCTAATAGAAAGAAAAAATGCTTTTGCTGCCTGGTTATCTTCTTGGCTGTAAATGCCTTACTGTCTACACTAAAGAAAGGTGATAGTTTCCTGAGCAACAGCTATTTGGAGACTTTCAAAATAGCATAAATTATAATTTCTGACCTCAAATAATTTGTAGCGTTCATTCCTTTAGAAACAGTAGCAACAGAGACTAGTGGTCTATGGTTTTATAGCACAGTTCGGCTTGCAGGAGTTTGAAAGCTTGAACTGCAACTTACACTGTGGGCACTAGAGCGAGCCCGTGCTAAGGTGAGACTGCCCTAAGTGCCCACACTCATAGTACCCCCCACAGGGAAACTACTGGAAACCACAGGGGAAAAAAAAAACATTTCTGAAGGCAGCCAAGGGAAACTGCATCAGATAAATAACCTACAATCAGTCACAAGTTTTAAGTGTGGGGAATTATTCTTGACTATGCACAGAAACAACCCATTGCACTTGAGATGTTTTAGTCTGTCACAGCACTAAATACCCTCAGAACTAATTAAACTTTGGAAGTTTGTCCATGTCATCTGAGTGAAGCTCAATAGAAGAGCGAATTGCCCAGCAGTGAGAGGCCCGGTGCAACTGGGTGTGTTTTGCAAAGAGAACATCGCTGATTGTGGTTTGGCTGTGCTGTGCTTGGCAGCAGGAGGAGGCTCTTTCCTGGGGGGGAGGAGGGCAGAGTGAGTCAGATTGCTATTGCCCTTCCTGAGGAAGTAACAGATTGAGCCCTTAACATCTGTGAGCTTTGGTTCAGCCTCAACACTCAACGTTTTGTTTATTGTTGCTACAGTGTGGGATTAGGCTCCCACCTGGGAAAAGAAAGGGAAGTCTCCAGGATGCTGTGAGAGCAGCATCTAGTAAAGACTGGAAATACCTACAAGGACTGAGTGGTCATCCTTTTGGTACCAATTTTATTTGCATAATCCCCTATGTAACCGTATTAATCTAGAGTAGCTCAGATCCATGGGCAGTTCTATAAACAAGGCCTAAGAAAACCAGGTACATTTTCAGTGCTGATTCTGTCCACCACCAGATCTTTCATTATTTTGAACAAGCCATTTCAGCTCTAGTCTTTCACATTCCATAGTCTTCCATCTCCTGTTTTTTTTTTAATAGATGATGGGCTATTCAAGAATGGGACTTACTCTTGAATTTGCCTAGAAGTAGGTGGTTACATGGGCCAAATAAAACCAGTCCCTGAGGTATTTCCATAGCAGAATTTGTTGTTCAGATACCAAATAAACAGGCCTTGTTAACAAGTCAGGAACTTTTACAGCTATCTTATTTTTGTGCATAGAGTGGGATTAGAATCAAGGGAGAGCTCACACTTGAATACAATTAAGAGTTTCCTCAACAGATTGGTGTTTTTTCCTGTAGAACACAAAATAAAGCACACTGGGGAGACAGTACATCGCTTCTCTATTTTATGTTTTTAAAGTTAAACTTGTCTGTCTTAAAAAGATGCAATATACAAAGAACCACTCTGGATGGAAAAGTGTTTGATTGGTTCCTTTAGCAGTCAAAAGAGCTTAGCTCCAAAAGTCATACAGCTATCAGAAAATACCTTTATTAGTCTGAAAAAAGCTATGATGGGACTGCGGCTGCTTACCAAATTGATGTGATGGTAGATGGAAACATGAGCAGAGTAGGTGTCAAGCCACAAACCAAGATCAGGTGCCATAGTGAGTTTTCAGTGATTGAGCCATAGTCCGAGAATAATAGCAGGACATCCACATTCCAAACACAGCCAGACAGGGTTTAACAAAATAAGTCAATTCAAAAAGGAGGAACAAAATTGCTTTGTCTCTTGGTGAGCAGTGTGAACTAGCATATAGTTATCACTAACATTTATGCTGACATTTCAGACATTTTTCACTAGGAAAAAACCACACAGTACCTGGTAATACTGAATGTGATGATGTTTCTTTCCTTTTATGCTTCCATGCCTAGAGCAGGTAAGTTCTTTTCACTTACAGTAAATTTTCCTGCTGTGCACTGAAACTGGTGTAAGTGCTAACATCTTTTGGCTAACAGGTTAGATAACTTGGTTTGGCCGTTTTTTCTTTTACAAGTCTTTTGTAAACTAGGGGCTTGCACTATGGGCTCCCACAATTGTGAGTACCGTGGGACCTGTAATCCCATTGGAAATGGTGTCTACTGTCTGCTGCTGGAGATGGCGATCACCTTGGAAACTTTAATTCAGGGGGAGTAAAAGAATTGACTGACTTGCTTTTACTCTTTTTTTTTTTTACACTATTTTTTAACATTGCTAAAAGATCTTTTTGGATTATAAAGATAATTTTCAAGTACTTTTATTTGCTTGCTAAATGGTTTTGCTCATGAAGATTTGCAGAGGCCTATTCACTGGGAACAAAGACTTCTCTACAAACATGATTGAAGAGGAAGATATTTCCTGCCATGACTAGGAACTAGATACGGAATCCATGTTAAAAACTGTAGCACTTTTCACTGAATACTGCAAAAGTACAGCCTCCAACAGATGGTGCCTCCCAACAGCCTTAGTGCTCTAAAAGTCCCTGGGTTTGTGAACACAGATTTTTTTTGCTGTGACTAAAGATGCGTTGCTTGGAGCCAGGTCATCCTCTCCATTTCCCCTCTCCCTCTCTGCAGCCATTCTCTGGCTGCCAGTGCAGAGAGGTCATTGATGGGTCTCAGGCCCTGAGCTGGTCACATGTTTATCTCACAGAAACCAACTGCATGGCCCAGCTCACCATAGTAATTACCCCCTCAGTAAAAGTTTTTAGATAAAACTACTTAGAACCCCCCGGCCCCCGAGAAATTCTTCATAGCTTGAATGTAATATTTCCATTGATTCCTTTCATCTGCAGTATATCAGCATATAGTAGTATTTCCATTCTAGCTTCCATTCTCTTGTCTTCTTTTATTTTTCTGTGAGCCTGCGGCAATTAGTAAGTGTGGATTTTTTGCCATTTAATCTGTTGTTTGTCACCTTCAGAACCTGAAAAGCAGCTTTCCTGATGAGATGTTGAGGAGCAGCCTACTGTGTAGTAAACAGTGCACACATTCTTATGCACCAACTGCAAATGTAAATGCAAACATTTTTATAGCTGTTGTCAACAACGCACATCATAGGAGGTCTCATATCCCTGTTTTGGCAAGAAACATTAATTTTGGCATTTGTTGCACATACCACTCAATTAAGTGGAAAATTCAAGCAGGGGGTACAAGCAGAGCGCTATGGAAGCTCTCCATTTGATTCCATCAGAGACTTGGGATTTAAGGGAGACCGAAGCTCTAGGTCAGTCAGGGCTCGGTGGACTGCTGAGCAGGTATGAAGAGACACAGTAGTAGAACAAACTTTTGAAGCAGAAACTTTTTGAAAGCCTGTGCACATCTGCAGCTTTGAAAATGCATCCTGTGGTGACAAGTTAGGGAGGTGCCAGCAAAAGGTTATGGTGTTACTCCCATAACACAGCCACACTATTTCATCCTAAATGATTCTTCATGAAAAATCCATTAAATTGATTCCCTTGAAGGGGGGAAAAAATAAAAGAAAAAAAAAAAGAAAAAAAGGCAGCAAAACCCCACAAGGACTAAAAACGAGAACTAAAACAGGAAGTAGAAAGACTGGCAAATAACGATATGTCACATCCTGTGGAAATCAGGTGTGTATTTGCACTATCAAGTTACAAGTAAACAGATTCTGCAGATGAGTTGCATCTTTAATGAATAGATGGAAGACGTGAAATGCTTCCTAAGAAAACTGATTTGGTCCACTTGCTTCCTGAATTAACAGCCATACTGAGATTTAGAACAGCTAAAAATTCCAAGAGGTTGTGCTCATAGAATAAATCCAGGCATCTCTTTCAATGAACACAAATTATTGCAAAAAGGTAACTTACAAAAGGTAAGTTACTTTTAAATTGTGCCTTCTAAAATGGCCTTTCAAGCTGCCACCAAGGGCATTTTACAGTTCTTAGTCCCAATTTTACAGAAGTTTTCTCTGTGCACAAGATACATTCATTTCCCCTAGATTAACAGCAGAGTTCCAGTTGTGTCTCAGAAATACCCACTCTGCCAGCTTCTACCCCAACCATCCCAAGAATGCAAATGAAAGCAAAACACCACAGGTTTAAATAGTCTGTATTCCACGGTGAGAATTCCTCCCTAAATTAAGTAAGAACAATTTTAGTCAAGAATACATGAAGTATGGAATAGCCTTCCATCTAGAAGCAAGACGGAGAACAGTCAACTAGCTAACAACATAAACACCTTGTACTCCTCTTCAGCACTTGCTCTTCTAATCAGAAATGAGGTGGGAAGTCAAAATACCCCACCCAAGGTTCTCCCAGCTCCAAAGAGTAACAAAGACTAGTTTTCTTTGATACTGTTTTCTAAAGGGCCTCATTCCCTGTTTCCACATTTTGTAGCATGAGCCCCTCAATTGTAGTTTTGGGGTAAACTATAGATTACAGTGTCATAGGATACTGGAACTGTAGGATTAAATATATTGTCTTAGACAGAGTCAAATGCCTGTGCTTACAGCAGGCAGCAGTCCTTATCACAGTGTGGATGGCAAAGAAAACTTAATGAGATCTTTGTCTCATCACAGCCCTTCCTTCCAGAAAAGTGCTGAGCTTTTCTTTCCACATTTCCCTAATAGTTTCTCATATGATAGCACAGCAAATGTACCTTTGGGAGTGTCCATACCACTGAAATCAAGTTAGGCAGCCTGTAACTGAGACAGCTTTTTGGTTGGGCAAAGAGACTCACTTTAGTTCCAAGGATGAGATAATTTTTCCATTGCTGAATTATCAAGATCCTTGAGATACAGAACCAGCTCTCTTGAAAGGAGCTGGTCTCATGTCATGTCCCTGGACCCATGCACTTATTCCCCCCCTGGCTCAAAGCCTTGTGGGGTAATATAAGCCAGTTGGCCTCAGCTGCTTTTACTTCTGCAACCTCTTAGTAGGCCTAGCAGATCCTGCACAGTTGTGACTCTCCACAAAAATAAAACTGAGCCCCTAATGAGCAAAGCAAAAAAACACAGTATCTCCATTCCAGTCAGTGAAGTAAGCTGCAAGCATCAGCTCAGTGATTCTGGAATGGGGAAAGGCTGCTCTTTCATGTCACAGAAACCCTTAATTAACTGTAGGCTATCAACAGCCAGGGGACTTCTCAGAACCCTAGCCAAGCCCAGCTACTGAAATAGATTCCCCAAATAAAACAGTACATCCTGCTCAAGAAAGCCAAGTAGTTTTTCAACACTATTCGGTAATGGAGCATAACTAGTGCATTTGTATTCCCACACAAGAGAAAAAGGGTTGTTGGTATGTGGGCCCTACTTGAGCTGATTTATCTCATCTATGCCACCATACTCACTGTATTAGAAAAACCTCACACAACTTAAATCTAACAATATTTTTCATCCACCATTAGCTGCAGCTTGGCCAGAAAAATCAACAATAAATGAATTCTGAAGAAATGTACTTCAAAATGTCCCACAAATGTCTTGCCAAATGAAGAGCATTAGGGTGCCACGAGGTGCCAGCGGAAACTGTAGAACAACTGTGTGAAAAGCAAACAATTTTTCTTTAGAATTACCTGAATTGATGGAAAGCCTCAGAAATATACCCACTAAGAAACCAAAACACCTAATGAAAAAAACCCATGGTATCTAGAAAGCATGATATGATGCACAAGGCCAGCTGCTGTTTTGTTTTTGCTCATATTTATGTGCACAATAAAACACATTTTAAACCCAAATATGTAATGCAAACTGAAATAGGAATTAATTTGTCATAAAGCCAAGGAAAAGCTTCAGTGTTAAGATGTTTAGAGTAGACAGTGGAAGGCCTTACATGTAAAAGTAATTTAAATCTAAATCACAGTAACTGTAGGAAGCTCTGCCTTTGTCCTCCACCTACCAAACTAAGACTTTCCCACAGGGAAGAACAACAAATAGCAAATAAGTTTTGATTGCTTGGGAAAGCTGGGCAAGCAAAGTACCTTCTTAATTACATTATTCTTAATCACTAAAGTCTGGTTCTTTGTTTGATACTGTGTAATTATGGTACATCCCAAAGTTGTAAGATGCCTCTTTTCAATTTGCTCCCTAATAGAAAGAAATGCCATAAGGGATGTTTCTCCAGAAACTGGTGTTGTGCTAGCAATAGAAATTTACAGATGGTTACAAGATATACATCAGCACCTGTATTTCCCAAGCTCACAAGAAAAAGTGGGTATTGATTCAGAGGAGTGTCTTGCCCATAAATCTCAACATGAAAATCGGAAAACAGAACTCTAAGTAATAAAACTGAGTACTAAGAAAAGAGAGGTCACTTCAGCAATTTGTAGTTTAAACATTAAGAAAATTTGATTTGTTACACAGACTGAGCACTATTGTAATTGTGAAAGAAAGCTTTTTGACATAGTGTGTATGGAGATATCATTCCTTTGTTTTTATAGACATAAAAAGAAATCACATATTAACCTATAATATTTCATACTATATATGAATTACAAAGCCGCAATATAATGTCAACTGCAGTATGCAAAATTCAGCATGAAAATATTAAAATAGTAAAATGGATAATTATTTCAAAACTTCTTTAAAATGCAAGTTTTCTTGTTCTGTTGGGTTTTGCTTTTTTTTTTTCACAAACTGGAAATAACTACATTACTAAGTCTAAACTTTCTGAGTAATAGTCACAGCTTTGCACAGCAATTTGGTTTTAAGATAAATAGGAAACTTCCCCACACAGAAGATGTTTCATTTATGTGAAATGCATATTACAGAACTTTTCTAGACAATTATAATCTCTTTTGACAGTTGTTTTATCCAGAGCACAGATGTTTGCCACTTGACCATGAATGCTGGCTGACCTGCCTAGATCTCCATAAAAAGTAGTTGTAACAAAGCTTTTCTGCAAATGGTTATGCAAACAGGAATCTTCATCTTATGTATATGAAATAATATGTTCAAAAGCATTTCTGGGAAAAAAAAATATATATTCAAAGTACATGTACTGAAAATCACACTGATGAGAGTATAGATTATAGCCAAAAGAGAATTAACAGCTAAATCAGTATGTAGAGTATTCTTTCAGAGATCAAATTACATTGCCAGTGCAACACCCCCCCCAAAAAAACCCCAAAAAAACCCCCCAAAAAACCCCCAAAAAAAGATAAAAAGAAAAAAAAAAGAAAAAAAAAAACAAACAAGCAAACCAACAAATCAGGAAAGTGGTGTTTATTTGTGGTTTTTCATTAAGTAAAGCAGGTAATATAGCCTATTAACCCTTCTCCTTAGATTACCATGTAATGTAATCCTGGGGTGAAAACAGTAAAAAAGGAGTTGACTTGTCTTTTAAGTGTCAGCTGCTCAGAATGGCAGCAAAAGGCAAAGGAAAGCTGTGGTAGGTGATCACTGGACAGCCAATGCTCATTGTAGAGAGACCATCCGAGCCCATGTAACGAACAACTTAAAATCCTATTCTTAACACTATCCCCTCTACAATGAAGTGGGCTAGATCCCTCTCTGCTAGACCCTGAAAATGAGCACACTCTGTTCCCTTGAAGAGCTACATGCAGAATTGCAGTACACCTTTAAATAGTCACATTATAGCCATTACAATTAGAAGGGGCTGGAAAGTTACTGAAGCCAATTGCCATCACAATCAGTTCCCTGTTTTCTTGGGAAAATGTAGTCTCACTAGGGAGAGATATGAGAAAGCAACTGGCCATCTCCTCACTCTATTGTTTTACAAGAATTTATGGGTGGGGTTGAATCTTTTTTTAGAGGAAACATGATTTAGGGAAAAAAAACAAAACAAAACCACAAATCACTCCACATCAGTTGCTGAAAGCTTCCAGATTCCTTATGATCTCTGTACCTCCTAAATGGAGATAAATCTCAAGAGAACTCAAGGCCAAGAATAAGGCTTGTAATTTACCCAATTGTGTCTTTTTGTTTGTCTGTGCACACAAGCATAATTAAGGAGTGGACAAAAGCCAAAAGCCCACACACAATGGCCCTGATAACCTCCCTATATTTTGTTTTCGTTGTATGGATGAAATCATGTTTGTTTACATCTTGTAAAATGTATCCAAGGTCTGACTCAGCACTTTTTCAATGCCTCTATAAGGCTATAAAATTAGTTTCAAGTTCCAGAACTTCAGCATGTATTTTGATGGCATTAAGCTTTACATATTAACTAAGCATCACCTGAGGTACTGAGATTTAAATGCCCATTGTAAAATGAATCTATGATGACTGGATTTTAATGTATTAATAATTATTACCCTATTAAAACACAGCATTATCAATTTTGCAATACTAAATTACGGGATTATGCTACCCATAGTTAAACAGGGAGACTGTAACCTTTTTTACAATCTTGACTATGTCAAGTTTCTGCTAGAGGGTCAATGCCTTCATACAAGTGTACTACAGGCAAAAATGCTGTCAGTTTATTTCTGAATTTTCATAATTAAAGCCACTATTTATGTATGCTGCAGGAAAAAAAAATAACTGCAAAAGTATTTAGCCTGAGTGCTATGTCAGAAGAACATGGTAGGTGTTTGGAAACCAAACACAATTGGTTTCTTTCATTATTATGGAACTCACTTTTTTGTAATTCAAAATGAATGCCAGACAAGAACCATTGTCACAGCATCTCAGAAGAATGTAACTCAATTGTGAGCTAAATGTATGTTCTCTTAGCTATAAAATTTTCATGCTTATAATCAGATCTCAATGGGCAATTTTCACTTTTTCTAACAAGTAAATGGCCAGACAGTGCAGCTCAGTAGGAAGGTCCTGGGCACTGAAAATGTACATGGCTCATATACATGTAATTAATTGTTAATTACTGATGTGCAACGATTATTCAGCATTTTTTCCCCAGAGAAAATTCAAATTTCAGCAATCAAAATATTCTGGTTCATGGCCAAAGATAATCTTCTGTGCTTTACACAGCATACACATGTAATACACCTGGTTCTAAACAAGGTGCTGTCTCCTCCTTTCAGTAACTGTTACCATTTGTTACAAACTAGGCTATTTTGGGAGAATCCGGACATAATTTAAAAACAGGATTTGTAAATAAAACTGTTTTAACTTCTAAAGTTCCTTTTTATTCTCACCCCAGGAGGAAGAATTGGTATTTCTAGGCAGGAAGATAAAATAAATACACCAGAAACTAAACTCTTTACAATTTGTGCAATTTTTCTCCGCGATTTTGCATCCCTATACATAACTTCTGATGGACAGAACACACTGTATTTACTGTTTAGGCAAAGCATAGCAAAAGATCTTACATAATACTCCTTCAGATGTCAACCTAATAAGTTACCTCTTGGCAAATTCTGGTGTACTGTCCTTTCATCAGTTCCCAGCTGTTTGCAGACAAGTAGTGCATCAATCTTCTCTCTCTGCTGAACACCAATGGCTTCCCTAAAATGAATTCACATTTTGAACACAGTTCTCTGTCAAGGTTTCCAGGAATATTGAGAGCCTAATGACCAACCTAACATCAATAAAACTTAAACTTCTCTCTTAAAAACCACAAATAATGCTGAAATCGTATGTCAGATGCTGCAATGCTTTTGTTGCTGGCACAATTTAGAATTTAAAATATAAGGGAAAAAAAAAGACAAGAGAAGTTTGGAGTGCAAATATTCTTTGGTTTACTCATTAAAACAAAAGGACACAGCAAACAGCAAAAACACTGGCAATTAAATAAATGGCAAATTCTTTATATGCTTCCTAACAAAAAGTCTTTGGCTGTTTGAAATGTATTAACTTCATGCTTTTAAGTACATTACAGTGTCTAGAAAGTCACATTTTTTATCCCCAATGTCAAGGCAGAGAGAAGATGAGGAAGAAGAAGAAGGATAAAAGGTAGGAAGAAAAGAAGAAAAAAATTTATTTAAAATTCCATTTTCCATTAAATAGTATATAACACAATGATAACATTAATTTCTGTTTCTGCTTTCATTGTACACAAAGCAAATTGGCTTTTATTTATTTATCAACTTAGCAATTTATTTATCAACTTTGGTGAATTCACATCATCATACACATCAGACTATCATATCAGATATACCGACTCACATCTTTTCGAAAAGAATTGTGACCCTTCCAAACCAAATGATTGATTCTATGATTCTACTAGCAGAATTCTAAAAATCTTTAGGAACTGCACAGAGAAGTCACTGTGTTTTATCTTATCAAGGCAGAGTTAAAATTCTGTACCACAAGCAGTTTCTTGGGAATAGTCTTCCCCAGTTCGGCTATTTTCCTATAGCTTATTCCTCAGATAATCCCCATGTAGTCAAAGGAAGCAAGCACCTGTGCAGGTCTATAAGGATCTCTACTTGGATCTCTTCCTGCCTTGCAGACAGGAAGTTTTCACCTCTGAGCTGGAGATGCACAAGCCTGCTGTTAAGACTATGTGACAGCATCACTGATTTTACTTAAAACTCAATGATTCATAATGGCAACACTAGGAAGCTGTTATCTGTGCAGAGAGCATAAAAGACTATAACTGAATCAAATATGTCTATTTTATAAGTAAATGAAAGAAATTACAGAGTGTACCATCACCGTGATAGTCTGTTACCAACATTACTGGATTCTGATAGTTTAGAATTAATTCTGTAAATCTATGAAAGATGCAGATTGTCTGACAGCATATTGTTTTGGTCTGTATATCTATCTTGCAAGACTCTTACTCTACTTGAGTCATTCTGTTCGATTGTCTTTATCAAGCTGTTTCCATAGGCAAAGCACAGTAAAAAAAGTCATGTGCAATTTTCATTCCAGATAGACTGTGAATAGCAACAGATAGCACATAGTAAGAAATCAATTAATAGAGATATTCAGGAAAGATTTGTCATAATGTAAAAAAACCTCTTTGCATGCTCCCTTATTCCTTCATAAATCAACAGTGTTCCATCTACAAATAACTCATAGGCAGTTACCTCTAGTACAAGTACTTATATGTTGCCCTCATCTAGCATTTTGTTGACCCCATCACAAAGTTTCTGCAAATGAATTTTATAAGGTCCAAAGGGATTGTACAAGGCAGCCAAAAATTCACAATCAGAGAAGTGATCAAACACATTGTTGATGCGTCCGTGTGACTTCGCAGTTAGGTGACGCTGAATGATTTCATGGAGCAGCTCTCTACATTCATTCAAGAGTTTGGACAAAAAGTTCCTGTCAAAGGTATAATCCACCTGATGGAAACTGACCACGGTCTTAGCCAACTGATGAACCTTCTTCTTGAATTTCTCCATCAGTGCTATTTCATCCTGATTAAATTGGTTGTTCCTGTAAAGAATTGCCAATTTGAGGACTATTTTAATGAGGTTTTTGATGATCTTCTCTGCTTCTTTTTTATTTTGTGTATATTCCTTCGTTACTCTGTAAAGCTCATCTAAAACATCACTGCTTGTATCATCGATCAAAGTAGTTGCTATTGATTTGGACACCATTTTTCCAAGGATCTTCTTCTGGGCCTGAATGGCCAGACTTTTGGAGTTGAAGACATCTGTGGCCACTAGGAGAAGAAAAAAGTGTGCCGTCAGTACTTTTAACAGACAGTCTCTGGACAGTTGAGGAATACTTATGCATTCACAATAGTCTTACTAAGTGCCACAAAAATAACGCAACATAGTTGCAGAAAAAAACCCGTATTTAAATCCCTAAAACTCTCTTTTCTTTAGGTTTACATTCTTTCAGACAGTTTTACTTTTGAGAAAATACCAACTGAACTTGCTCAGAAATGGTTCAGAAGATGTCTCTATATATGGATTGACAAAATTTCAAATAGAGGCAATAAAACTGCTCTGTTTGATCAGATGACTCACAAATCTAATCTGATTCTCACATTCATAATGAAATCTGAAACCAGGATTATTTCAATGTCATGACAAATAACCACTGCTACTCAAATAAAGATAATAATTCAGTGAAGCAACCATTATAAAGCCTGTCCTGCTTAGCATTTTACATGATCAGTGAATGCAAACACAACACATTAATTTTTTTAAGATATCTATTTTATACATATCTATAGATATCCATGCAGAAATACAAAAGAAAGACAAAATACCATGGTAAGCAAACAACACCGAGATTCTCTCTGGATGGAATCTGAAGACAATGGTTCTCAGAAGAAAAGCAAGTACAGAATAACATTTCTGTGTCCTGTATTTTATGCAGTAAAAGCAAGACATTTACTTTCTAGGGATTGTCATAACAATTGTGAGCATAACCTTTTAAAAGTATCTTTTTGTGACCAATGAAGTAGATCCTAGACTGACCACATTTCCACTTCTAAAATTATGTTTGATTGCACTAATACACCCAATGACTGGTTTGCACTGTTGTTCAAAAGAACAAAAAGTTCCTGTTAAAAGACCCCAAACAATCCTTCAGAAACTTGACTTGTGAAATGTTATCACTTGTTCTGTTGTCAGCAACAATTTTTTGACACTGCCTTGGCAGCACTCTCTCCATTAAGACAGATGTAAGTTGGTATTTTCAGGTAGAATTGTCTGGGAAATGGCTGCCTTTGTGCTGCAGCTCTCCTGGAGTCTCAGACAGGGGGAAGGAAGACTACATCTGTTTATACTTACTATACATATGAAAGGTTTGCTTAGCAAACACAGGGACTAGAAATATTTTCTTTTTTCTTTTAATGAAAACATCAACTCTGCAGATGTCAGTCAGTAAATCCCTGAATTTAGAAAAGGTTTCCTCTTAACTGCTGGTATGTGGGCAGCTGGGTGTGTTCAGATGCAGGGTGCCTCCGGGGTTCCAGCAAATAGAAGAAACTTGTCCTTCAGGACATGAAACACAAATCTGTATTTTTAATTCAAGAGTATGTTTGAGAAACTTAATAACAAGCTCCCTTTTTATTATCCCATAAACCTTCAAGCACGTTTGTTAGTTACAACTTTCAGTGCATATCAGTATTTTGTTTTGAAGCATGAAGTGTCTGAGCACATTTTAAAAATGTTTACTACAAGAGGACACTTGAAAACCAAAGAACCCCTTGTTAACTATCTTGGGCAAAGCACTCAAGATCACAAGACAGACACACTTCTCAACCACAAAGATACAGGAAGACATTAAAGATGCTGAGCAGTCATTTTGACCTGAAAATATTTGATCTTCTTTCTTTCTGTGTTTTTAAAGCTAAAACTGCAACAGCTACTATTAAAGTAAAACTAATCCATGTTTTCCAAAGGGTGGTCAAATAGTAGAACTCAACAGCCAATGCTTTACAAAGATCTACAGATGAATGATTTCTTTCTCTTCCAAAACAGCAATATCAAGTGTTATTTCATAACTTTTATTAGTTAAAGTCTTATTAATGCTTATGAGGTCTCCTTGATGACACTCCACATAGATATGGATGTTCCTACTAATAGCAGTTACTGTTAGGCAGTATGCTAAATATTTTACAGTTTTTCAACAAAAAAACCCTCTTATATGACATAATTTTACATTTTATAAAGTACAACTCAACATGTAGTTACCTTTGCTAACCAAAACAGGAACTGCTCCATTCCAAAAGCTGCTGAACTCTTAAGGTATTTTCTTAGTATCTGTCCAAGTTTTGGGGCTATCCAGCATGCCTTATTTTCCATCTACTTTGCTATAAGTACACAGAAGTTAGTTTCATTTTCCCTGTGCTCTTACATGGGTTCTAATTTAATTGCTAAATATGTAAAATTCATACTTCAGTACTTCAACCAATCCAAAAAAGGAACTTCCTAACTCTTTGTAGTTTATAATCAGAATTTTTCCTGCTTGCCAATGACAGAAAGACTAAAAATTTATTTCACAGTTTGAATAAAACTCAGTTTAAGCAGTAAGAGTACAGAACTTCTTCAGAATGAACACACATACTTCCTTAAATAACAGTAAAGCTATTACTTACTTGTTCATCTAATGTAATTGCAGTTTTTACTGCTGACAGCAGAAAGAGAAGCAAAACACCCAAGCTGAAGACTGGTCTGTGGCGTATTTATTCTGGTAAATGCAGCACACACTTTATTGTGTGCTTTGAAACATTGTCAGAAGCTATCACAGAGAGAATACGGGGTTTTCCTCCTCACTGTAAGGGCAGCTCTTCTCAGCTACCTTTCTCTCCTGCCTGCAGTGCTTCATTTTGCTTTGGCACCTCAAAATGCAAGAATACATCTCAGTGGTTTCACTTCCTTGAAGAGAGAGCTGAAAGGAAATTGCAGCGCCGAGCAAGCAGTGCAACACTGAGGGCTGTTCCTGCCAACTGACAACTGGAACAATTCACAGACAGGGAGGGAAAAGAAAGGTCCTGTGACTCGAGAGGACAGGTGACGTGTCAAGAAGAGGTTTTAAAACATTAACCTGGTATCTGCAAGTGGAGATGCTCATCAGTGTATCAGAGGTGCCTGACTCAGGTTGTGCTGAGGAGGGCAGCGCTCCCAATGCTAGGGCTGCCAGGCATCCCATTTCAAACTTTGGACTGCAATTTCAGACACCACCACCTGAAAATGCACCTTTATACAACTACTTAGGGATGACTGTATGTAGACACATTTTGAAAGTGATTGCAATAGCTGGCCTGGATGTCTGACCACACCATATGTGTTGACAGGTTATATCCTTAGAACTGCCACTTTAAACTGAAATAGTGTCATTTCTTTGGTGACCTGCTGGTAATCCCACTAATTTTAAGCATCTCACAGTTGGGTTTACCTCATGACTGCTATTTATAGCTCCAATTTCTTTCCTCTGCAGTTTTATACTTTACCTTTTAAAAGGTTATCATCAAAAATATGCCTTTGAAATCAATGAGATGTCATTTTCTGCACAAACTACTCAAATAAGCGTGATTATATGCAGTAAAGCCATGCCTCCACAGAGGAAGGTAGTCCAAGAGGAAAGGCTCTCAGAAGAAATCCTGCTTCCATTACTTTGAAATTCACAGGATCAATCTTGGGAAAAATGCAGACATCTCTAAAATCTCCTAATTTATTATTTAAACAAGAAAACAAGGTACAAGAGACTGCCTCCTGTGAAAGCTGTTGAGCTTAGTAATTATGAAACTTCTTTATTTTCATAGCCAAGCACACAGTATATGTGTTTAACATGGTATTTTGTGTATTAAAATTAATAAATACAGGACATATACAATGTCCAATGTTTATTCTGCATGTGTTTTTCCCAAAATATTTTAAAACTATATTTAAATATTTAAAAATATTTAAAACCATACAGAGGTTTTCCTTAAACTGTGGTGGAAGTGTAAACTTTTAGTGAAAATTTTAAATTGTGATTAATAGACTCTCAGGAGACTGCTATAAAAGTACAAGAAGGCTCACACTTATGGCTGCAATGATGACTTTTCCCTCACATGGAAGTTAGCAGACCTCTCTCTGTACTGTGGCAAATGACTATAACAGTATTACCACATACCCTATGTCTCAACTTTAGTTAAATTAAAAAAAAAAAAATGCAGTATTTGCAAAAAACCCAGCTTCTTTTCTTCCACAAGACAACAGTCTATGGTAGATTCAACATCACTTGCAGTTAAGTATATGCAACCTCATGTACATCAACAATGCATACTTGAGTCTCAGAGTATTTTTAAACTTCTCATTATGAAGAAGCAGAAAAAAAAAGCATCCAGCAAAAAAAAAAACTACAGCAAACCAACATAAATTCCATGGTCAAGTCAAGAGCTGAGCTTTCAGAGACTCACTGTGTTGACAGAATAGTCTCAAAAGAAGAGAAAATATGACTGTGAAACACTGCTTCCTAAGACCCAGTTCTCATTTTAGTGACTGGAACATCACGTGCTGCATGAGTTAAGACTCAAAAATGATGAGGGTTTTTGGGAACAAAAACATCAACATGGGCTTGAGAGGAAAGGGACAGCACTGACTGATGGCTTCAGGCAGCATTTAAAAGACTATCACATAGCATTGAGAAATGTAGGAATGGATTTCCTGCTGGGAATCCTGTGTGTGTTTGCTTCTCTACAGACTGTGTGTGAGAACTACAGCTAAAAGCCTGCACATGCCATACAAATTGCATGTTTAGTCAGACTCCTGTAGTGAAAGAGCACTGTTTCCCTGGAGGGAGGCAACTTGAAATCAAGTGGAATTAGTGTTATGCTCTCTGACTGTATGTGACCATGAGTCATGCACCTCCAAAATCATGAGATTGCCTAGATATGAAGGGATAAAAGAAGTACTGAATTTTTAATAATTTTTTTGCCTCCTGCTTTCTGGGTCTTCACAGGTCTACCCTTGTTTGTAGGAATGAAACAGGCCAGAAACATTAAAAAAAATAAATACAGAAGCATACAAATATATGAATTCACATATAAATACATTACTTCAGTAAGGTAAAGCTCCAATGGTGGTAAACTACAAGAGTTAGTACCAGTGAACAAACAAGTCCTGAGGTACAAAATAGGCAGAATAGTTATAAACCTGTTACCAGGGCTGTAACAATTTTCACAATGTACTTATTACATGACAATATGATTAAAAAACTTGAGTGGTAGGATATAGACTATGAAATCTTCAGTTATGAACAAGGTAAGTTGATTTTTCTATCTGCCAAATGATATATATAGCTTCTTCTTAATAACCATTTGAGTGAGTCACAGTTTCAAAAAGGTTTTCTAATGCTGTTTTCTTTTTTCTATTTTAAGAGTGTCAGTGCTTTGATTCTTATCTCTGTGCTTCAAAGTTTCCTGGGTGAAAGGTATGATGAAATCCTTACAATCCTTCCCAAAATTCTTCTAGAATTCCTTCTGAAAATAGCAGCTCCCAAACAGCCACTTCAGCATATTGGCCAGTCTCCACATTCACAAGCATTTGTTCACTTATTGGCTTTTCACAAGCTGATGAAAACTGAGGCTTGTATCAGACATGGAAGACCAGAAACACTCTGAGAGCTTTCACTCTTCAACCTCAGACACTGGGACTGCAACTTCACTGCTGGCTGAGGGCAGGAGTGGAAAGAGACCAGGAGAGCCACAGAGTTTATTGATAGAAGGACGTCAGCCGGACACATGGGTTGGGCAAGCACCATCAGGCAGTGGAAAACCCAGACAGCAAATGGCTAAGTGCAGAAGGGGGAATGAAAAAAAAAAACCCTCAAACAAGGGCCTTGTACAGTACTTGCTTCTTTCACATGCACCTCTACTTTTTTAATTCATGTACATGAGGTCCTTATTGGAAGATCAAATATTTTACTTGGCACCTTGTGTTTAAAAAGAGGGATTTATATATGAATACTGATTTAAACTAGAAAACAGTTTTAACTAAAATTTTCAATGCATACAAAGCATTCTTTCACGAGTAACATTTGCCTACAGTTCTAACAGGTAAATTGTGCTAAATTCTGTCTACCAACTGAGCATACAATGAGAATGTTAATTATTCCAGCAATGTGCACTAGTTCTAGCATTCACACTGGAAGACCTTCAAAAGGAAAAACACCCCATCTGAAGCCAAGCTTTATGCATGGCAAATATTGCGTGAGCAGTCTTACTGGATTTGGAAGTCAGCTATAAGGCTGCAAGTCACTCTGGAGCAATAGTTAATCGAGCAATTTCAGAAAAAAATATGGCTAATGAAGCATTCAGAATATGTCTGAGCTGCATAGTCATACTGAAAGTGAGCACATATTGATCTGCTGAAACATGGGAAAAATAAAAGAAAGCCAGCAAACACCATTTAGAATTGCTTCTTCTCACCCAATAAAATGCTCAGTAAGTCATTGCCAATATGTTTGCAAATCACATGTGATACTGTTATATGCTTCTGGATTTTGCTATTTAATTCTAACATTAGTGTATTAAAATGTGCAAAATTTTACAAACCACAAAAGATGATCCACATTCTAGCTGCAAAACCAAAACCAAACCAGTAAAAAAACCCAGAAAATGAAATACTTTTGTTGGTCAAGAGGTGAGAAGAAGTGCCAAAATGTACCTGAAGGTTAAGGCTGGGTAGAGTAGCAAGGAATTATGCTATTTCCAATAAGAATGTTGCAGAGTTTTGCAATCCCATGGGAGCAGTCAGTGCCAACAAGTTATTCTGGTTTTACATGCTTGTGCTTCCCACAACCAGCCTATGCATCACATGATACATATAATGTAGCTGATTTAGAAATTTTTAAAAGCCTCCTAAAAGCCATTTTCTGCAAAACCTCTGCATGTATTTTAATTAACTGCGTAGCTTTAAAAAGAAGGAAAAAAAATCAGATTAACTTCAGATGACTGCTCTCAGAATATTTCAGAATAGACTGGATATTAAACCAAGAAAATGACAGTCACACAGAGCAGTGTCATGAACTTCATTTGGTATTTCAGTTGTCTGCCACCATTTGTTGTCCTTGTTGGAATGTAACAACTGGTGCAGTGCTGTTAAATACACAGCCTGTATATTTCAGCTGTTGGTCTTTTCAGGGCTGTATCAGGTTCCCTGTATCTACCAAGTGTCTGAGCACAGTGAA